>NC_089145.1:7815460-8120901 GCF_009819655.1 Sylvia atricapilla
CTTGTATTGCCTAGTGCTGCAGCACAGTGACTCATATTTCCCCTGTGTAGATACATTCTACTTGGCCTGAATTAAATGATCCTGACTCTGACTGCATCAAAATTTTCAATACTCATGCCATAATCATATCTGGATCTAATTAACCTAGCTCAATTTTTTTATATTCTCAATGAGGCAACAGTATTAGTCCCCATCTGTGATTTTTATTATGCATAAATTTCACGCATTTCTAGGTAGATTAAATAAATGGCAAAGATTAGGAAAATAAACCTAAATCTCACTACTGTACATTGTGGTACTAAAGAAAAGTTTGCAGAGGATGAGAGGAAGAACAAGAGTAAGTAGGATCAGAAAAAAAAATCTTATAACTGGATTGATAAGTCAGATGCCATCGTTATGGGAAAGTTGATATTTTAGTAACAGACTCCCCGTGGGATATTTGCTAGACATGAGGAAAGCATTACTCATGGTTTACAGACCTCTTTTGTCCTGATCAAGGATGATGTTGGTGGAGACAGGAGATGGAGCATTACCCAGAGCTGGTATAATTGGTGCTATCTCCAGTGCTTAAAATCTGGGGCTACACTGAACTCCAAAACTTCCTTGCTAAAGAAACACCTGGTCAAAATGAACATAAAGAATAGTAACTAGAAGTGCTTATAATTTCATAAGGATCTAAGGAGAGACTAGGTTTTGGTCTGGCTGGTTTTCTTGTTTTACAGTTGCCCAAATCAAAAGGGAGTAGTAGGTGTTTTCCATGTGGGAGCATTGTCTGGACAGCATGTGGATTTTTCTGTGCTCAAAATGGTCTATCTGTGCCTCAGATGGTAAAGGGAGGATTTTGCTGTCCATTACATGGGGACCCAGGGTTAAGTAATTTATTCAATACTTTGCATAGTTTAATGTAACGTAAATGCCAGTTCCATTTCAGACCTTGTGTTTCAGTCAGAATCTGTCACACCCTGGCTTATGAAAATTCTGCAGAAGGGTAGTCAAAGATGGTAATCCCTGTGTTGTGTGGTCTTTGGTGAAATAGGTCTAGAAAAGACATCAAGGAACCATGTAACATTTCTTTTCTCTAGCATGAGATGAGCTATTCTTACACATTTTTGACAGAAATCTGGTTTGCTCTGCAAATGGAGAATCACAGCTTTGCTAAGCAATGTTCTAATATTTCCCTAGTCTTTCTATCACTGATTTTTATAAACAGCCTGATTTTAAACACTTCTCTTTCTGCATCTGTAACATTCTTTTCCAAGTCCCACAGAGAGGTTTGCTAATTTCTTAATTTGAAACCTTGCCTTCTCTCATTCTTTCATTTTTAGACTGTAGAAAGCCCAGTGCATTTGTCTTTCCATGTGTCATGCACTGTCTCCTCTTAGGATTCCAGAGCTCACATTTATATTTTTTGGCTTTCCAAATGAGGCATATTACTGTGAGAAGATGGGTGGATTTTAGTTGGCTTTGTTTACTGTTACTGCTTTTAATTACCTGTAGTGGGGTGCATATTCCATAAACTGAGGCAATGAATATTAAAGGAAATGTGACAGAAGTGACTGAATCCTTTAGTGGATTCCCTTTCGTGTTTTACAGTGTTTTATTGCTTTTGAATTCTCAATTTAAAAATAAAAATGAATATTCTATTTTAGATATTCTGCTCAAAGGCTCTGAGCTTTTAACTCAGCATTTTGCTTTTATTTCTGTGTAAAAGTGCCTATTATGTGATACTCTGAACATTGTGAACTCCCTTTTCATTCTCTTAAAAGCAAATCCCTTTTTTGTCCCTTTTAATCTCTCATAATCTCACATCTTTCTTCACAAATAGATGGAAGCATTTTTACTGTGTAATGTCTCCCTAGGAAGAGTATTTGATATTGGAGATGGATTTGATAGTTCTTCCCAGTGCATCAGAACCAGTGTGCCTCCATTTAGCTCTCCTACTTGTTTCATTAAATCTTCTGGTTGGAATGTGTTTGCTTTTCCCCAGGTTTGATCTTAACAAGCAAGTTGGTGAGATTACCTGGGGAAACAAAATGCAAATGTACTGAAATGTTTAAGAAGTGATCATACATCAAAGGGGGTAAAGCCCCTCCTTCCCTCACAGATCTCTAAGAAAGGTTGCAGATTGATATCAATGAAAAAATTAGGGCATCTATAAAGTGAGAACTTGTAAACAGCTTCAACAAGATGCAGAAACTGTGTGTTCAGAAGTCTGGAAACTTCAGTGGATTGTCACAGAGTGTGAAATAATTTTCTGCAGTGTCATAATTCAGGATATACCTGTACATTCAGTCTTTTATGACAGTGCTGTAATGCAGTTGAGACATTTTTATTAGTTTTTAGTTAGACAAAATTGATAAGAGAATCGAGAAAGCACATTCAGTCAGAAGGGTAGCCAAGAGCACTGTGTCAGGGATCAGTTCAGCCTGCTGCATCCATGTGTCTGTTGGCATTACACTCTAAGGAATGTTCAGAGGGCTTTTTCCCTAACTGCAGCCCAGTTCTTTACTCTTGCAACAGATCAGTGGGAAAGAAATTAAATGTCCTTCACGTTCAGAGCCCAGCAGGTCAGTGTGTTTCCATCTAGAGTTGTCTTTAACTGTTCCAACATAAGCTAAACACTCTATGCTAAGGCTTTCACCTCTGAACACTTTACTATTTCAAAAGGAAACTTCTTTTCAAGTTGGAGTTTGTGAGGAACAACCTTAATGGTGGAGGGAACCACTGCTTTTGTGATGAATAGCATTTCTGAAATTGCAAAGTTTTGGATGGCAGAAATTGCATTTTCTTCCCTCCTTGATTTTTAATCTTTGTTTCAGCCACCATGGAAGTAAAGAAAAATTGAAAATGTTAACAGGCTGGAACAGGCTGGGTGAGAGCAGTACATGTTTCACTCCTTGCCTGTGTTACTTTATTCTTGGGTTTCTTTTGATTCTTCAGCAGATACTGATGAAGGTATCAAATGTTTCAGAAATTTATGTAGATTACAGAACTAACACAAGGGATACCCACTACAGAATACTTAAGAAATTCCTCCTCCTCTTCACTGTTAAACAGTATTATTTAATTGGTAAGACATTGTGCTCTAGTGTCAAAGAGACTCTGTTCTGAAGAGATATTTAATATTACTAAACTATGTATTATAGCATCAAGTTGACTTCATGGTTTAAAGCAGAAAATAAACTCAGAGAAGTAATTAACCACTTTCTCATCAGACATTTTAAATTATGTTGTGGCTGATGTTCAATCTATTTGAGGTTGTGTTTGTTTGGGGTTTTCTTTTCCTTTTTGCAAGAGCTATTACATAAAATAGAGTTATTTCTGACATCTTATGCTTATACAGTTTATTTCTTTTATTAATTTCAAAGAGTCAAGACTCTATTGATCAACAGAAAGAATAAGTTTAAAATAGTAGTAAACTTTTTCCACTGGAGTATTGATGAAATGTATTTTTTTGCTAATGCACATCTCTAGGTAGTTGAAAGTAGCTTCCATTTAGAAGAGCGTATGTTATAAGATAGTAAAGAAACAGCCCAGTTTTACAAAAGTGATGTATAGTCTCTGGCCTATTTTAGAAATTGATAATATAACTCGTGCTGAGACCTCTCAGAGTAGGAAGGGACATTGAGAAGTGGAGACTCTTGGATCTAATGGAGTGAAATTTATCTGTTGGATTCAGTAGAACTGATAGAAGCAGAAATTTCCCCATCTAAAATCTTCATAACTGCTTTAAAACCCCCATATAATATACATATAGACATATTTTCTTTTTCATGTCTATGTTGGCTTGGTTTTATAACCTTTTAAATTTCCATGGTTGTTGTGGTTAAGTACTCCATACATCACTGTAGATTTGGGGCAGTGTGGCTGAACGGAGCCCAGCGGAAAAGGACCTGGGGGTGCTGGTCGAGCTGCTGAACATGAGCCAGGGTGTGCCCAGGGGGGCAGTGACACCCTGGCCTGTATCAGCAGAGTGTGGGCAGCAGGAGCAGGGCAGGGACTGTCCCCCTGCCCTGGGCACTGCTGGGGCCACGCCTCGAGTGCTGTGTCCAGTTCTGGGCCCCAGTTCAGGAAGGACATGGAGGGGCTGGAGCGAGTCCAGAGAAGGGAAACGGAGCTGGGAGGGTCTGGAGAGTCCTTTGAGGGGTGGCTGAGGGAGCTGGGGGTGTTCATCCTGGAGAAAAGGAGGCTCAGGGCAGACCTCATCACTGTCCAGAACTGCCTGACAGGAGGGGGGAGCCAGGTGGGGATCAGCCTCTTCTCACAGGGAACAGTGACAGGATGAGAGGACACGGCCTCAGGCTGCATCAGGCCAGGTTCAGGTTGGACATCAGGAAGGTCTTATCCAACCTAAATCATCTCATGATTCTATTCTATGATTCTACAGTATCCTACTGAATGTTCCTGTTAAATCCTATTGGATTTATAATTATGTGCTGTGTCTATTGAACCCTTTGGCTGGTTTGATCCACAGTATAAGGACGTAAATCAAATTATTTGTGATTCAAGCTCTTTTAATTTCTGAAAAAAGAAAATCTTTCATATAAATGCCTTTAGAACTGAGAGCAGATGATTCTTTTGAAAGCAGCCCATGTCCTGGAGGGAAGGCTTGGGGGTGGCACATGTCAGTGGGCTCTGGAGATTAAAAGATTAAAGAGTGGCTGCTGGACAAGGGTACCACTTTAGACCTTTGGGATTGTAATTTACTGGTATTGTTTGGTTTTTTTTAGCTGGATGTCTCAGAACTCCAGTGAGATCAGGAGTCTGGATAAGTAGACATTTATAAGGAAGAGTTTTCTGTCTTCAGCAGATAAAAGTCTAAACCACTAGACAGAGCAGATAAATGAAACCAACAGATGGAAGGAAGCGTAGGAAGACAGCAAGGAGTAAAAATAGCCTCATATTTTGACATAATCAAATAGCATTCCCTGACATATCACTATATCTGACTATAACAGTGCTGCATGTTCAGTGTAGGTAGTTTTCATCTCTTCAGCCAGTAATACAAAGTTCACATGGCATCTTTTGCATCTTCAGTTTTACATTTGGAAAAGTTGCTTTGTCCTTGGTGCCAAGTTGCTGACTTTTGAAAAAGCAGTGATTGTGGAAATTTTTAGCACTAGCTTTTGATTTACCTGAAAAATGTCAGCTTGTGTTCAGGAAGTGAAACTGTCTGTTTTCAGCTAAATTTGCGGTTCTGTTTTTTAATGTAGTACAATATTGTCACAGGACGCTGGATCCATGCCAAAGGTAAAGGTTTCTAAAATAAAAGCTAAGAAAAAGATCTGAAACACAGACAAAAATTTGTTATTGAATGAATTATTATTGCATATAACCAATTGTTTTGTCTGATGATAGAAACACAGTAGAATGGTAGATACTTCAGTGTTGAGCCAATGTATTGTAACAACATGCAATAACACAATTTAGGAGGTGACTTTGCTCAAGAAAGTCTTCTGGAATTTGCAATACTGTTTAAATTGAAGATAGACCCTTTTATAAGCAAGCTATGCTTATATATAGATGTTAGGTATTTATACATATATATGTATACATACATACACATATATATATATTTATATATATATCTCCTTATATTACTGAATATTTAACTAGCCACAGTAATGTCAGAGAAACCTGGCCCTAGACTTCCTTTGGAGGTGTCTTTTATTCCTCTGTTGGATGAAGAGGGACATCTCTCCCCTTAAGCAAGAACATCCAGCTTGGACTACGTGTTTATATTCTAGATGTCAGAGTGTTGGTCAAAGGAATGCTTCCCTCAAACTTTGTAGTTAAAAGGCAAGGATATCAGGAATTATCTGCAGCTGAACTCATAAATTGAGTTGGTTTATTGAAGCAAAAAATGTCAAATCCTTTGGCATTCTGTGATTGCTTTACCCATACACTTGACCTACAGCAAAGTCTGAGTAGTCCAATGAGTTCTGGTCCATTAGGCTTGCCTTTGAAACCATGAAGAATAGAAACCTGCCTAGGGAGCAGATGTTTCTATTTGTAAGCTTTTACTTTCAAGAGCAGTTTGTGAGGGGTCTGCAGCTGTTGCAATGGGCACATAGCATTCCAGGGATGTTGGTCTTGTCTTACCCTGGTTTTAAGTCTTGACTAGGGAGTCAAGGGGATTATATATATGTTTTCTAGACTTGGGTCTTCATGTTAAGCCATCTTGTTTTGGAGCTTATCTTCAACCTGCCACCCTTGAGCTCTATTTAATAAAAGTCCTTACATTTCCTCCCATTTTCCTAGGTGTCCATGTCTCACATCCTATATATAAAAGAAAATAATTGACCTTCTTGGTCTGAACCTTTGCCTTAATCTCCTTTCAGCTGTTCTGAATTATTGCTCCTTCTTGCTGTTTGGCATGCTGATATTTTTGGTTGTTGATCAGTAACCTGTTTAATATCTCTCCATCTTGCCCACAGCTGCATTCCTGATCTGAATTAATACTTTGCTTTATTCTTTCCTGGAGCCTGCAGGGTATTCTCAGACCCTTAAAGCACTCAACTCACCAGCAAGAATTTCTCAATCTGCTTGATTCATCCCATTCTGAAAATGACATAATGAAGGCATTACTTTTTTCATGGCCATATTAAAGAGTATCAAGGATGGGGAATTCCTTCTCATTGTCTTCATACAGGTATTAAATGAGACTAATTTTCACTTTCTCACACACCACTTCTCATAAACAAGCAGTTGTGCTAGCTTAATATATAAAAGTTATTCTTTAATATCCTGCCATGATATAAGAACTATTTCAGTAGTAATTAGTTTGTTGTGGGTTTTTTCCTTTACAGAACTGTATAGTCTGACATGTTCCTCTCTTTCCCCGAATTGTTATGAATTTAAAAGCCTTTTTAGCAGTGGACTAATATGTGTCATTGTCTGTTATGTGTCCCCTATTTATTCAGTTAGAATTTTAAAGCTGCTGTAATGAGAGGATGCCTCTGTAGTTTTGTATTTACAGGGCCTGATTTCTGAAGTGTAAGATGACAGAATTAATTTGTAATTATTTTTTTTTTTTACTTATTGGTACTCATTATTACTACATATTATTTCTCCTTATAATTTCTTTTAATAATTCAGTGAAAACACTGTGAGCAGTGGATGCTATTATTATTTCTGATCATCTTAGAATATCATTGAAGCTGCATTTCCTGTAGATAATTAATTGGAAAACAGCTATTTGTTCATACCCTCTAGAAATTTCAGCACTGAAGAACTCATTAAAGTACTAGATTGAGCATTGTAGGGATGCATTTTTTGAAACTGAATTTTTCCCCCCATTCTTTACCAGTCTTTCTTTCAGTTGGTATATTTTCCTTCATATATTTGTATCTTATTTATTTCCCGACAGTATTTTTTGTTCTGTTACTCTTCACTTTTTCCAACAAATAATGAAAATTCTGGATTTTGTGTGCTACTTCCTACTGCTTTATCGCTGATTATACTTCAAAACTTTCATGGTATTTTTCATGTTACCATGTTTTTCATCTTAAAAGCCATTTTTTGCAACTGCCTGGAATTCCTGTACGCTGCTTTCCCCTGACATTCCTACTGCCTGTTGTTTGGGTTCCTGTTGCAAGGGATGACAGGAATGAAATCTGCCTCTCTGTTCTCTCTCATGATTCTGGGCAGCACATTTGTGTCCCTAGTCAATAATTAATTACCGTGGGATTTTTCTGGATACTTGTTCATGCTCATGAAGTTGTTTTTTTTATCAGAGATTATATTTTTCACAAGGGTGACTTCAAATACTAAAATTAATCCCTCGTACTTTGCTCTAATGCATCATGAAGAACCTTACTCCGTCATTTCCACAAACAAAACTTTATTTTTTTCTATGCAGTCACTTGGAAAAATTTCTGTGATGTATCTTTGGCACGTTCGCTACAATGATTCAAGCTTTCTAGAACACATTATGATGTACAGAGAATATTAATCTCTTGTTCCTTCTCTATAAACATATTGATGTCATCCCAACTTAACAGGTAGCATAATATCCTTCACTATAGAGTTTAGCCCTCTAGTCATTCCTGCCTGATAAGGGTCTAAATTTGCTAATTTTGAGAGCCTAAATTCTCCAAAATTTTTTGCAAAGCTGTGACATATAATACATGCTCCATCCAAACCCTGGCGGGATCAAAACACTGATATGAATATCCCAAGTTCCATCTCTTATTTTTTGAGGCCTGCTTAAACATTTCTTGTTTTGTTTTTATAACATAGAATCACAGAACAGTCTGGGTTGGAAGGGACTTCAAGAGTCTTTTATTTCCAATCCCCTTGCTGTGGACATCTCCACTATCCCAAGTTGCTCAGAGCCCCATCCAACCTAGCCTTGAACATGTTCAGGGATGGGGCATCCACAATTTCTCTGGGCAGCCTGTGCCTCATGACCCTCACAGTAAATAATTTTTTCCTATTATCTGATCTAAACCTTTTAGTCTAAAGCCATTCTCCCTTGTCCTATGTAATTTCAGGGCTTTCAGAAGTTGATATACTTTTAGTTAGGATCCATAGAAAAAGGTGGCAATTCAATTAGAAATGGAGCCAGAGAAGTATAAGTCAGGGCAAAGAAGTAAAGCCCCATTTTTGCAGTTGTTTTTTCACACACAGATCTTCATGCCAGTGCTGAGATTCATGGAGGTCATTGAGATTCTGTACAGATTGAACAGCAACAGTCTCAAGCTCCAGAGACTTCCCTGATTCAGATGTTCAAAGAAAAATTATATATGTGTGCATTTCTTGTTCATTTGAGTTAGAAAACTAAATACAAAGCCAATTCTTGCTAATTCAGATTCAAATCAAGCAATGCAAACGCTGTTGAATGAATTTTCCACATAATTAGCTTTATCTGTGAGGATATAGTGTAAGACAACTTTTTTTGTTATACTTTACACTAAAATGTATCTGCTTGATACCCGGGAGTAGTTATGGAGTTTCAAAATTAATAGAGATAACCTAATTTTACAGAAATCATTCTGCATTAGTTCTGTTTTGTGCAAGATGGAAAATGGTAATATTAATTTAAATGCATCAATGTCAAGCAGTGTTTCTGTTTAATTTTATGGAAACAATTTCCTCAAATACATTTGTAACTGAGATGTATGCAAGGGAACAACTCTCATTTTCAAATTCTTTGCTCTTCTGAGGGACAACTGCAGGTGGGACACAGACCTGCTGCACCATGAGAAACTCAGAATAATGTAATAGTATATATGCAGAGCCCTGGGCTGCCCTTTTCTAGGCAAGTCATATATATGTATGAAACACATTTTCCCTCTTAGACCTGACTGGTGACTTTTTACCATCACTAAATTATTTCAGGCTTACATTTTTTATGCTTGCCCATGTCAGGGAGAGAGGGGTTGGAATTAGATGATCTTTAAGGTCCCTTCCAACCAAAACCATTTGATGACTCTATGATTGTTCTTTAGGCCCAGATATGTTACATTAAAAAAAAAAAATCTCTGCCTTGTCACCCCTATATCCTTTCCATGCTGCAGGAATATTGAGAGTAATTGGCCCATCCTGTGAATATGTTTGGCTTTGCTAGAAGCTTCATGATTTTCCAGACATGCATTTTTCCCCACGATGATATCTTTTTTTGTTGTCGTTGTTACTTTCTTGTAAATTTTTTTCTATGCCAGCTTCCTACATGGATGGACACCTAGTTTGACTCAAATTGTATATATGCATGTAGTGAGCTTCTGATCCTCTGGAATAGCTCAAAAAATTATTATGCTAAACAATAAAATCATTAGGTTGTGAATAATTTCAATTTTATGCAATGGTTAGAGACTGGGGTTATTTTAATCAGTGAAGTGTAAGAAGCATTTGACTGACTAGATCTAAATCCACATTTAAATATTTTCTACAAGGATACATGGGCATGTCTCAAGGTTTCCTTTTGTTAGATTTCTTTTGAAGATGCAAGTAATAAGTAGTCATGCTTTTCATCAACATATCAGTTATTTTTATAGACAAAACCATAAAAATAGGTGGATTAATGAAGTGCTCTGCATGAAAAATAGGACAATATAAAAGATGGACATTAGGTAAGGGGAGTGGGTACTTTGGAGTGAATGAACTATTTGCCATTTGTACTGAGCCTTTGCTCCTGTTTGTGTAGCAATGAAAGAATTTGGCCTCAGAAGTTATACATTTATTCTCAGCAAATAATCTCAATGGTGTTACAAAGCCCTCCAAATTCTACAGCAAAAAAGGAAGAGTCAAAATATGCCATAAATAAGTATCAATCCTGAAACACTTTGCCCCACTGGATCCTGAGCAGAAGAATGGTGTGGCAACTTAGCACCTAAAATATTTGAAGTTAAATTCCCAACCAGAGCAGAAAATTCTTGCATGACCTTGGATGAGTTTTATAATCTGTGGTGTCTCAATGTCCTCACACAAAAGGGGTGCAGGGATTCTCTCACAATTTCCCTGTTCCACACATACGTGTTGCAAGCTTTCCAACGTGGGATCTGCCCCTTCCACTTGTGCAGCATTTGGCACAATGATACTCTGAGAAAGAAGTCCCCTGTGTACCCTAAAGTCCAAAAACACTTCCCTCATAATGCTCTAGATGGAAAAATCTTCACTGAACTTAGCAATGAGACTTCAGAGTCTCATTAAGGATTGGTATTCCATGAAGTTTTTCCGCATAAACGTATGCATTTCTGTGTTTCTTGCATTGCTGCAACCTGGTTTGGTCAGCAGGCCCTGGACAAATAAGACCCCATTGCTTTTGATGATAACCAGGAGTCAAAAATGCTTTTCTCAGTGGCTTGATGAAATGACAGATAGTGAGAAGGCCAACCTGAGGAAGGGAGTATATCTGAAAATCTGGGGTTTTTTTTATTCCCAGCAGTTATCAATTGCTGTAAGAAAAGATAATAATGTGTCTCCTAATTATCTTGCTTAATTATTAGGGATTCTAAACAGCAAAAAATTTAACAGCACCTTTTTTTTGGTGAATTTGTCACAAAAGGAGAAATAGTGTTTGCCCAAAAATAATTTACAATGCCAGCGACATGAACCACATTAAGAAAACCAGAGGTTAGCAAATTATTTCTTTCCACAGGAAGGATTTCATGCTGATGAATTGACAGTATAGTAACAGTACTCATCACTTATTGGAGCATGTTATGAGATACAAGATGGATCAGAAATAAACACCTCTGAGCTTGTTTCTCTGCTGTGAGGGAAAAGAAAAGCCTCTAGAAGGGTCAGAATTGATCACAAAATCAGGATGCTCACAGCCTCAGGTTGGAAAGGCCTACAACACAAACTCCTGTGTTTCAGCACAGAGTTTACATCATGTTGCTCAGGGGTTTTTCCAGTCAGGTCCTGAAGGCCTCCAAGAATGGAGGGTGGCCCCTCTTCCAGGGCTGACTATCTTCTTGTCTTACAGAGCTAATTCCTTCTACCTGAAATCTCTGCTCCAGGTAGGTTCCACATCTTTTGGAGCTCACAGATTCCTCCACCTCCACAGCATCATAGAGTGATTTGGGTTGGAAGGAACCTTTGAGGATCATGTAATCCATCTCCCCTGACCTAGAGCAGCTTTGCACAGAGTTGTATGCATAGAAGTTTTTAATATCTCCAGAGAAGGAGACTTCCCAACCTTTCTGGGCAGCCTGTTCCAGTTCCATCATCTTCACAAGAACAAAGCTTCTCATATTCAGACGGAGCTTTCTGTGTGTTCAGTTTGTGTGCCTTGCCTCTTTTCCTGCTGCAAGGCACTACTGAAAAGAATCTGGCCCCATCCTCTTGAAACTTGATGTTTGGGCTGTTTGGGCACAGGCTGTGGATTCACCAGAGTGCATTTTGAGTGTACTATCTAAATCCTTCTTGGCCACCCTGATGTCACACAGCTTTCTTGCTGTCTCTTGCAGTTCAGCCACCTGCTGCACTGGGATGTCCTGAACCTGGGCACATCTTTTGCAGGCACCTCTGCTGCCTGTCCCTGCTCCAGGAGAAATGTTCAGGAACTTCCCACACTCAGGTCTGCACTGCAGCCTCTCTCCTCAGCAACTCTGTGTGGGCAGAGGCACCCAAGTTGGTGGGTTTGGGTACATGAGGGCTTGGTGGTTGATACAAACCTGGTCTGGAGAAAGAGTGCAGGAGGTGCATTGTGGTGGGTTTAAAGTTGTGAGTGTTGAGTAAACTCAGATTCTGGAAACCCAGTTTACAGTTTGGTAGTTTGAGGTATTATTCCAAGACAAGAGCCATCCTGCAGGTGTAAGGAAGCAGTGGGATTTATTTAAATCCTATGGAAGCAAGGGGAAGTAATTTGTCCAGCAGCCTTAAGAGTTATAATAGACAATTTCTGGTTTTGGACTCTGTCCCCAGTGTTCCTTCTATTCAGGTTTTGGGGTTTTTTTGTTTATTTTAATTCCAGAGGAAATTTAACTACACCCTATTGTACTGTCACCCAACCCAAATCAAGTGCAACTACTGTTAGGAAAAAAAAATAATCCAGCCATAACTCTGCTTTTGAGCAAAACAAGAGAGATATTTCTCACCTGCATGTCAAGATTTTTAGTGTCTACAAAAGACATCTCATCCTAAAGTAGAGAGCACTAGCTCAGGAATAGATATGTGAATCCACAGTTCCCTTTTCACTTGGAGGGGCATCCAGTACTACTGGGATCATGTTTCTGTGAAGAAAACAAGCCTGATGAGGTCAAAAAATAAGTCCTAGGGGGGATCTTGGTCAGATTACTTTAATTTAAAGGTCTCAATTGCAAATGAATGAGAACAACCAGAGCACCTCTTAAAGCAAAGAGATATAGTAAATTACAGCAAAGAGGCACAGTAAGAGGAAAACACTCCAGCAGCCAAAGAAACGAGCAGGAGCTGCTCTGTCACACTCGTGCCAGCAGAGAGCAGTGGCAGAACGGCGAAGGATCCTGCCTGCATGTGTGGATGTACCAGCACGTCTCGTTCAGCGTGTTGGCTGATTTAGCATTATTGCTCCTGCATCGCATCCTATGCGTGCAGGGCTGTGCAAAGGTCCTGGCTCTTCCCCTGCTTTCATCACATCGTTCCACTCTAGGTCAAAGTTTCCTCAAGCAGATGTTTAGCAAGCTGCAAAATGACAAAAAAGGTACATTCTCTGCACCTAATCTGAAGCATCACTTTAACAAAATAGGAGCTTTTTTATGACATAGACCACATTTACTTTTTGTGATGTAGGTCCTGTTTGGATGATCGCATTTCATGGTGCTATGAATTTGAAGCCAGATTTTGATTCTATATTTTGGTGGTTTACCCAGGATATTTAATTTAAGAGGATATTGAATTTTAAAAGGTACCAGATGTTCCTCAACAGTTAAACCTGATCTGAAGTATAAAACTTAGAGAATGTCAGCATAAAGATATGCCATATGTTTTGAAACACAACTGATGACACTGGCACTGTGTGCTTGTTATTGTCAGTTCTTAGGTGCTGGACCTGAGTCATTTCTGAATCATCATTCCATTGAGAAAGAATATCCCAGCAGAGAACTGACTGTTCCTCTTGATACATCCAGAGAGAATTTAATCTAAATTTGGTCGAGTAATTTCCTTCTTTAATTTTGCACGTGTGTTAGTCATTCCATTCTCTGGAGATGCAATCTGCATTTCTACTGATCTCTATTATCACAATATGGGGAATGTCTGTTGAAAGATATGATGTTTCTTCCTTTGTGAGCTTTACTGTTCATTCCCAATTGTGAAAGCATAGCATCCTCACATAATCTGTAACTAATTGTGCACATCACATACTATCATTCTTGTTTATCAATTAGTATATATAAACTGCATTGTTTATAGGAATAAAAGATTTCTCTAGAGGCAAACATATTTATTGCCTTCACAAGGAAAATGTTCTGACTAAAAACCTATATGCTTACATAAAAATACAGCAGAACAGTGTAACATATGTAAAGTATGTTTGTACTTGTGTTCCTTTTAATCTAGAAAAGTTGTTTTTTCGTGCTAAGATTCCTCTTGTTTCACATGTGTGTGTCTATGTGGCAGTGCCCTGAAAGCGCATTGAAAGGCCACTCATTGGTAAGTGTAGCAGGTCTGCTTCTGGCACAGAAAGCTGTTCCACAGAAGGGGTTTGGGAATCACTGTCTGCTCATGCAAATTTACATTGTCAGTCTAGCAGTGAAAGACAGCTGTGCAGAGCAGAGACTGCTACCAAGGCTGGCAGGCAGCATCTGGCCCTCTGCTCAACAACCCATCGTTCAAGCATATTAAGCTGGAATCCAGAAATGTTATTTCTTGTACCATGCTCTAATTAAAACCTCAGAATGGTCACAGTCATAACTTGTAGTAAGCAAATTATGTCTGAAAAAAAGGTGAATATTACTTTGAGATGTGCTTACAGAATTAATATTATAGTTACACAATTCTATAGTTATACATTTGCAATTACATTAACAGTGACAATGATAGAATTATAAAGCAGAAGATTATAAGCTGAGAACCAAACAAATCCATGCACTTTGAGTGAGTTGTTTCGGGGGGTGTTTTTTTTGGTTTTTTGCATGTGCCATTGCATTATTAAGTGGAGACCTAACCCAAGTTGCGGGAATATATTCTGAACTTCAGTAACCAGCATTTATCCAGAATAATTACTGGAGTTAATATTGATGGAAATCACAATTTGGCCCACAAACCTGACATGATATTTTCAGTGGAGATATTTGACTTTGCCTTCAATAATTGTTTATTTTGAACCTGAGAGGCAGCTTGGTAAATATACAAAAATTAAGGCCTGTATCCTTGATAGCTTTTGGTGGTTAAAATTCTAAGAGTGATGTGCAGTCAGCTGAAATGTTTAAACCAGTATCATTCAATACTGGTATTTTAGTCTTGGCTACTGGTACTGGTATTGCAGAAATGCCTTCTGCAGAGCTGACCTTGCCTTCAGGCAGAGATATGGGCTTGGTGATGAAATCGATTCCAGACCATTTAGTCATGATCCATTGCCTTCTTGTCTTCCCTGCAATGGCAGAAGTGTGTACTTGCTGCTACTTCTTATTGGGTTTACAAGTGTTTTTCAAGAAGTTCTGATCTGGTATTCTGTGAGCTGTCACAGCAATGAAAAAAATTAGAACTAGAGATACTTTTAAAAGAAATAATAATGTCACTGATTACTGCATCTTTACTTACAGATGTGGGATGGCCTCCAGTAATATAAGCTTCCTGTCACTTGAGTCCCAAACTAGTATTTTTAAATTTTGAGTAATGTGATCTCAGTATTAATCCTGTGATCTGAAAACTATGCCCTTTTCAGGTACCACAGGCTGGACACACAGAAAATTACTGAATGATTTTACACAGGAGGTAAATTAATATGTTTTGAAGGGGATGCTCTTTTGAAAGCTGATTTAGAGCTAGCATTAGGAAAAAATGAGTTTGTGTTTTGATGAACTGTGAAGATGTTGCCTTGATGTGTGCTGTGGATGAGGCTAATGATACATGGATTTAATGAAATGTTTCTGCAATTTTTGGTTTTGCATTAGGTGGAAGACTTGTATATGTAAGATGGTCGTGTATGGTCTTGTTACAATTAAAAATCCAATGTGTTTTCAGTTGTTGACTGGAAGCAAATGTTGTTATTATTCTGGGGTTTAAAAAACATAAAGTGCACTGGCAGAGGAAAAAATTGGAGACAGTGAATTAATGTGTGTGTGTCCAAATGGAAACATATATGTCACTTCAGTAAATAACTAATAATGCATTAACACTTGTAACAGTATACACAAGATATGATTTTTTTTTTATTTTTTTTTTTTTTTACTGTCTGGTAAAAGGAAAAGAAAATCTCATAGAGCCTTGTGCGTGCATGCAAATATATATGTGCAAAATGCACCCATTCTATTTTCTGCAAGTGATTCAGAATGTCAGCTGAGTCAGCACAGACTGAAAGAATATGATTACTATAGATCAGTGATATGTATCCTATAGATAAGATAATGCTCCTAATATACTAAACTCTTCCAGAACACTTTACAGAATGCCAAGTTTAGATGTGTTGTTCCAAAAGCTAGTCAGAAGGCAGGAAAGTATGCACTGGATGCACCTTGTGTGATATTTAAATTTCTTGCTGGTTATGCTGGTTATTGGCTATGCTAAAGCACTTTAGAGTGGCTAATAAGATAGGCATTAATGTAGCAAAAGGATTCAGGAGAGGCTAGACAGCATAAACAAGTAGCTATTTTCTAAAATATCATCCTGATAAGCTTTTGAATTTAGTCCAATAATCCTGTTAATGAAGACAGTAGCTTGTAGCACTTTAGAATAAAGCAATATGAAAAATCAAATTGCATCAATTAAAAGCCTGTAGTAAACACAATAAGCTACTGTAGAGATGATATATTTTTGAGGAAAGTGACTTCATTCAACATATGCAAATATAAATGGTGAGAAAAGTTTCAATTTGGATGTTCTTTTCAAAGTTTGAAGTGTGGTCAGAGCTAGTTGTTTAGAGAGTTGCTAAGAGATAGTAGAGATCTGTCCTCTGTTATTTTGAGGGATGTTTTGTGTGATGGATTTGTCAAAGTAAAGTGGACATGGTAATTACAGGATGAGGAAAAGGCAAAGAAAAAGGAACCAGGGGAACCAGATTGTGCCAGTAGCACAAGGAAACATAAAAACCTGGTAACTCCATAGCGTGGCTGTTGCAACTTCATGCTATGCTACATCAGGGCTAAAATACATTAGTAGTTAATATCCTTGTTCCTAGAAAACTGCATTAGGATTTTTTTTTTGTACCATTTGCTTGTTTAAAAGAAAAAATTCTGAGGATGATAACTGAAAATGCACAATAACAGCTCATATTTAAGGAAAAATGCTTCTACTGATTGCTTTTCACGATCCCTCTGAGGGAAGTAAGATTCCTTAGGTCTAATTGTATGACACAAATGACATGCAAAGTCTAGTTCACCCTCATAAGCTTTATTCCCATCACACTCACCACCAATACTGTAAAGGTTCTTTTGCTCAGCAGGGTTACTTCCATCCAGCAAAGAGAAAAAGCCCCTTTTAAAAATAAAAAAATAAAACATAATAATAACAATAATAATGATAAATATAAATTAAAAGTCAGTGAATGTGGGTAAACACTGGAGAGTTTACCACTGCAGACCTGCTGATAATGACTGTGTGTGACTACAGAAACTTTCTTGTGATGCTCAATCTGCAGAGCAGCCCTTAAACCTCTGTCTGTCCAGTTATCTATCATACCCTCTTTCTTTCTTTTTTATCTGTTTTTGGCTTCTTACTTTCCTTGAAATGGGTTCTTAGGATTCCAGTAGCATTCAAGGTTATGATGTGGTAAACTTTTGGCATCCCTGGGACAGGTCTGCAAACTTCACTGTGTATTTGTCCATTAATTACACTGTGATTTATCGCTCTTATCTAAAGAAACAGGATGAGAGAATGCCTGTTAACCAAATAAAAGCCCAGAATCAAATAAAAAAACTCTCTGAGAGAAAAAAAAAGTATTTGGTAAAGGCACAGAATTCATAGTAAACAGAGCACATGTTTGTCAGCAATAAATTAGGCTAAGCATAGTCTATTCGCATTCCACTTTGTGTTATTGTAGCTGTGCAAACTATTATGCAGAAAAAGACAGCACAGTCTTGTTGCAGACAGCATAATCTTACTTGCAGAACCAAATCAAGCATTTATTTTGGCTCCTTGGATAAAGAAAGTTGCTAGATTTTCCCAGTGCGTTTTCAGAGTTTATCTCTATGAGGTGAAATTTTGTTTGTTTGCTTGGAGTTTTTTGGTTGGTTAGTTGGTTTTTTCCCCTAATTGTTTTTACTGAATAATGTCAGTATTGGTATTAGACATGGCAGTTTGTTGTCACAGAAAAATACCTCTGTAGTCCAGAGGTCACAGTGATGGATTAGAGTTTGGCTTCAGTCTCTCCTATTTTCCCCACTGTGCCTGGTTTTGCTGATTCAGAAGAGTGAGGACTGTCTTCTGCAAGGTGTCCATGTACTGTGTAGCTTCTACCCGGCCATGCTCATCTTGGTTGTGACCTTAGTGCAATAAAATAAACGGCAATCAATTAAAGAGTCCATTCACCAGTAAACTAAAGCAGAGGATCACCAGCCAATGCTGGTTTTTCTAGTCTTTATCATGCTGTAAAAGCTGGCACAAGCATCCTTCTTACTATTTAGATGCTCAAAGTATTGTAAGTCTGATCAGTACTGAAGCCCAAGTTAAAACATTGACTTGCAGATTCTTGGACCATCTTTCTCTCTGTTGTTTAAAAGTTTATCATTCAAGCGGCCTATAAAATATATAATGTAGATATTTGAATATATCTTCACCTTAAAAATAAACCCACAGGAAAGAAAAATGGGGAAATCAGACAGGAAACATGATTTTACAATTGGTGACTTGAGACAAAGACCCCACAGACCTTAGCTAGTGTAGTAACTAAGTAAAATTTTTGACAAAATAGTCCAATATTGTGTCTTTTCATTCCACACCTCTGTAAAAATTGCCATTAGTCCAGTAATCACTAAAATGAATGCAGTGTTGCTATTGTTTAGCAGACTTTACTATCTGCAAGGACTAGGCAATACCACAAATTTCATCTGAGGCAGCATTCTTTGCACAGTGAATACAAACATTTCCATTAAAGCTAAGATGAACAACTGTGAACTCCATTTTAAAATATAGATTACAGTTTATGCTAAATCCTTCTGGTTTTACACTTCATTGTTTTTCATTTCTCAGAATCTGACAGAGGCAGATTGCCCCATGAAGCTTCCTGCTTTGAGAAGCCTTGATGGAATTGTTCCCGTTCTGCCTGTGCAGCTTCAAATACATTTCTTTTCTAACTGATTTTAAGGCCAGATGACAAAGGGCTTAGCCAAGCACAGTAGAAAGCAAAGGGAGGATGGTGTCCTACATGTTCAGTGACTGGGTGTCCAAATGTGCAAAAAAAAAGTGAAAAATTCTTTCTTAAAGACTTAGGCCATAGTTCGATTTTTTTTTTTTTTTTCAGTGCATGATTTCTGTATTTGGTAGACCCTGCAAGAGTACCTTTAGATGTAAGGATGCAAGGAAATTAAAGGTTTGTCTTGGAATGGACAAAATAAGTGACAAAGTAAGACGAGGTATACCTTTAAATACAATGATTCATTTATCTAATAGAATTGTTTGACAAAAACCTACCCTAATGCAGTAGTTCAAACGTTTTCAGTGTGCAAGTCTGGAAATTTTTCACTGATGGTCTGAGTCCTGATTAATTAAATCTTGCTGTCCTGAGTTTTTTTCCTTTGGTAATATGTCTTGTGGACATGAACAGTAGTCCATGGAGTCCCAACTATCTGCAGGCCACAGGTTTTCAGCCTCTTTGTTGCTTTTTAAAAAAGCACTTGGAAAATAAATTTCTAATTAGAATAAGGACAAAGTTTTCTGGGTGTTTCCCCTCAGTGATTGTTACTATTACCTCTGATCATTCTAAGAGGAAGCAGATCTGGATCTAAGCTCCATGATCCAGAAGGATCTCCCTTGTGAATGGGAAAGTAGTGTTTCTTGTTTAGACAATTAGAACTATTTCTTGTTGAAGAGAAGTGAAAGCTGTGAAAGCCACGAGTGAGTGATCACCCTTCAGTCTGTTTGGGGTGATAGGACAAAGCACAGTTGGTCTGATACGCCCTCCAGCACTCTCAGGTGCCTTTTCACTGCCTCCTTTGCAGGGGTTTGTGCCAGTGATGGAAGTCTTGACTGAGCATCTCTAAGCCAGATGAAGGTGAATCTCAGCTCTTACTCTTTTCTTTCTGCTGTGAGGCAGAATTTGTATTTTAGACAGGCAAAATTTGCTTCCACTTGCACTTTTTTTTTTCATCTGTGCAAAGCTGTTATTCAGGATAGAGCTGTGAAAATTTATTCCCTTCTCCCTGTTCCCATCCTTTCCTTATAACCAGCAGGCAAGATTTCACATGTGTGTATTAACAACTATCCCTTTCTGAAGAGCAGATTAGCAGGATAGATCCCAGATTATCAGAACTCTGAATCGAACAGAATTATCTTCCCCTTTTTCTTATCTTTCAAAATATTATATCCAGGAAATATTTCAGGATTCTCATACATTTCCTCAGTACTGATGCACTTTGAAATATTACAGTGCACCTCTGTGGAAGCTGAGAAGGTATCAGATAAAGTCCTTTACTGCAGAAGCAGTTTGTTGGGATGTCTTTATGGATATCATTTGCAGAGGTGAGCAGGCCCCATTTCTTTTTTTATTCTCTTTTCTTGAGCTGCAATGGATTCACTGTATGTAGAAAGAAGGCCCAGCTGGGTTTCTCTTTGATGATCAGCCAGACAACCTTTATCTATGAGTTTGAAAAAACAGCAAACCAGAGCTGATGCTCCAAACGCTGCACAGGGCCTTTTGTTTTATCTCCTTACCTATTTATTACCATCAGTTACCTTGGGGAGACAGGAAAAGCAAGACCCCCAGCTTGATACCAATTGTGTTGACTCTTAGCAAAGTAAAAGGATAAACCCAAGGAACTTCAAGTGGACCCAAATGTTCTCTACCCAAAGAGTGGGTGGGCAGGTCTTACCTACTCAGAACATCTCAGTTGTTCTCTTGCAGCCTCTCTGTGCCTCTGTTTCTGTACTGGTTTGAATTGGCAGGTACTAATACTCTCCTGGCCACAGGAGAGATATGAAGATCATTCAGTGCTTCTAAAAAGATGAACAAATATGTCCCTATAGAGCTGTCTGTGATTTCAGCAGGGCTGAAGAGCTTGCTGGTTTATTTTGCTGGCAGTTAGAATAAGTTTTGCTACTCGCTGGATAAAAAAGTTGCTTTTCCTCACTGTTTGATGGGCTGGATTGTCCTGTGAGGTTTGAACCAGAGGAGGTGGGGTGTGATGCATGAGCTGGGCTACACAGCAGGTCTGCTGGACAAACTGTGTGTTCTCTGGGTCCCCTACAGAACCCACCCATTCCTGGCCTGTAATGTCAGCAATTCAGGACATCTCTGTACCAGCCTGTGCGATGGGAAAGTGAGGCTAAGGCTCTCCTGTTTTCCATTTCCTGACCACTGCTCTTCTCTTGGGCGAGAGTTAAGCAGCAGTTCATATCTAGCCACGCCTAGAATCCTGCACAAACTCTCATCCTAACACACAGGACTTGGGAGAAGGGACCAACACCCCCCTTACTACAACTTCTTTTCAGGTACTTGTGGAGAATGATCAGATCTCTCCTGAGCTACCTTTTCTCCAGACTAAACATCTCCAGTGGGCAATGACAAATATTCCACCTATTTTCAGCCTTTTTGTGTGGAAAATAGAAAAAAAAAAATATTGTTGCTGGTTCTTACATTTCTGCATTAGTTGCAGTATAAATCTTAATTTAGAAGCTCAGTATTGAAGAGACACTGGCTTTTAACACAGCTCTCTGCAGAACTGCAGAGCTGCAATAAAACAATGGGCAGCATTTACTCCACTCTACAGCATTTCTATTCAGCAAAGAATCAGAACCTCCTCTTTAAGAGTAATGTCATGTTTTGGGGTTTGAGTAATGTTCCCACATAAAAACATGCATTAACCATCAGCTATCTTACATAGGGGGAATAAAGTAGATATCCATTAGTATATTAACTCGTTGGCAGTAATAGCAAATAATTATTCATAACTGCAATATCTTCTTGATGTTACTGCTGCTGCAATTTTCAGAAATACAAAATGTTCTCAGGTATATTCGAAATCTATTGATGGATGTTCAGTTGGTGTCAAGCCCTTTGAGCAAGCTGGTTGTCTGGATTGCTGCCTAGTTAATCTGTGATTAATGAATGCTTCCATTTTGTATATGAATTTGGGAGCCTGTGTTCTTGGCATTGTTGAAGTATGTAAATGTCTTCCTCAGATAAAACATGACAGACAACACCTAAAATACAAGTGCTTTGTTCTGCTACCTGTCAGATCAAGGGAAAGGTCTGCATTCCTAAAGCTATGAATTTAATTGGAAGAGGAGATGAGCTGGCAAATGCTCTGTACTCAGTTATTCTTGTGACATCCTCTCAAGTAATTTTGCACATTGAAGGGCAAAACCTGCAGATGAGATATATTGATGCCCTTAAATATAATGCATTTGTAAATAAAGACCTGTAAACTTTTTAAAGTAAACACTTTAAAGAGCAAATATACCTCATTAAAAAAAAAAAAGGCAGATGACTTTATCAGGTGTCCTGCTGAACATCTGGCCAGCTGAAATTCAGAAGAAAGTAATGGTTTAAAAAATCTAATTACTCTGAGTGAGTGAAATCCTGAGTGGCGATAAGTGCTGGAAAGGTCTTTTGGAATTAATGGGAATTGTAGGAACTTCCCAATTCCTAGAATTTGCCCCAGTGTCCATAGAAAAGGCCTCTTTTAACTGTTGGTAATTAAAAGGTTATTCTTGTAATGGAACAGCAAGCTGCACTTACACTGTGCTGCAATCATTACCTTGAAATTATTTCTTCTTTAAGGCTTTCAGAAGGAGCTCTTGAAGCTGACAGCTGCAGCCTACAACGTATCAAGTGCTTTAGATAGCTGCTTAAATGAAGACTCAGATGAGTGTAAGGTCAGGCTCTCCACAGTACGTTCTAATTAGATTTGCCCTTTCCTTCAGAAAGCAGATCACATCTGGCCCATAGACAGAAGCCCATTGTGCCAGACACGGAATAGAATAGGTGTTGGTTTTGTACTTCCCATCTCAGAGAGATAATGACATGGAAAATTAATTCTCTTCCACTCTTTACTAATCTTCCATCTGTTTCTGCGTTTGTGTGCAACTGGATACAAAAGCTAATCACAAACTTCTGTTTAAAAGAGTTTTTTGTTGTCTCCCACGTCAACTTTAGCTGATGCGGACAAGGTTGTTGAAGCAGAAATGTTGCAAAGCAGTGTGGAACACTGCTCAACTGTATGTGCAAGACAGGATTAATAATATGTGCTACTGGATCCTGGCAAACAAGAACAAAAATCAGATGTGCACCAGACTTTTCATTTAGCATGTGTCAAAATGTGGGAGTGAAGGGAACAAATTTGTGTAAAATCTTGACTCCTTTAAAGTGCCCAGGATTTCAGAAGAACAGGATTTCACTATAGTACTTTCAAAGAAATGGAAATTACTACAAGGGGAATTGACTGCTATGGAGGAAACAGTCTGCCTGTATGGAAAGTGTTCCTGATTTTGTTACTCATTTATTTTTGCATTGTGTCTCAATAGCACCAAAGGGAGTAATTTCCCTCTTGAACTGTGGGTGAGAAAAGCCAACTGAACTTCCAAAATCCATCCTAGGATGAACAGTGTTATCATAAAAATGCAACAGCCACACCATGATGGGGTATTTGCTCATAAGGGAGGAGGAACAGGAGAAAAGCCAGTAAGAGCATAAAAAGTGACACTGAGTTGAGTGACAAGCACACCAAGATAATAAATCACAATTTTTGCTTTTCTGTTCTTCAGAAAAGCAAAAATTACTGTAATCTGTGCTTATCCATACTGACTTAGGGACCTCAAGGTGCTGTATGCCGAACAGTTAATAAATACTGTCTCTCTGAACAGGCTGCCCTATGTCACTGTAAAATGTCTCCTTCTGGATCTGAGTAATGAAAAGGCAAACTGTCAGTGGAGATCCACCCTTTAAGTGCAAGAACCCAAAGTGAGAAACAAGGTGTAAGGGAGGAATTCAGTCAGAACAGATCAAAAGATTTGCAAAAATAAAAGTAGTTCTGATAGGCAGCGGTATTGTATTGCTCTTCGAGGCAGCCAGTTGCAGGAGCTGTAGCAACAAAATACTAATTTAACAGCTCCCTCCAGGAATGTGATTTTTTTCTGCTTTTACTTTGTGTAAACATGCTCCAGGAAGCCTAATTGAAGCATGTGAATAGTTCCATTGAAAGTAATAAGATTAATCATGCTGGAAGCCAAAAACATTGTTAAGTATCTTCCTAAACAATGGCTCGGGCTTCCTTAGGGCCCTTTCATTGTTGTAGTACCTCCAGTGGAATAAATATGCACAGTAAACTACTGAGCTGATAAATCCTGTTTCTTCTCAAGAATGCTGTCCGGAATTTCCCTAAATGTCAAAACTTTGTTAGCATTTTCAATTTTATTTTTCAGTACAGCCATCTCCTCCATATGTTGTCCATATTTTTAAATTGATTTCAAAGCTTGTAAGAATATTTTATAGATAAGTCATTGGTTATTTATAGGTAACAGTAAAAAACAGTGTAAAATGTATATGGATATCAAGGTACAGAGATATGAGTAAAATGGATATGTTGCTATCTGTTAGCTGAGAAGGTAAACCCTTTACTCATCTTATTTAAGTTTTTCTTTTCTGTGTCTTTTGTCCTAGGATGTATGTGACTGTAACTGGAAGAAGACTTTTCCTGTCCATTCCTATCCATGAGCAACATGCATGATGGAGGAGATGGTTCATTCTGCAAAGGACACTCTCTTTGAAGAAATGCCACAGAATAACTTGTGCTGATGTGGAACACAAGGTGCAGGTAACAGGGAGAGCCACCAGGCCTAGTGGGAGCTGGGTACTGTGACTGTGGCCATCCCCTTTCAAATCTGAGTTTTGTTTTCCTGAGCAGATTTGTCCATGAATACCGTACACTGTTAGATTTTACATGGAAAAATAACAGCTTCTGGTCCTAGCACATCTGCTGGGTTTTCAGGAGAAAACACACACATGTTAAAATGAAATCCCAGGTTTTAGAGTAGCAGGAAGGTGCATCAGCTTAACTGCTTTGAAGCCAATGAGGTGTGGGTATTTCTAGAAAGCCTTCCTGACCCAATGACTCGTGAGGCCCAAACTGGGGGTAAGGAACTGGTGTAAAGTATTGAAAAGTGGTACCACGTGTGACAAGATGCCCATCTGTTTCTCGCACTTTTTATACCTAGATATTTTCTGTTGCAAAGAGTAAAGAGATAGACTTGCAAATAGTTGGCCTGAAAACTGTGCAAACCAGGTTTAAGCTGGACAATGCATAATCTTTTTAGATAAACTTTGGGTTAAAGAGAAAGGAAAGCTGGTAGCCAGTTTGTAATTTGCATTTTTGGCAGCTTCACACGCGAGTTCCAGTCTGTGCTCTGGGCTGAGCTCTCCAGAGGAGACAGACTGAAGACAGTCACAGTTTGTGATTCATTTCATGACACGTGAAAAATTTTCTGATGGTGGTTGTGCTTCAGAGTTTGTGGGTCTCACAGTGAGTGGCTAAGGAACAGACTGCCCATATTAAGCACAGGATCTAAGCGGCTCACAAGCAGTGGATGAGCAATTAATTTTCAGTCAGAAGTAGTTATGGTGTGGGAGAGGAAGAATGCAATTTTCAGCAAGGGTTTTAATGCAATCCTGAGAATATTAAATAGAAGTTTTGTTTTATTTGGCACTTTCAGTGGTCTCCCAGTGGAAGACAAATGTTCACAATTCAGTAAGGCTGTTGATCACCAGTGAGATGAGCTAGTGGAATAATTAAAGCATATGAAAAAATGTTATTAAAGAGGAAGTGTTCCAGGAGCTCAATCTACTTAATCTATCAAGTCTAAGGTGAAAGGGTGGTTGCAGTAGTCATTATATGAGACATATAATTTATATGTTCTCATAACTAATGACAAATACAATTTTCCTACAGAGGGCTTTCTGAAATCTATCAGATGAAAATAAGGCAAGTTCTGATGTTTGAAATTGATAAATTGAGAAGCAGGGGATTAAATATTTTTTAAAAATTGGACCCCCACTTGCCAGCAAGCCATGGATTATGTCTTGCTGGACATGTCTTAAATCAAGAACAGACAATGCCTCATAAAATATGAATTGCTGGAATGACTTGTGCTTTGTCTCTCTCACGGCTTTTTGAGTTTTGTGCTACTCCTGACAAGAAAGTACGTGCCACATGTTGGTTACAATGGTTTTGGATGTAGACTAATGGCCTTTAATGCATCCTTGTTTTTCCCTTAGGACCTTCTAGAATTTTAATAGTCCGTTTATAGAAAGAAATAGCTAAAACAATAGCCAAAACATCCCTTTTCCTACTTAGGAACATTAATTTAATGTGGATTAAACTTTTGCATATTGTTTACAAATTGAGTTCTATAAAACATCCTGACTACATGGAAATGACATTGATTGATGGGAAGTTACACATACACAATTAATACTGACTGAATTGCTAATTACAGGATTGACATCTCATTTGCAATGAGATGCTGCAGGTCTTTTGCAGAAAGAACTGGAAGTATTGTCATGTTATTTCTCCTTTTCCTTCAGCTGGGAGTTTGATGCCCTGTAGTTAAAGTTCAACTAAAGATTTGTTCTCATCTTGCAAAATTCTCTTGCAATGTGAGAAAGGCCTTAGGAGGAAAAGCAAAATAGTTACCACTCCCCAAGAATTAACACTCTCCTGAGACTTTCTTCTACCAAAGATAAATTGTGCTACACTGCTCTTACTTGTTTTATTAGTTACACCAGCTCTCTCACCCTTTCTGCTTTATTTCCCTGGCATGCAGAAAAAGTAAATAGTGCTGTTACAGGGAAAGGTTATACAGGCTTAAAAATAAGGTGCATTTGAAACAGTACATTTTATTAAGGAAACCCTTGTAGCTGGAAAAAGTAATTTCAGTAGTTAGGCTAAAACTGTAGGAACATGTACCAAATGCTGGGATACACATGAATCTGAGAGATTTGTTTTAATTTGGTCACCGTGGCCTGGCCACATGGATACAAAGATCAGTGCAGCTCTTCCATGACCAGGGAGGGATTATGTGTTACAAGGTGAGTAGGGTTTGAAGGGACTTTAAAGTAAATGCTGTGGTCTGGCATAAAAGGGAGCAGTAGGAGAGAAACAGACAATGGCAGCATCAACACTGACAATGGAACCAGAAGCTGCAGGGTATAAAAAAGTGACTCTCTGGGGTGTTCCCAATGCTGTAGCATTGCCACTATTTCTTCACTGCCCTAATGAATAGGGAAGCCAGTGGGATGTATCCTCAGCACTCTTGCAGGTTTTGCCTCAGGCTTTCTCAGAAGCAGAAACCCAATTTTTGTAAGAAAAGAGTCTTTCAGCTCAGGTGATTTCAGAGGTATGTGCACACCCTTTGATAAGATTCCACCCTTCATCTGTTAACATAATTAATTTACAAGAGTGATGTATGAAATGTGCTCCCTGTGGCCTCTGGAGAGGATCAAAACCAGGCTCAGTCAAATCCAGCAGAGTTCAGAAATATCTACAAGTCTGAAATATGAGGAAACTCAAGTAGAAGCATAGGAGAGGCTGAGCTATGAATGGACATTCTAGGGCAGAAATATTTCTTTACCTCTGGTAATAACAGTGTGCAGAGGAGACCTCTGCATTCCCCTAAGCATTCTGCACATCTGCCCTGCCTCTCATGAAGAAGATTCATGAGAAGCATAGCTTCTAATCACAAGCCTTGCAAATGAAAATTAAAAAGATATTTTTCAAGAAATAAAAAGAAACAACTGCATTGTTAATTGAATAGCTCAACAGAAACATTTAATTTCAATAAGAGTGCTAAGTCTACACACCCTAAGTGGAAGTGACTTAAAGACATGCCATTTATTTATTTATTTATTTATTTATTTATTTATTTATTTATTTGTGGGTGCTTGTGGCATTACAGACAATATTGCAGAAGGATAGTCTTGGCTTGGTCAGCATCCCCATCATGGCCAGTTAGGTAGGATGGATGAGTGGCCTCACAAACAGGTAAAAAAACCTCCAAAGCTTTAATATTGAGGTTTTATAATTGAGGGAACACAGTCAGAAGTGCTGCTCCAGTTTCCCCATGTCTTGCTGAGGACTGTGGGTGAGAACTGTGGGTGACAGGAATGCTGTCTAGTGAGTAATTATTCAAACAGTTGGAGATGTGCTTATAGCTTATCACCCTAACTGCACTATTCCCTTAGAAAATCAATCCAAAATGGAACTGTTTTATACAGGAAGTACTTACAGGGTCAGTCTTCCACAACACATAATCTTTTACCTTTCAGGCTCAGTAGTAACAGGAATGTAAAAGAAAAATTTTGGCTTCTTAGGAGCTATTTTACTGTTTTCTGTGACAGAATCTTAGAAACTCCTAAGGATTTTGAAATAGAAAAGTAACTTATACTATTTTTGAGGGTTGAAGTAAGAACAGTGTCTGACAGTTGTGATCCTTTACTGACCTTCCTAACAAAATATAATATGACAGGAGTGCTAAGCCTTCAGCTTTGCAAGTGGACCTCTAATTCCTTCTTCAAAAGTATCTGGTTTACTCATTTTGACAGCTAAAATGTGAGAATAGCTAGTAGGACATGTACCCATATGATTAAAAAATGCCTTACTTTCCCTAATAACCAATATCGAGCAGGAGAATCTTTCCTGCATTTTCCTGTATCCATTAGTTCTTTTACTGTCCTTATCTACAGCAAAAGGAATGGAAATGCCATAGTGTTCAGTCAGCTTTATAGATTACAATTTGCTTCCATGGCTGACACAGACAACAGGGATTTACTAATGGTAGAGGAAGAAATGCTGCCCTCAGAGGCTCAGAAGAGTTTTTGATTAATTTTGTGCTTACTCAACCTTCTGTCCAGCCCTTCCCCAGGTGAAGTCCTGTGGAATATGGCTTCACATCCAAGCAGGGAGGATAACGTATTTATGTTTGCTGACTAAGTTCCTGGACATTTTAACATGAGAGATGGACGAACAGCCAAAGCAGAGCACAGAAGCTCTACTTTCCATACGTTAGTGTTGCTGAATGCACAAAAGCCACCCAGCCCTGCCAGGGAAATCACCACGTTTCTTGTTCATACTTGCACAAAAGAATCACGTAATTCCTTCTTTCGTGGAGGGGGATAAATCTTTTGCGGCAGTTTAGCTAACATGACATACCTAATAAGTTATTAGTAAAAATAAGTCTGTGGTTGGCAATATTTATGCCAAGCATAGTATGGGTTTATGGTAGTAAAAGTGCCTGACAGGCTTGTCCCAGTGCAAGGAAACTTGCTGTAAGTGATTGAAGGAGTTGGAAGAGATGATGTTTAAGAAATATAACTGTTTCTTTGACCTGAAAGCAAACACATCATCCCACAGAAGTGAAATGTTTTTTCCAGCAAGAGCAAGCAGGCACAGAGTGATAAAGTTTTCCTGGTAAAGGCAGTTGATTATGCTGATAAAAGGAACTTAAGTAAAGCAGTAATAATATTAATGAAAAAAAAAAAAGCTTCACAGAAAATTGTATGTGACTTGCAATTAGCACACATGTGAGTGGTCTTTCCTCTGGTTATTTTAGTGAAGTACTTGTATGCATTACATCTATGCATTAAAATATTAATGTATGCATTACATATGTTACATGTTGTCTTTAGAGGCTTGGTTTTCTTAAGAGTCTTGTGAGAATATCTGCAATTTTAAATGAAGTTATTGAGTAAAATGGATGAGGCCAAATGTGATTTTGTGTTTGAAGTAGTGGATCAGGAGAACTAGCAGTTTTCCGTGTTCTGTTTGGCGAGGACAAGAGCCTGTTTCCTGCTACATGGCTCATGTTTGAGGTGAATGAAGGATGCAAGGAGTTTTTACCTGAAAATGTGCTTGTACATGAGGATGCGCAGGTAGAGAGAACCCCCATGTTTTCATTCAGCCTGTCTCAATAAACCACAGCCCACTTCAGGCTGGCTACAAGCTGGGTGTGGAACAAGGTCAGGAAAGAGGAAAACCCTGCCAGGCAGGAACTGTCTCTGTGTCCTCAACCAAAAGAGCTCAGCTGTGATAACTCCTCTGCCAGGGAAGTATCGGGGCATTCACACAAATCCTGAAATTGCTCATCTCTGCTGATTGTGGGCCATCCTCTTACAAGGTGTCAGGGACTCCCAAAGTGTCCCATGATCCACAACATTATATCATCCAGAGTGAAACTCCACCTCCAGGAGAGGTACCTGGGCATTCCCACCTGAACCTGAGTGACTATAAACACAACAGATTCTGTCTTCCATGGATTTCCCTCATGACTGATGGATTCAGTGTGCAACCATCACTTCATCCAACAGACACTGAAATTGCAACAACTAAATTGTGTTGCAAGGCCTTCAGGTGGTGAGATCTTTCTGCTCAAACCCTTCTTTCTCTTTCCCTAAGTGATATTTTTATTCTTTCACATTGTCATCCTACCAAAGATGACGATAACCAAAATGGCTACATGCCTGCTTTCCTTTGGCACCAAATTGTTCTAAAATAAACCTTCCAGATGTACATTTACAAACACCAATCACTCAGGGTTGTTTCACTCTAATCCACCCCAAGGGATCCACTGATGAAAACCTGAGTTGCTCTCACCTTTGTGGGGGTGGGTTGGAACACCCTGTTAAGTTGCCTCCTTTTAATTCTTCTTGTGAATACAGAAGATCTAATTTCTCTGTGTACCAAACTAGTGGCACTGTGCAGATCCATAAGAGGGAACGAGGCACGTTGCACACACATCTCCTGGAATACACCATCCATACTCACAGGAAAACAGCAGGTGGAAAGCAGGGATGATGTACAGGAGACCAGGGTGTTATAAACACCATTCTTCACTTTTTGTTGGAAAGGATTGCCTCAGAGGAAAAAAAAACCAACAACAAAAAACTAACGTATTTTATGGGGATTTAAAAATATCAATAAAATTTAATGATTAAACTAATAAATGTTATTGCAAACAGCAGATAATAGCTTATTATTAATATTTAAATATAGTTATAAAATTATCTCAATTATTTTATAACATTTCATTAATGATTTAATGGTCACATGCACTTTCTAAAAGGATATTTCTGATTAGACTCTGGAAAAAGGTCATTTTTAATAGCAGACCTTTCTGTTCCTCAGAGAATGTGCAGAAGTTTCCAAAGCATTAAAATTTACTGAACAAAACCTGCTAGGATGACAAAGAGGGCCCATCACCTGATGTGATCCATCACCAGCACTTTCTGTTTGGGGATCAGGATTAGGGGCCAGTATACAAGGATGATAGGTTTCTATAACATGAGATAAATTAAGCATTAGGTTCCAGCTCAAAACTTCAAACTTTCTTCACACCTGAAGGATGGAGTGTTGAGATCAATATGTCAATGAAAAATGGACATACTGGTTAACAGATTTATTCCTGAAAAAATTTCCTTATTCGTAGTATGTAGTAGAAGAAAAATGAGAGACATCACACTTTGTCAAGCAGCATTAAAATGTGTATTAATCTAGCTGAGAGTTTTAGGAATGCAATTTTAAAATAGTGATTTCAGTATTTCATCATTTTCTCACTGGCTGCTTTGATTTGCCTAACAGGTTTGTGCTTTATCCGGTTCTCTTTTAACAGGTTTTCACTGTATAGCTTTGATCTGGAATAACTGGGACAGAGGAAAGTTTTTAACAATTCTTTTCTTTCATGGTAAATGGCATTTCTTCACAGATATTACATTCATAGATATATTAAGAAACCATTTTTATTGGGTCTAGTCACATAACAGATCTGGAAGTGCAAGTACTCAAACTCTATAAATTACGGAGACACAAGGGCTAATTTTCCTTTACTGAGAATGTCTGTTTTGGGTGGGAATGGCAAATGAGCCAGGGCAGCTTACAGGAAAATGTACTTAGCTGTGTGCTGTGCATGGTTAAGTGTATCCAGACCGATAGGACTGGCCTGTGTTTGATTCCCATTGACCTCAGTGAGCCAAAAATACATAATTCAGTGTTCTGCTGAACTGGGCCCGGCTTCATTGAAGTGCTTTGACTCCAAGTGCCTGTGTAGTTTATAACTTTGTGTTGATATCACAAGGAGTAAGGGGTTATTTTTTATTACAATACTTACAAACTTAAAGAACCCAGTACCATTCTTGTTTATAAATGGAAGACCAAGAACATTTCAAAATTTAAAACGTACTCTAAGGGCAGAAAATTAGTATTTCCATTTTCTTTTTCCTAAAGGGCTAGTTCATACAGAGAGCAAAATTGCTGTGGGAGCAGAAGCCCTGCCTGCTTATAAAAGTAAATACCTTTGCAACCCTGTAAATAGATTTTTCAGAAATAGAGAAACAGTTAGTCAGAGCATACTTTCTTTAACAATTCCCAGTTTGATGCTTAGCTATTTATTAGGCCATTTCACTCTATTTAAAGAGTCATGATTAAAATAATATCTAGAAAGGACTGAAGAGTAGAATCTTTCCTGAGGGAAATGCTATTTCAACGTTGCTTTCAGCCAGAATTAACAAAAAAATCCAAGTATCAAAATATTTTGCTGAATTGAAAGGCTCAGGAAAATCTCAGATCGATAGTATAAGAATAAACCCCTCCACTTCAAAATGTTTTAGTCTCTAAGTTAGTGTCTGCATAGGGCTGAATGGGAACTTCAGGTTTGGGCATTCAGGCTCTTGAATTAGGCCATTCTCTCAAGACCTGGACTTGATGATCCCTGTGGGTCCCTTCCAACTTGGGGTATTCTATGACATTGCTCTGAGAGTTTCACCTTACCTGGGGAGTTATTTTGAGGGTACTAGGTCAGGGAGCAGCATCCCTGCAGCTTCCCCAAAACCCCCACAGAGTCACACCTCCACCTTCTGCTGCCCCCTGCTCACCCTCAGTTACTGGGAGCTGGATGTAGGCAGTGGTTCCAAATATACTTGCTGCAACAAGCAATAATAATCCTAAAATCTTCTTTGGTGTAGTGGGAAGAGACAGTTGTGAGAGTCCCCAGCCAGGCTGGGTCATAAGAGTCATGCTCTATTCCCTCCAGCATCACTGTGTGCTTTTCTTTGAAAAGACCAATTCTTTTGGTGATCAAACCCCTTTTTTAAGACTTCTTTATATAGCAAGAGCTATTAATTAGCCTGCATTCCTCTTTTGCAGCATATGCAATGGCTGTAACTGCATGAATATAGTAGATGGGTTACTTGTCAATTTGCTGCAATTAATGCTGTTGGGGTTACATATACAAAACAGGGAAATTCTCCTTGGTTCTGTCTGTGGAACTGTGTTAATGTCTGTGTGGAGTGACATAGTGGTGTCCTGCATGTAACCTCCTGCCATGCTGGGACTCATGTTCCGGGTGTGAGTGTGCAGAATAGTCTGCTCTTGAACAGTGTCTGAAAAGAATGGGCAGTGTGAAGCCAGAGTGTCCTCAGAGACTTCTGTAACAATGAGAGAAAAGAGGAACTTTTTAATTTATTATTTTTTTTTTGTAACAAAAAACTAGAGCAGTAACTCATTGTGCAGCTATTGTAGAATTGTCCTCTATAGAGTTGGTGAAAATATGATTTCTATTCTGGAATAAATATTTGATTTTAACCTCAAATTTGATATGTGGTTTGAACATATTTTTGTTCCCAGAAGCTGTATCAGCTTTATCTGCAGCATTGGAGCAGAATAAAGAAAGCAGAATCATATTGTGCCATAGGGTGACAGTCTCCCTGCACATAGAAGTATTACTCTCTAAACAATGATAGTTCCTTCTGACCCGCTTACCCAAAGATGATGAAAGGCTGCAGAAACAACTGTATTTAAAGATTCTTGGTGCATTTGTTTGTTGCTTGCTAGGATTTTATGGACACTAGGAAAAAATATTGATAACAAATAGGAAAAGCTGCAGGGTTGTGCTTCTCTCTCTACTTTGGGGGGGGAAAAAAAAAAAAAAAAAGGATGTTTTGTAGCATTTCATATCATATTGCTTGTTTCCCTAGTCCATTTGTTTTTGTAGCAATGCAAACTGTTCATTTATTGCCTGCATAACTGTAGAATGTGTTATCTCATGTAGTCCTGTAAAGAAACTGTAAGGATTGTAGGTACAGCCTCTCACAATTCACTGTAATGGAAATAAACCTACAGTTTAGTGTATTTATATATCCCCAAACTTCTCCCAGCCTTTCCAATGAGGGTGAGTTAGTGCTGGCATTCTGCAGCTCTTTGTTTCGTCACTAAATCAGATCTGCGGGAGAGACTTTTCCCAGAAAGGTTGGAAGGAAGCTGGGAGCTCTCAGGCTGGCAACTTCAGGAGTTAGGCAGGAGTACACTGTAATAATGCATTCTGGGCAAAAATTAGACTGCTGCTTTTGCTGTCACCTTGGCACGCAAATGTTTTCAAGTTGGAGCTCAGAGAGATGCTCAGATGCAGACTTGAGGCAGAGGAACAAGGGGATAATGCAGCCCTGTTGAACTCAGCAGGAATTCTGTCATCGATTCTGTGGAAGGCCCTCAGAGCTGCCCTGAGCCTTGTTGTGCTTTCTTGGCATTGTTCCTTCTTCAGCAGTGACACTGATTTTGGAGGAAGATAACTATTTTATGAGGTCTTTTTAATAAAAGTCGAATAGTTGCTTTCTGTGTATTTTAAGTTTCAGGGCCTTTGGGTTGGTCTTTCTCAAGCACCCATCAAAGGACATTCTGATATAGTCACATAAAGCCATTCCTGCCAAAAGTCACTCTATCAGGATGTTTCCCTCTGATTCTCAAGTTACCTTAATGTTTGCTGCTGTTGACAAATGACATTTTTAGCTTGATTTGAATGTATGTTCCTATCTTTTCTGAATCATATAATTGTGATCATACTACATCTAACCTAATCCAATCATTTATTTGAATTATTTCATTTTTATTCTAGTTCTTCACGGTACATGCTTCATAGCACTTAATGAATTTAAGAAAAGTAGCACTTATTTTGATAGATTTGGAGCTGAAATTTTCTGCCCTACAAGACCTGTTCTGTATTTCCCCAAGGAAATGAGCTGTGCTAGTTTTGGATAATCTGTTTAGTTCTGTTCAGGGCTTTTTCTATATTACTGTAAGTGCTGCAGATTCTGCTCAAACATTGTTTTATTCATACGATTGGCTTCAACAAAAATGTTTGTGATGGACAGTGACTGCATATTTCTCAGCACAAATAACTACTAAAAAGCCTGTGTGAAAGAAGCCCTTTATATAAAGCAAAATCCAAACAAAAAAGAAATACACCTATCAGATTTTAGCATGTTTCTTGCTTCAGGTAGGTTTGGCTGTACCACTCTGTTATCTTAACAACTTTTGACACTATAAAAAAAGTCTTTTGGGTTCAATATTTCATTATTCATAAAAGGTTTGAAATGTCTTCCCCTTTGAATGAAGTGCCCAGTTAGATATAAAGCATGACACTGCATTTTGTAGTGTTGTGATATTAATGCTCTGAATAATATGTGGATTATTTTAGTATGTGGATCATTGGTAGGGTGCAAGCTTTACTGCTTCTGTCATACATTACCTTAAAACTAGGAATCATTCTTTTATTTTTATGGCAAACCTATTATAAGCTTATACAATACCACATTTTTAGTCAGCAGTGCTTTAGGTGACGCTCCAGCTCAGAGGTAAGGGCTTGCTTTGGCTTAACCAATATTTTCCCAAAGCTTATATTAATGAGTTTACTTAAAGCCGTGGTCATACTAAGAAGCATAATTACAGACTGCATGCAGGTTCTTGATAAGGAAACAGGGAAAATCTATATCAGGAAGATCAAAGAAGCACCTGAAGTTAATTATTAAATTAGCACTGAAGTGTAGCCGCCAAAGCACTTTAATTATTACTGGAGGTTAAACAACCACAGTATGATCTTGCGTGCTGGTTAAGTTTACACCAGAGTCCTTTCATTGCGTTCATTTACACCTAAGATTACTGAAGGATGAATGACTTCTAGTCTAAAAAAAGACGCTGGAGATGTCATTTCATAGGAAGGTTCTACATTTTTAGATGTTCTTTACATCTCTACCTTCTACAATGGGGACAATTAGAAAACCCCATTAAAATGAGAGGTAGGATTGATAAGTAAAAATGAATTTCACTGTTAAGATATTTTTTCCATGCTGAGATCAGAAAAGAACCTAAAACTTTATCACTGATTTAGTTTCAAAGTTGAAACCTATCAGAGCACAGTGTCTCTGCAGTTGTAGTTCACTGTTTCTCTGTACCCAAAGGTACAAAGTGACAGCCAGACTCCAGTGAAGGTCAAGGACCTAAATCATGAGACAGACCTTAGCCAAGAGCTGTCCAAACTCAATGTCAAAAAACATAGTTTGGACAGCTCATAGCTTAATAAGTATTGAAAGCTCTTATTTACAGTTCAGTTTGGTAAAAAGAGTCGTCATTTTCCATACGTGTTGCTGTTATCCTCAAAGATCCAGCAGAAAGTTTAATGAATTCAAGTGTTCTGCTTTAGAATACATCTGGTCAAGAAATAAGTATTTATTTGATGACTTCTAATCACCTGCATTTTCTAAAACATGCTTTCTTTCAATTTAAAAAGTGCAATTTTATACTTAGGCTAAATTAATTATTCACAGAGAATAATTTAGTTGATTCATATGAGATTATTTTATTGCTTATGAATCAGCAAGAAAGTTATAATTAGAGCCAGTTGAAAAACTTTTCATAGATCAAAAGGTCATTTGCTCTGTTCTCTACCATTGGTCGTCCATATGGTTTCAGTGTAAATATTGCAGTTTTTTAAAAGCTGCAGTCATTCACATTCATGTAGAAATTTTAGCTCCTCGGTTTATGCCATATCTGCTGTGTAAATGGAAAAAAAATTATTTTTGCGGCAGTTCTTTATATTTTTGAAGGTTGTTATTGTGTATTCTCTCACATGTTTTCTGATGGTGAAACAATGGCAGATCTTTCAGATTTTCCCCACAGAATGTGGTCAATTAGTGTCCATTAATCATGCCACTATCTTTTATCCCCAAGGGATCTACCTGAAAAATATTAATAAACAACAAATGAAGGACTTCAATGACTGCAAAATGAAAAGAATTTGAGAATTTTCATATCATTGTTCCTCACAATAGTTATTTCCAGAGGTTTTTTGGGAAAGCTTAACAAAAGTATGTCCTTAAAACGAAATTTTCACTTGAAAGTGGAAATAAACTCTCAAATTACACATCTGAAGCAAAGTTGGAGGCTGTCTTCTTCAGTATGAAATCAAGCTGTATAATGAGTAATAGGCTCTTGCAGTAATAATGTAGGACTGCTGTAAATAGATTTCGAATATTCAATGGAAATTAGAAACATGAGTACATAAAAAACAGCTGAACCAGAATGCGCTTACTTTTGTGTCATCCTCGATCTCTCTTTGGCTCTCTCTTTGTCTCTCTCTTTATCATCCCTCTACTATCTGAATACAGTGAAACTTGTTTGCTACCATAGAAGAATCAGCTGTGTGGAAGCACCACAATGCCCCTCAGAATATTGTGGTGGAAGGGAGAAGCTTAGCCAGCATGACAGCTCATTGATCTTCAGCTGCAAGGTGGAAGGTACTGCTGGAGGCTTGGTGGGAGGTTTGGAAGTGTCTCTATAAACAACTGAAACTGGTCATAGAGTAAACACTGTTCCCCTGAACCATTGGTAGTGGGCTACCTCCAATGCATGAGTGCAAAATGCAGCTGCCACATTATTCTCTGTAAGGGGCTGGCTAGATGGCCTGAAATGTGTTCTTCTTGGGGCTAATACTGAAAATGTATTTTTATCTATTTTTGTTGAACTAGTTACACACATATTTGAAAGTGTGATAACTCTACTCCTTGCTTTGGTATTTTGTTTCTGGCGGTTGCTTGCAACAGCAGTGAGTACAAGTCTGCCAAGTGCCCACCTGCTGCTTTTGTGTTTTTCAACATTATCACTGGCAGGCATCAAACTGCAAAAGTGCTACAGGTAGGAAAAGGCCATCTACCAAAAAAGAAACTAGTTTTGATTACAGCAGATGTGAAAACTGATGGCTCCTGAAGTGTATGGAGCTGAGTTACCTCCTATTCACAAAAAATAGAGTACCTCCAGCCAAGTCAGTGGTGGCAGACCAGAGCCATACAAAAAGAGAGAATCCCTTTGCAGTGCATTCTTCCCTTCCTCAACCCACGGGGGCCATCCTGAGCAAAACTCACAATGGAAGCTAAGTTCATCAATATTTCAAGCAAAAATTGTACTGGCATCTTCCAGTCTTTCCATCCCAAGCTAAGATTAATTTGGCTGTGTGTCAGCTGTTTCACAAAAAAATGCTCCAATTTGTGGGTTCCTGCATTTGAAAACTAAGCAAAAAAATATCCTGAGGAGTGTTTTTAATCTTCCCAGCGTGCTTCTAAATTTCTCTGTGTCTTTGATATCCTCAGGTAATATTTGTATCATTGCTTTCTTTCTGAGGCTTTAGTCTGCATTTTAAGGTGCCTTCTGATTATCTCAGCAATACAGGTGTGGATTAAAAAAAAAAAAAATTTATGTTTCTGAGGCACAGGATGAGAGCCGATTATGGTATTAAAAAGCCCCTACTGTATCAAGTTATTACTGGCTACTGTTTCTGTCCTCTCTATTCCTAAATCCTGTAATTTTTCCAACTCTAGTGTTTACTGGAGAGATTATTTCAGGCAGATCCTTATGCATGTTTCTCTACCGAATGGCAAGCTTTGTGTGCCAGATGCATTAGTTTCATTCTCAACATGTTCCAAGTCCTTCTGTCTGCTTTTCAGGATGACTTGGTAGATGAAGTTTGTGTGCTTCAGTGATAATCCTGGAATTTGTTAGTGATCTTTCCCATTTTTTCCCTTAAATTATATTTAATTATTTTGTTGGTAAATTTTTTCTTTAGCTTTTTTGAAACCTGTCTATATACAAATTAGGGGAAACAAATTTGGATGCAACTGGATTAGGAATCTTGGACACAGATTCAAGTACATCGCATTTGAACTAGTAAATCCATTTTCTTATTTCCTTGCACATATTAATGAAAGATGCACAAAAAAATTAATTGTTTAGAATCTAAATGCCTATTCCATTAGTTTTTCAGTTTGGATTGATTTTTTTTTTCATTTAAGAAAGAATTCACCTTTTTATTTAAAAAAAACCCTTTGGTCTTTTTTTTGTCTGAGTTTTCTAAGCGTGAACTAACCAGTTTTAGGTAACAGCATATTTAGTTATGCTTATGTTAGGGAGTTTTTAGCCTTTAGGAATATCATGTTGCTTTTAAAATGAATTTGTAATTTTTATAATATTTGCTAATGTAGCAAGCATTCATGTAAATGACATATAAAAAGCATGTTGCAACAGTCTGGAAAAACTTAAGAGATCTTTATTGACAGATGCACAGCTTGAACTTAACTGCCAAATGTACCTGCACTATCTGCTCAGAATGAGCTGCTGCTTTTTTCTGGTAATTCAGGACATCCTTTGTAATTAGACAGATAAATTTAATTCTTTTGCTCTATTGTACATGTGATGAAAGCTGATGAGCAAGAAAAAATAGCACTTTCTTTGGCAAAAAGGCTTTTAAGGTAATTGCTCGGGAATCTTAAGGGGCTTGGGGTGTTTTTCTTCTCTTTTTAAAGCATAATCTTTCACAGGAGGATGATTTTAAAGAAGTTGTAGTGTTTGCAAGCAATCTAATATGAGGTTTGGTGGCATTTGAGGCATTATCAGGATGTATTGTGTGAATCATAAATACAAATGCATTTCCTGAAACTAGGTAACTTTTCTTACTTCCAGCCCCATTACTTACAGGGACCAGAGCATCCAGTCATGTCGTGGAAGACATTTGCAGAGAGAAATAATGAGTCTCAAAAAAAAAATCAGGATCTAGGAGAAAATGAGAAGTCCCAAGTTGATACTTTTTAAAGCTATCTACAAATCGATTAATTTCTGAGCACTTCGAGAAAAAAAAAAAGAGTGTCACTATATTTGGCTAAACCACTGTCAGTTATGTGATCACAACATTTGCTTGTCACGTGCTTTCACGGGTATATGATCTTTGTGGGCCTTTGAGAGAGTGCCCTTCCATGGTAACCCTAGTACTCACAGTTTGGCAGCTCCAGTGATTATTCACAGGCATGAAATCCAGGGCTGGAGTAGAACTGCAGAACTGAACAGTGTTCCCCCCTTACATGTGGCTTTTCTGTTGTAACTGGAGGCTTCCAGGTCAACATTCCCTACCAGATTTTAATTGACGGTCTTAAGGTGGTGTGAGTCTTGAGGGATGGGGGCATTGAGTGTAAATCCTGAGTGAAGAAGGCTGGAAACTGCTTTTATTTATTTGTTTTTAAAGCTATCAAAGAATTAAAGTGACTTGTGTGTGGCTGACAAGCAGGAAGGCAAAAGATGGAATCGCAGTGTGTTGGCTCTATGACTGCTGCATAAACTCCTTGACCAGACCCTGTCAAAGCAGATTAATCCAGTAGTTATCAGCCACAGTTGTAAGCAGGCAGTTGTATAAATCCTGCCAGCAGGAGTCCAGATTAGGCCCTTCTGTGGGCTGGAATTCAGTCAGGCACATTTTGATTTGAAAGCAGAGGGCAGGCTCAGCTGGTTCCCTCCTCTTTCATACCAATTAACCAGGCCATCTCATTTCCATTTCTCCACTTCCTTTTCTTTGTTTCTCCAAGCTGCCACTCTGTCAGGGTTTAATTAACTGGCCAGGAGATGAAATGGCACCGTGGTGTTGGCCCTCTTTGGACCACTTGGCTGAAGAGTGGTACCAAATTGTGCTGCATTTGGGGATAACTACTGGACAAATTAATAAGAATCGGTGCAGATTTTATTTTTAAGCAAGTTTCTTCTGCACCACTAAATAGTAATTATAAAAACATCCAATACTTTTTTCTGAAAATAGATGATACTGGCTTTTGCTTTCCTTTAAAAGATAAAATATGTCATGGTTCCTGGGGTCATATTTTGCCATTTGTTTTGAAACAGAGGGGAGTTTGGCTTACAAATGACATTCAAACACAGCCCATTTTCTTTTTTTTTTTTATGTTTCTGTTTGTTTGTTTGATTGGTTTTTTGTTTCTTTCTTTATCAGCATATTCTCTACCTTGTGTTCAGCTGTGCTAAGGGCTGTTCAAAGTGACAGTCAATTATTAGGCTATACTGGCAAGCTATTTACTACTTGTACAGGGCTCTTGCACCTCTCTGCTCCAGGGATAAGGATTACTGGTTTATAAACACTTTGCCCTTTGATGTTCATTACAGAGTACATTTAAGTTTCTGCAGCCCTCCGTGCTCTCGCTCATTCCAGTGAGATGCAGAATGACTGACCCTAATGTGCTGGACAGATGAGATCTCAGCTCTGACTAGGAACTCTAATTCACTTTACAAAATCCTGCAGCAGGTGACAGAGAATGTTGCTAGGAGTGAAAATTTAGGAAATGGGGAAAGCCTGAGATAATGCCTGGTCTCTTTCTGCGCTTGTCTTGTAAATCCGTGTGTCAGACGTAGGGTGCATTAGTAAAGTGAGAATTTTACATGAGTTTTGCATCCCCTGGAGAAGATTTCAAGTCATAATTGGAGGCAACCTGAATAACTATGAATCAGTAATGAGAAACATCACACCAGAATCCATTCAGATTAATTCACTTTCCACGTGGGAGGGAGTGAGGAGCACTTTGCAGAACACCAGTGGGGCACTTGCTGCACCCTTTGTGGCTGCTGATGCTTGTTTCTCCACATCACAAAATCTCAGCAGAGTGGGCAATGAGAACACTGCTGGAGCTCCAAATCTATCTTTGCCCTGAGAACCAAATTATTTTGTTCATGCCTCTGATATTTAATTTGTCTCACCCCAGATGAAATTTGGCCCAGTGCAACAAAGGTTTATGATTTTCCTACGATTCTCTCACAATCTTGGAATCTGAATTGTAGTATAAATTATATTTTAAGTATTTGAGTGGAGGTCGTTTTTCTAATAGAGGCATGAGAATCCCTGCCTGTCCGTTAGATTTTAATTGTTCTGCAGCTGCAGTGAACTGTGTGAGTAACAATTCTTTAACCAAATAACAGTCTGAGATTTTAAGAATTCCAGTCCTACACGCTTACATACTCCATCCACTTCCCTTTAAAACATTCTCTTTTAAAAAGTAAGGCACTTGTTTGACCCTCCAAATCCTTTCCAAGGTTGGGAGAAAAGTCAAATGTCAGTGTTGAAATAAATTTAAAAGTTGTATGTTTTGTGTGCTTCTTTCTTGGATGCAAAAAACTTCTAGTTTTCTGTAGTATGATTAGTTCCCAAAGCATAAATAATAGAACAGATTAGCCTTGCTTGGTGTTAGAGGTTCAGTCAATCTTTAATGGACAGTACAGTTACATAGAAATTGGTTTTTTAAGAATTATCTCACAGCTGCTAGTGAGATAGACTAAAAAATTCCAGTTTACTTGAAATTATTTGAATCTCTCTATAGCTCATGTAAATAAGATTCTGTTAGTTTATAAAATGAGATTTTGTTTCAAATTTTGAATTTAAATCAGAATGGTTCATAGGCTGTGGCTCAGTACTTCCTACCTCATCCAATTATAAGATCAAATAGACAGAGGTAGGCTCTGTTTCCACTCTGAATAGACAAATGTTACTGCCATTAATGAGAACAAATCCCTGAATTGCTTTTAAGTAGTCCAGAAAGCAAAAGCAACTTACTGCAGTTGACTACTTTTCACCATTAGTGGATCCTCATCCTAAGCTAATAGCACTTACCTGCCAGCACAAAGTCAATTAACAGCTCTGGAGATATCACAAGATAGCAGTAATTTCTGTCACCACAGGGATTATTAGTACACTTCAGAACTGGAAGTGTACTAATTCCTTCTGAAGGAATGTGGCTATTAGTAAATGCCTACATTTTTATGCATTCAAAGCCAGTTTTATGTGTGTTGATGCCACTGCAGTATTGCAGCTATACATTAATAAAGAGTATTATGTTCCATCTGATGATGTCAGTGCAAATCCAGGAAGATTTCACTAAGGTGATGAAAGAATCCTCTGTTGACTGAGGTTTTTGGGGACTTGCTTTTCAAGAATTTAAATGAAGAGGTAGTGCTAGGCTCAGAGCCTCTAGATAAGTGGAATCTATTAATGTTAACACAGTGGGATTACCAAAAAAGACAGCAAGGCAGCAGGATAATTTTGGTGCAGGCAGCTTCTCCCTTTTTCCATCACGTGAAGGAATTGGTAGCTGGTTACAGGATGGCCAAGGAAAATTATTTAGAAGAGAGAACCATGGAGGACGGTGTCAAGGTCAGCAAGGATGTTGCTGACAGTAGTGATGTCTAGTTTGGGAGAGGGAAGTGGCACCTGACTGAAGTAAGTGTGGAAATACTTTTTAATCTGGATCAAACCTGTGGAAGTTCAAAGTGCCGTGCAGGGCCCTGCTTCCAGCTGAGCTCACAGCCTGGCCCCTGTCTGCCTCTTCTGAGCCAGTAACTTGCTGGAGGCAGAAACAGTTGCTTCAAAATAGATGTGTAGAAGTGAGGATCAAGAGTGGAAATTTCTTTAGGAACTATAGTGAGATCTTAATCCCCTTCCATGAGAATTTTACCTCTGTCATAAAATAGCTGTAAGCCACAGGATGCAAACCAGAAAGGAGAATAATTCACAGTGCCATGGGGATCAGTGGTGAGGAAATCGATGGCCTGGTGATTTTTTTCCTCTTTTTCCTTCGGAGTGTGTGAGGTGTCCTTTTAGGCACTGTGGAAAAGCAGAATTGCATTGCTGCTTTCTATTTGGATAGTCTGAATCACAGCAGGAGGCTTCTGATTAAGATACAGATGGTTGTGTATGCGTAATCTGACACTGAAGCAGAAAAAATAGAGAATATGTAGGATATTACAACTTTTTCTTTGATTAACGGGCATGCATGTCCACATTAATTAAAAAATCCAACCACCTACACTTTTATTTTTCTCAGGTGCCATCTTTGCTTTCATTGCTAAGAACACAACAAATCAATCCTAATTAGAAACCTAATTGAACAGTCCAAGGAGCAATCAATATTAAACCAAATGTTTCTAATGATGATCTGTCAGTTTTCTTTTTAGGCAGCTGCCAAAGTCATATCTTTAATTGCTTCTTTTAAATTGATTTCTACAAAGATCTTTCAGCTGGATTTTAAATCAGCACCTAATGGAGTATCTGGGTCCATCAGAAATGAGTAGCCTTATCAGTAATTTGAAAGTCAAATGACTAGAGTGACATCTAGTAAATGAATGATGACTATTAGGTGGAAAAATATTATTAAAATATTTTTAAAAACTCCGTGACTCTCAGCTAAATTTCAAACTCTCTCTGGGACAGCATTTTCTCTGATTTGTATCAGTTGATTTATGCCAGCTAAGGTTCTTATGCTTACTGGAGGAGGCAAATTATGAGTCTTCCTTTTTGTTCTAAATAATTTATACTAACGTGCAAAGAAAAGAGAGTGTGAGAAATACTGTAGTAATCAAGAACTGAAAGAAGGATGCTGGATTATCAGTCAGTATAAAAACCCAGTGTACTGAAAGCTGTGCATTGCCAGGAGAAATCCTTTCAGTTTGAAGGAAATTAACTGGAAAATTCCATAAAACTTCTAAATTTTCCTATGAAAGTATAAATTAATTTTTTAAATGAGCATTCAACTGATTTCTTTTTTTTAATTTCTTTGAAACCAAATGTGTGGCAGATCCTGACATCCCTGTTATAGATGGAAACAATAAATCAATGTGTTGTGGAGCAAAAAACAGCAACAACACTCTCTTCCCCCTCAACCAAAAATCAAGTTCTAAAATTTGGAAATGTTTATACGTATATATCCAATAACAGAATTTCAATCCATGCCTGCATAGTATGTTTGCTGAAAAAATTTTGGTAACGCCTTTTTAACATTAAAAATATGTCTTCAAGCCTAAGAAAGAACTACTTGATGGGCAATCATAATATAATATTTGAATTATAATGCTTTTTAAAAATACAATAATTTGTTACTTTCTTATGACCAACATTTTAGGAAGTGGTGAAGTGCTCTTCCAAAGTTTCCATTTGGAAGTTGCTGTTAGAGCTGTGAGCCTTGCCTGGCTGCAGCCACAGTTCAATTCATTAAACTTACCCAGATCTGATTTCTGTTTGAATCACAAGTCATTGCATTTTCAGTGTTGTAGGAGAGGATTATTTCCTTACACTGCCAAGATCTTGTTCCTGTCCTCTATTATATGAATTCAACCAAATAATCACATAAATTAAGTAACAATTTCATCAAGTAAATCAAAGTAACGTTTGAAAGAACAAGGTGTCATCCATAAAAGGTACTAATCTGGCTTTAAATTATGTAGGACCCTGCCTTTAGTAACTAATTCACAGACTAAATCTTTCTGCCAATTTTAAATCTCCAATTTAAACCAGTCTCCTTCATTCTCTAAGGCACTGATCTCAGTATGATCCATAAAATGCTGCTCCTGTCCAAAGTCAGATAACAATGATCCTTTCTTGAGGTTTTTTTTTTCCCTACAGTGTGGGATTTTATTAATGTGATATTCCTGTTCTCCAGTAAAACCGTGAAAGAGACCTGCTTCTGACTGGATTTGTTTTTATAGTGTGAGTTTTCCTAGAGGGTTGTCAGTGAGAAGTTACACAGGTATGTTTTTTGGGACCTTAACTGATTACATCTTTATTCTTTGCAAAAAACCAGTGAGCTTTATAAAATAACTTATTAAATATGAAATCTAAGAACAAAACCAAAAACAAGTAGGATTTTTTTAAAAATAAAGTCCTTCCTCAAGGGATAGGGAAGATGAAAGTCTGCAAAGCCTTCAATATGCTTTGAAAAAATGGGAAAAAAAGAGATTATTAAGTCACATATGTTGAGAGTAATGGAGATGTGCTTGACATCTGGAAAGAAAGAGTGGCAAATGCCCAAAATTACACTGCTGCATCAAGCAAAATCTCTGTGCAGGGAAAATGAATTGGTCTCCAAGTGAAATATATAATTTTGGAAAATGACTTTGCATTCATTTAATAGCCCTGTAGCTTATGTGCAGCAAAACCAAAGCAAATAAAACAAACAAAACAAAACAAAATCAAAAAAAACCCACAAACCACCCCCACCCCTCCCCCCAAAACAATCAACCCACCACAACAACAACAAAAAAAACCCAAACAACAAAAAAAAAACCCAAACAAACCCAACTTCAGGGAAATTACAATTATAAATATTCACCTACATCCCTCACATTTTTCTTGGTTTTGGTTTGTTACTAAATACTTGTCTAGCATCCTGGACACTCCATGTAAATATTCTGATAAAAACACGTTTGGTAATGTGTCTTATATTTTTGGCCAACTGAAACTTGCTATGTGCAATACATAGCTTCTCCTTTCCATTTTGATGTGGGTGAGGCAGATGTGACAGAACAGGCAAAGGGCCTGGAGCTTTGCATCTTGTCAGGATGAAAAACAAACCCAGCAGACATCATGCATTTTGACTGTATGGTGGATATTGATGAACTCGGTTGGGTGATTTTCCCAAATACAGACAAAAGATTTAGATTTTCAAGGAGACTTCTGGCAGATTGCTGCTACTTCACACCTCATGTCCTACAGATGAGCTTCTCAGTGATCCTAAGGGTGGCTGCAATGTCACACCTTACTGTGCTTGTGAGTATAACTAAACTCTGAAATTCCTGCCTTCAGAAAGATTCCAGCTCTTCTGCCTGGAATTTGAAGCCATTCTAAGTATGGGCTATGGAGGACGGAAACTTGAATGGAAGTGTAAAAATTCTGTAACAAAAAAGAGTAGAAAGATTTCTTTTTTTTAAAGTCTTGAACTTTTGGCTCAGAGTTTGAGAATTGGGGTGAGTTTATAAATCATTTGAGCATTTTACCAACCTGACAGAAGTAGAAAAAAAGTGTTATGAATCAGAGTTTTGGTCAGGAACGCCTGTGGTCTGTCAGTGTATAACCACAAAATATGAGCAGCAGAGGTCAGAGGTGCCAGTCTTGGGCTCATTTTTCTCCCCTCTTCCTTTTTTAAGAACATCATGTTGCAGTAGCAGAATCCAATCTTGTTTTCCACCTTTAAAACTTGATACCAGTTAGATTTTTGTTTTATCAAGCAGAGAAGGAGGCAAGACAAGAATACAGATCTGAGAAATACGTCATGTTTTTTCTTAGGTTTAACTCCTTTTTCCTCCAGTATACATCCCTGAATATAAAAAAAAATTAAAGCCAAGAGTGCTAAGTAAACTGCTTCGTGTCAGTAGAGAAAATGGTGACATCAACTGTTCCAGTTCTTATCACGTCACACAAGAAAATTCTATCCCTTCAAAGTTAACATTTTCCTGAGTACGTGGAGCACGAGACAGGAGAAGGTGTAGAGAGTGATTTTTCCTGGGAAGAGAAAGACTCTGGATTAATGCCCTGGGAAACTCCTTTCTAATTACAGCAAGCAAGAGGCTTGCTCACATGCTCCCTCAGTTCAAGTATGCAAATTGTTGCTAGAAAGTTCCTCATTTTTTGCGTTACCATAGGTTGATTTTTGGTGCAGGAATTCTAATATTCCTAATCATTCTCCCCTATTGGACCCTCCCCTCAGACCCCGCCTTAACTCCACTCAGGGATGTATAAATACCCCTGTCTGAGCCTGGATTTTTGCACCTTGTTACTGCCTTGTTCCGTTTCACTGCAATACAGTGGAAGCCTTATTGTTTGTTATTTTTGCATTATTGAAATTTTGGTTTAGGGCAAATCTGGGAGAAAACCCCTGAAATAGGGTCCCTCTGGGGAGCAAACCCAAATGGCTCCTCCCCACAACCATTCCAGGAAAAAAAACTCCTTGGAGAAAAGTGGAAAAAACTATTTATTTAACAAAGTGCCCACCAGCGTAAAGGATTAATAATATGAAACAATAAAACCTCTTGTTCTGGAGTGAGATAGCAAATTGAGAGTGTCTTTGCCATGGGTGTAGCTCTACTCATTCAGTCCATTATAAATCTCTCCGGAGGCCCAGGTGCTGCTGGGCTGCAGGCATCAGCTCTTGGTGCTCCTCTGGGTGTTTTCAGGCTGGAAGAAGTTTAAACAGTCACAAGAAAAAGGAAACAAAAACAGTCCAGAGAGCTTTTGTGTCTTAGCTAGCTAAAACTAAGACCAAAGCAGATCTCTGTGCTGCAGTCTGTCCGAGCCTCAGCCGATCACACCAGGGAAGGAATGCAGAGGAGTGAAGGTTGTTTTTCAAAACAAACTGCATGCTTCTTCTCCCTGCTTCACTCTCAGGACCAGTCTCAAAGGCACAGAACTCAATATGCAGCACAGACAGAACAGACAGTTGGGGATACAAGCATCATAAAGTCACCTTAAGACACTTGACTTTGTCTCTTGGAAGGACAGGTGAGACTCATTAGAGGCTGGTGGAGACGGCAACTGTGGTATCTCAACATTTTGCAGTAAAGGAGCAGAGAGGAGAGTTGTACTGGGTGAGACTTGTGCCCAAAGATAGGAAGCCATGTACACTGCTGAAATCCTTACCTGCAGCAGTAATTCATTTTCTGAGGCATACACATTCAGTAAACTAAGCCTTCAGTTATGCCTTCCAGCTGGGAACATTTAAGTCATTTGGTATCAGGTAACCACTCACTCTAAGTCATTCTCCACACATGCCTTATATTCCTGTGATTTGTTTATTGTTTATTCTAATGTGTTATCCTGCACTGTAAATACATACATCTTGATTTGTCAAGTGTCTTGGTAGCTAATGTGCTGCTGCACCTGGGAGAGACAATTTCATAAACAAATATTTACAGCAAATCTTATAGTCTCCTATATCGTGATTAAAAAATACTTTATTTGTTTAAATTCTGTTCAGAATACATCCACTGGGACAGCAGTTGCGATTAAAGAAATGCATCTGGGGAAAAAAGGCCTAAAATACACAAAGCTAGTAGCTATTGCAGTCTTGATAACAGACAATAAAGTCACCAAGCAAGAGAAATCGTGTGTCCTTCAGTGTCCATTGGGTTTGCTCCTATGTAGGCAGCTATGAAAATAAGGGTCTTTGTTTTCACTTGGGCTTTTAAGAGCCTTTCTGATACATGAAAGCAAACTCTCTTTATGGTCACAGCTTTTACAAGTTTTTATAACCTTGAACTCTCATAAGGCAGTCTTTCTTCATGATTTTCTTGATGAAACTGATTGTTTTAGCATGTGTTTATTCTTCAGGTATGGAAAAAGAGAAGTGTCTTGTAGGGAAGCAGAATCAGGTAATGGCATCAGTCAATGTCTGATCACCAGCCTTATTTTCACAATGCAGACCCAAGCATGTCTATAGAGTTGCAAAACTTTTACAGACCACACACCCACCCATTGGTGTTTGTCAAGTTTCTCCTCACCTTTGTTCTGTCCTCTGAGCTGAGAGACATCCCTGAGCTTGTATCTTTAAGACCAGTCATGCTGCCTTACTGAGGAGGCAAAATTCTAGGGAAGTCTTATCAGGGTTAACAATAAATTAGGTAGGGATATAAAATCATGTAAAACCACCCACCTATCCCATTTATCCCTTTTGCAGTGGAACTGGAGTGCTGACTTTTTTCATCCTGTCATGAATGCTGTGGAGGCCTTTTAAGGGGTTTTTTTGTGTTTATTTCATCTCTGTATTAACAAAGCAAAGCAGGTGGTTGTCTGTCATCTTCCTTTTTAAAATAATTTTATACACATCTATGCCAGCTTCAGAGAGATAATTGTGAAAAAGATTTGTCTTACAAAGCAAGTCTTTTCAGGTATAAATTGATTTTGAATATACTCAAGTGACACAGTCACAGATGGCACTTTCTCAAAGGGATCAAGGCAGCTTTTAACCATCAGTGAGGGGAATGGAGTTTTTTAATGAATCTTGAGTAGTGAAAGCTAATGTATCTTTTGAAAACTAGATGACTGAAATAGATTATGCTTCTGTGATGTGATTTATGATTTTTCAGAGTTTTTATATTTAAAAAAAAAGCCCCAAACCAGCAAAAACCCTCAAATTCCCATAAAGGATAGCCAAAGCCCAAACCCCCACCTTTTCCCTAATACTCCTTAATCATTGGTATTCCACTAACGAAACTGTGCTTGAATGAAATTTAAATAAGATCTTGTCCCCTAATAAATGTATTAGATGTTAATTGCTCAACTTCAGCCTCCTTTAATCTACAGTGTTTTTATTCACTTACGATGTAATCGATTATTTACTTAACGTGAAGGATTTGTGAGCCTAAAATCTTTTTTCCAGCTGCATGAGTTGGCTTAATGAAAGACACTGTTTTTCTGCATCCATCACTCCTCATTGAAGTTATTTGTTTAGTTCAGTTAGCTGAGAGGTGCCTAGGGAGAATAATCAGTCCCAGCCAAAGAAAAGTCTGAATCTCTGACCCTGAATTTGGGAGATAGGAATCCCCCAGAAGTGTTACGTAAACCAAGCCTCTCTACAGAGTGGTCATTTTCTAGGCAGAACAAATTTGAAACAGTACATTTTTGAGAAATGCCTTTTTTTTTTTTTTCCCGAAATGACTGATTTTTCTAGTTTGTGATTGTTTATGTTAAAAAAGAGAAAAAAGACAGCAATTGTTATTAGAAACCTTTAAGCATCTACTTTGGTCCACTTTATTTCCTCTTGGAAGGACAGGTGAGAAGGAAACCAAAGCCTCTTGAAGGTATTTAAGATTAGACATCCAAAATCATTGTTACAGAGCAGAACATGTTCTGTGGCCATTTCTCATTTCAGTTATTCAGCACTTACACATTGAATCCCAGATATCCCCATGTACCCAGGGACTGCTCCTAGTAGTTTCTATTTCCACATAGTAGTAGAAAGAGGGGGCAGAGGGTTTTTTTTCAACTAGAAATACCCTAAAGTAACAGAAATAAAGATAATGTTGAGAATACTAGATTGGAGAATTTAATGACCTCTAGATTTCCAGAGCAGGCATTCAGTTACTTGCCACATAGTTCTAAGAGCTTCTGAGTTACCAGCAATTTAAATTTTGGCATATTTCTTTTGGTATCATATCACTGTCTTCACATGCTAAAGCGTTTCAGACTTTGGCTTAGTGTTCCTAAGCACAGAATTGTATTAAAGTACAGTGTTTTGAAGTACACTGGACATCAAATTCATCAAGAGTTCTCTCTCCCACTTGTTATCAAAATTAAGTGATCAGATTTAAGTATTTAAATAGGTTAAATAATGCAAGGCCTGAATAAAATTAGAATATTGATTAATACTTCATATTTTCTAATCTTTAGGTATTCTGTAAATCAATATGATTCTTGAAGGAATCATATTTAATGTCTGAGAAGTACCTTAGCTCATAGGGTTATATCTCTACAGAGACAGGTTTACTTTTCATCATTCAGAGTAACCTCAGTGGAATATGATGTCAAATAGAATCTCATTCCTTATTTAAAGTATCTAAACTTTTAAATACATCCATGAGCAAAGCAAAAGGCAATGTATACTACATGAAAGATTTCTTCAGACAGTTCTGTGCCAGCATTATATGAAACTCTCTTAATATATTCATGAAGTCTGAACACCACAGGATTCTTACCTCACGTTACTGGTTTAATAACAGTATTCACTTTAAAAGTTAATTTTACTTTAACCTTTCTTTTTTATTATTAAATAGAGTTTGTTTCAAACCAGCCTGTGAAAATAACAGTGTATGTGTATTTCTGGCATATCTTATTTGCATAGTAATAAAAGATTAGGCAGAACTAGTTATTAGTTGCATATCTTCAGCGTGGTGGTTGGTGCTACAGCTGAAGAGAGGAAATTGCCATTCTGTTGTATTGCAAGGTGCTTCGTGCCTTTCAGGTGTTGGTTTTCTGTCTTGACATCTATCTAAATAAATGGGAAATAAAACTAGATGGGTGAAATCCTGAATGTAGTTACACAGAAGGTCAGGAAAGGATAGATAGCTCTTTATCAGAGAGAACATTTTTTACAAGTACCAAATCTCAGACCTCCTATTTTTTTCAACATAACCCTTAGTCTTCAAGGGAGATCTACAGAGTGCTTTTAAAGTCCAAGATGCAAAATCTGTAGCTGCTCCTTACTAAAAAACCAGGGGAGCAACAGAAGCACCACTAAAATCAGCTGATCCTTCTCTGTTGCAAAGGGAGAGATCTGTTAATTCTGTCCTTTGGTTTTGTGGCCTGTCCCATCTCCCCTTTCTGACACAAAGGGCTGCTCTGAGCACTACTCTTGCTCACTTGGTCTTTCTGAGTAACCTAAGATACCCGAGTAATTCCTCCTGTTAGTCACACCAGTTTCAGTAATAGCTCATTCTTCACATGGAGAGGGAAGGGCTTTTTCTTCCGGGGTCTGTTTTCCCCCATTATACTCCCATTTCTCACTTCATGCTCTTAGCGTGTACCTTCTGTCAGCTCTGGAGTTCAGGGACCCGTTTTGGATAGATGTAACTCACAAAGGGGTTCAGTTGTGTTTGCTGGACACGCTTTTTGAAAACAAACTGGATGTTACTCTTCAGATTGTCTTTTGATATTTGCACTGCCTAATGTTTTGTGTTATGTGGGATGGTATTTCTTCATACAGATTACTTTGGCTGTGTGAGCTTTATTGCTTTGTAGAAAAACATTAACTTTTTTCTGATGTTTAACATTTTCTATTAAGAATCTCTTTAAAAGCAAAGTTCATATTTATTCAGCAGCAGATTGTAAAGATAATTTCCTGTCAAATCTTCTTCCCACAGAACATGGTTTAGCTCTTTCTGTGTTTTTAACATTCTCAGCTCCACTTTGTTTTGAAAAGAGGTTAGACTTTGATTACTAGTGCACACTTACGAGGCTGAAATTAATGCCGTAGCATTTCTGCCAGTCTTAACAATATGAGTGGAAGCAAACAATAAAATCCACTGTGGATATTTTAGTTATGTGTGCATAAGGAAAAGCAATTTCATGCTGGGCTATGCATATCACCCTCCTTTATGGAATCCACCCCGTATCCAGCTCAGGAACTCAGTCACCATTTAGAGAATATCCTACAGGTTGTCTTGTGCCTCTTCCATTGCTGGTGTTCATCTCTTGACTATTGCATTGCATTTGCATGAGCCTAATTTTTTTTTTCCCCTGCTCAAATTTAAAAATAAAACATCTGAACTTTTGAAATGCTGTCTCTGCTTTCTCAGTTGCCATTTATATGCATAAGGTATATATGTGGTTAATATGCAGAGTATATTAAGCAAAATAGAAGCTGGTTGTAGTGAGGAGAGGATGAAGAGGTTTGATACAAAATCATCAGCAGAGTAGAACTTTTATTGTGAGCATGTTTTTAAAGAGTTTATTTCCCTGGATGCATGTCTTCAGCTGTGAAGGTGAATTTTGGCTTAAATACAAGATAAATTTGGGTTAAAATAGATCTATTTCCAAATGTTAATTGCTAAGCATTCATTAATTTATCAGACATCAACCAAAATAATTTTCTGATTTGCAGCAGTCTTTCACCTACATCTGAACAGATGGCAGAGTAGGCCAGAAAGAGGTAGGAAGGTTCCAGAGGAATAGGGAATAAAATTTATTCCAGATATAGGAAAATAGAGAAAAATACAACTGAAGCATTTTCTGTTCCAGTCTTATGAGCATTTTTATATCTTCTCTATTCACATGTCTATTTTTAAAGTGTATTAATGCTCCGGGAGAAAAGACAGTTCTTCACCAAAGCTCATAATATATTCAGACACTTTTGATTACTACTGCTTTTCTCCCCATAAAAGAAACAAAACCCCCTGAGCAAATAAATAGAGATTTCAAACATTAGTAGAAAACCAAAACTACAAGGAAAGCTATGGAATTTGGTGGCCAGTGAAGCTGCAGTCATGTTTTGTTTCTGATTCCTGTCCCGCCTCTCAAAAAAACCCAACCAAAAAAAAACCCCTACCCAAACCCAAAACTCCATCATCCTCAAAACCTTCCCTCCACACCCCCCGCACCCCTCATCACCAAAAAAAAAAAAAAAACCAAAAAAAAAAGAACCAAAAAACAAACAACAAACAAACAAAAAACCCCAAAAAACCCAAAACAAGCAAACAACAAAATAAAAACCCAACAAACACAACAACAAACAACCAAGAAACCAAAACAACCCTCCAAAAGCACAGCTCTGCACACAAGAACAGATCAAACTGGGACAGGAAGGAGCAGAACCTTAAGGAGCAGTTCAAGGCTAGAAGGTCTGTGCCCGAGAAGTCCCAATGTTCAAACTTTTAAAACAAAGTGGCGCTCAAACCATGGCTGAAGAGCCTCAAATCAGATTCTTGGCAGGTTCAGTTCCACATCTGAGTTTGTATCTGTCAGATGTGTTCACCTCTATAAAAAGACCAAAATAAAACTTAGAATTGAATGTCCAGGATGTCTACAAGGCTTCATCCAGATCGAATTCTGAGGGGTTTTTTCTCCTCTTACGATTTTCAAGTTTTCTTAACTATTTACTGTACCTAGAATTTCCCCAAAAGAAAGGGAATTTTTTTATATCTAGTGGGGCAATAATTTTCTGCTTTAAAAGATGTATTGAGTGGAATGTAAGGAAAATTTAGCATTAAGTCTTAAGCCCTTGAAATGAAGCCTGCACTTATGTACTTTAATGAGTAAAAATGCTTTTCTAATGAGAAAATAAATACATGATTAAGGTACAAGAAGTGATCTGGGATTGACTGAAGACTATTGCTACTACTGTGGGTAGCTGTAATAACACTAGTAATTATTGAATAATACATAGTGCTCTGGATAGCATAAATGCTCTAATTCCACTATTTAGATTTTTCTAGGGAGGTATAATAATTTTGAGGTGTTTTGTTGTTGTTGTTGTTGTTTTCTTTATTCTCTCCATCTCTTAAGGACATTTCTTCCTCTCCTTTCCATCCCCCCCATGCCTAGCCCCTGGTATATTGATATTGTATGTGGCAGAACTCTTCCTTTTCTGCAAGTGACATCCTTTTGTTTAATAAATGACCATAGGAAATACGTAGCTCCTATTAGAAGTTTTATTTTGCTGGTATTTTGGGTTAGGTACAGAATGCAGAGCAGAGCTCCAGCTATTCATACAGACTTGAGGAAGCTTTTCAATGCTGCTGCAATTGTTTTAGCATTTTAAATATTTAGTATTCTACGGTATTTTATCAGAATATGAGTTTCTCCCATGTTAGATTCTGTGGGGTTTGGTTTGATGTGACCTGATTATTTAATACATCAGAGGAAATCTGTGTGGCTCTTTCTTGCCCTAAATTGAAGGAGAAGTCAGCTGTCTCAGTTCTGACCCACAGAAACTCCTACAGGTTGTTAGAAAGCCCCAGGGAAAGGATATTTGTCTGGGATCAATGCAGTTTCTCTTCACAAATACTGTACAGACTGGGACAGAAATTGAATATATGACTGCAGTATGACACTGCCAAGCTTTTTGGTCTGTATTTGCCTTTTTGTAGTTTTTCTGACCATGAGAATCCTCCAAAATACCACAGAACTGCATTTTGTTTAGTTTGTAACAACAGCAGCTTTTGATTAGAGACCAATTTGATTAGTATATCAAGTTATGGTTATTACCATATAAAACCAGGTAAAGTGGGGTAGTTATGGAAATTATATTATTTCCTATTTGTAAGCCAGCTATGGGCAGTTTTAAATTATTATAATTTCTTTTTATAGGCCAATGAAATATTGTGCTATGATAACCAAGATACACATAGGGCTCTAAAAGCAGTTTCACAATAACTGTCTTCTAATCTGAGAGTTCAGTAATGTGACTTAGAAGTTCTCTGAAGATATTCTTGTATGTAAATGTGTTCGGGTATTACATACAGCAGGTACAGGAGGACCTTTCACTCCAAGTCAGGTTTTACCATCTGTTTCCTTTTTCTACCTCATTATCTGTTGTTATATTTAATTCTGCGGTGGTAGAAATCTTTATATCTAACTTTATTGTATTTTATTGTGTTACATAAAATACCATTTTATACTTTAAAGATTTCTAGCTACTTTCTTTAGTGTCAGAATAAATTACAGCTTGGAAATATCTGTGGCGCTGTTAGAAGACATTTTTTTTTAATTGTCTTTAAAATTAATTTTAAGAGCTCTTTCTTGAGACTAGGTTTTGAGAACAGAAGATATTCTGGAAAAAAATTCATGCTAGCATGAAGGCTTTAGTTACTTGAACCTAAAACCACTAGGAAAATCATTAGGGGTTTACTTTTTCAATAACCAAGAAGTGTTTTCTTCAGATCATTTCACCTGAAAGGTGGTGAAAAACCACAAACACCTACAAATCCATTCCAGTCAATATTGAACCATTCCCAGAATGACCTTTTAATTACAGTTTTCAGTAGAAATGACAACCAGCTGGAGATATACTTGGAAAGAGAATGCATTGTAGATGTGAAAGGTCCAGATTCTCTTTGCCACCACCCAGAATGGCAGGGTATTTAACTTCGCCAGCTCAGCAGTGAGTTCCAACAAATGCTCAGCTTTTTCCTTTGCTGATCAACTGGTGCTTAGTCTGAGTGACTGTAGAATTCATTTTGGTACTTTTTGTAACAAATATTTGAGGCTTCCTTCAGCTGAATGTCAGGACAGAGCATTTTCACCATGCTTGATAAGTATCTGGCCTAGAATTTAAAAGTGAATTTCCAGTTATTTTTGAGAATAAAAGCAACATATTTTTCAGTAGCCTAAATCTTGAGGTCCCTATTTCCCTCAGATGGTTCTGAATGTTTCACTGCCTGGATACAAGGTTTGGCATCTCTTTGCCCTTATATTTTTGGACTGACAGCATTGCTTCTGTTGTAGAAGTTGGCAGTTGAAACCTCAAGTGGAGCAAACAAGTAGAGAGATAAACAGGATGAACATGAGGATTAGTTTAGACCCTGGAGAACACACACAAAAGGGAAATGTCCAGCTTCTGTGATTTTACAATCAATTGTTCTTATCATAGTGAAGGGAAGAAGTCAAGGTCTGTCATCAGAGAAAAGAAACCTCTGACCATGCGAATTCTTTCCCAGGAGTATGTTCAAATTTGGGGTTTAAATTGGAGCAAATTAAAGGCAGAATGTAATGAAGGGTGTACTTTTATACTTTAGAGCTTTTTTTTTTTTTTGAGGATTTCTTGCATTTGATGTTTTAAATCAATTTTCCAAGGAGCAATAAACTGAACTAAACTAAAAGCTATGTGGAACAAAAATTTTAATTTGATTAACCAAGCTAACTGTGTGATTAGCTATTCTTCCTTTTTCTCATGCTCATCATTAGCCTCTCTCAGGTACTTTCTGTGCTGCACAGTACAGTCTCTACTATTGCAAAATATGTTGTCCTAAACAACATATATTGAAAAGCATCTTAAATATGTGGGCACATTATCTTGAACTTGTTGCCAATGCAATAGGAATAATAATATTTCCAGCAATCCATCATTTGAGCTTCTCATTTATTGCTCTACATTTAAGTTATAAGCTCACATGTGAATGCTAAAAAAAGCATTCAGAGCTTTTTTCCACAATAAATAAAATATCAACAGTAAATCCACAAGTATTTGCAAACCTTTCAAGGAATTGCAATGGCAGAATAACTGAAGTGCAGGTTACAAGATTCAACGCTAATAAATAGCTGTTTCCTCAAAGCTGGTGCACACACAATGAACATTTACAATCTGCATTGCAGTCTTTAGAGAAAATTATTGCAGCCTGACAGCAATAGTCACATACTGCAATTTGCATTTTAATAAATGAGTAATTGATTTTAAATATCTGTAAAAAATCTTCTAAAAATTTGACTAGTGCCTTATCTGGTGGTGAGCAGCAGCAGCATTCTAACTAGTTTGCACTCACCGGGTCTGAGGCCTCCTGATTTCTGTGGCTTACACTAATTGTGGTTTTGTCTCACTGCTTTACAATCAGATGACCCTCTATCCAAATGATAGGCTACATAATGAAATTCTTCTAGGCATTTAAAAACACAAGCTAGTTTTGAAATTGATTTTATGTTCAGCAAACAAAGCAATATGTTTAGCTTGAGCTACTAACATCTACACAATAAAATGGTACAGTTTTATTAGTGGAAAGACAAAGCCTTGGACTAACACCTTTGAAAATTACTGATATTCTGAAAAGATATAAACATAAAATTGTGCTGCTTCTTAGCACGTCTTTGACATCTTCCTGAAAATTTTGCATGTTCCAGTAAGCAGAGTGGTCATATGAAGAACGAGAGTGTGAAAATCGAGGGCTGGCCTGCAAACTGTGGTCTTGTTCCATATCCATTAAACCATCTGCTGCCTTCCAATGAATGTCTCTTTAACATACTGTATTTCTACTGGAGAAGGAGCAATAAATGACACTGTGATCAATTTATATCTGTCATTCTAAACAATCTCATTTTCATTACTAATTCACTTGTCCACAGTTGTAATTTAACATAAGTATTTAAAACTCTGGAAAAACCTTCAGGTGAATTTTTTTCAAGTAATGACTAAGGCTCATTATTTTCTCAGTCTTATTGTGTCTCACTATTCCAGACTGCTGAAAGAAGGAGATCCTTAGCATTGTCAGAAAGGGGTCCTGCTCTCCTGTAGCTACAGGAGTCTTGTATGGTGTGGAAGCTGCCATTTTGTAGATTGGAATTTTGTATTTTATTTTTTTTTAATCACAGTGTGATGGGTTTATCCCAGCCAGCAGCTAAGCACCACATTTCCCCACACAGTGACAAAACTTCTGTTGAGATAAACAGTTTAATAAACAAAGAGGGAGAAAAAAATCTCCCAAGATAATGATGTGAAGGCCATCACTAACCACTTCTCAAAAGTAGACTAATAGGTCTAGCCAGCCTCTGAGCAATGTCTGCTTCTCAAAAATCCCTTTTTTGCTGATCATGATGTTGTACAACATGGAATATGCCTTTGCTCAGTTTGGGATGGCTGTCCAGATTGTGTCCACACTCAAATTCTTGCTCACCTCCAGCCTACTTGTTGAGGAGGGGCAAGGAAAAAAGCATGCCCTGAGGCTGTGCAGGTGCTGTTGGGCAGTGCAGCAACCCCAGCCAGAGCCAGCTATTCAGCTCCTCGGTGTAGTCCATATTCAAATTACTTCCATAGGAAATCATCAGAAGTGTGATAATAGGGCATGGATGGACAGTCGGTCCAAAAGGGAATGAAGCTCGTGTTCTGCAAGTCAAGGCATTTTCAGGGCTTGAAACACATCTGTTCTTCCTGGCGTTCCTGTCAAGTAGATAATGTAGTATTGATATTTTCTCTATTAAGCAGCTTGTTTTCTGGTAGAAAACAAGGAGAAAGGAAACTTCTGTGTCCCTTTTGTTTGTAATTTCATTCTATTGAACAAGAGTGTTTAAGGGGAAAAAAGCCGTGAGCCGTGCCTCATAATCTAAAATCATTGATGCCAGCAGTTTCCAAATCATTGCTCTGATTGTGGTTTAGTTAAATATGTAGGTTATTTGACTGCGTGTTGAGAGGAGCATTGCATGGCAAGATTGCAAGCTAAGAAATTAGAATTACTATCTCCAGTACCTTTCTGCATTTTGTTGTTATAATTAAATCAGTAGAGCATATTATTTGGAATATATTTCTAATAGACTGCAGTGTCTGTGTTTCTCTCACTGCATACCTGTCTCATAAAGCATTTTGAGGTCTGCTTATGTGTTACTGTTATTTATTATTATCTCTGAATTGTTCCCAGTGATTTCTACCAGGATGTTTTTAGTAAGTTTTCTACAGAGTTTGGCCACTGCACAGTGCCAGTGGGAATGCGCTGGAGGATGTTCCTTCTGTTCACACAATCCTGATAGTCCAGTGCTCTTGGTGCAACCAAATATCCATTGCCTTTCCTCAGGAGTGGACTGTGGGATCTTGGATCAGAAATGGTCATTAGTATTGTTGATGCATTCAATCCTTAAGCTGTTACAGTGCAACAGGTTCACTGAACTATTATCTGTGTTGCATTCACATAGCAGAGTCTAAAGTCCTACCTTTTACTGAAATATCAACCCTGACGTAAGTTTCTGTTGTAAAGTCCTACCTTTTACTGAAATATCAACCCTGACGTAAGTTTCTGTTGTAAAGATCCACAGACGTTCATTTGTTTACTTGTTCTAAATAATACAAAATTTTCTTTTCCAGGCTGGGAATAAAACAATAAGTCTTGAAGAACAGTTACTGAATGTATTTTTAATTGTTATTATTTAGGCTCAGGTTATCCTTCAAAAAGGGCTTAAGCTGAATTAACCTTCTCTACCAACAATAACTCAAGCAATTTGAATAATTGCATAGATGTTTTTCACAATCATCCACTCCAAGATGAAAAAGTTTAGCCTTCTCTATATGATGCTTGTATCAGCCATCTGATACAGAAATGAGCCTCTCTGGATCACACAGTATGAATCTGAGTGTGCTGCCCCTGAAGAAAATTGGAGCTTTTGATCAGAACGGGCATACTGCAAAATTGAGAAAAACCCCCAAATGCTGTGTGTGCTGAATGTGCTGGGTAGAGAAGGTGGAGGTTCAGTGGTAGCTGAAAGGTTCTGTTCATAGCTACTGCTGACCTCTTGTATGGCACCCTCCCCCTACAAAGGAGATTGTGTAAATGACCCCATTTAATAATCTGCTTGGCAGCTTCAGAACTCCAGATCAGTCTGTGTTTAAATGATCCTGGCTGGCAGAAGAGTAGAAACCTATGTTTGCTCACACTTCCCTTTGTAACTTGGCGTCCTAAAATGCCTTTTGTGTGATCTTGGGACAGTACAACCTTTCTTTTAAAGTAGCCTGCATAGTTGAAAGGAGTCACTTTCTTGGCTGACTCTAATGGATTCAAATGATGATTAGTATTGACTGAGCATCCAGGCTCTGTACATCACTGAAGATTTGTATTTGGTAGCCAGTTGGCTGGCAAAAAAACCCTGTCATGTTATTACCCTCAGAGGTATGTGACTTGTTGCTTCAGTAAACTCTGATATTGTAAAAGGTTCAAGAATATCATTGGAACAGGCCTGAATGTTGTATCTGAAAAATGGAAAATACACATGGATCTGATATGGAGTCAAAATTTCTTCACTAGCCTGTTCCAAAACGGTGGCTCCCAGAACATACTGAAAAAAATGAATTGTAGAATTATTGTGCATTTTCTCTGGAGATGTACTCGACTGTTTCTTTCTTCCTACCATTTTGACCATCCTTATCTCCTAGAAATCTTACGCTGGGAAAAATAGCTTTGAATTCTCTTGTTGTGTGGAAGTTGTTTCTGGGAAATGGATGGTGCCTAAGTGCTACTATTGAATTTCTTGTGATCTGAGTGGAAAACGGAGGTCAAAAACGAAAGGGAAGGTTGCTGGCTGGACAGTAAAGGAAAGGAAAGAATTGGTTCAATAGGAGCAACAACTCCCATCAAAATTAAGAAGACACAAGCAATTCTGGATAGAAAAATTCAGACAGTCAAGTGGAGAACATTGTCAGAAGTGATGTCCCAGCATCTTCTCAACATCCAAGATGAGTACAACCCCCAGGGTTCCTTGACTCTGGGGTTCTAGCAACCTAGAGCTCCAACATTCCATGGCTCTGTGACACCAGGGATGGACTGGAGCGCTGTCTCCAGGGCAACCAGGGAACGTTGGTGCCAACAGCAGGGGCTGCAGTTCAGTTGCACCAACAGCTGAGAGGCTCTTGCTGCTGCTGCTGTTGTTGCTGCTTGTGCTGGTGCTGCTGGCGGAGGCAGTGCGGTGGTGTGGCTGAGCATTGGCATCTGCAGCCTGCCAGCTCCTGGCAGCTCAGGGCAGAGCCCACTGACCCAGCTGGGCATTGCATTGAGGACGCACACAGAGAAGGGTGAGTGTGCCCTCAGTTGCCCACGCAGTGCTTCAGAGCAGGTCTGTGGCAAGGAGGGAGGGATGGAGGGCAGATGAATCCCATGCCCAAGGCTGCCAAGGGAGGGCCTTTGGGAGGGCGAGGAAGCCTCAACATGACACTAAGCCCTTCAAGGAGCCAGCTGCCCATGCTGAGCAGGAGTTCATCAGGCTTGGTCTCAAGACAGGGACAGGGTGAAAAGTGATGGGAGCAGCTGGGATGCAGGGCTGTGCATTCCCACTCCCCAGCCCATGTGGCAACATCTGGGCGAGGTCTCCATGGTCTGTCTGCAGCCAGCTTGGGGGGCCCTTCCTCTCCTCCCCCTTCTTGGGGCACTGGGCTTGCTTTCTGTGTCATCCTCAAGGCTGAACTGCTCTCTCCTCAAACCTGGCTGCTCAGGGCTTGTGTTTCCCGGGTCTCACACCTTCCTCCCCTTTGTCCTTCCCACCTGCTCATGGAGCATCTTTGGGCAGCTGGCTTTGGAACTTGTAGCAGCAGGAGTGCCCTGAGGAGCACCTCTGGCCTCCAGCCTTTCTGCAGAGCTAGCAAGGACTCCAGAGCTTTTCTTCCACTGGCCAGCCTCTTTCCTTGCCCTTCCTGAGGCAATACAGTCTGAATCTGGGCTCTCTCCTCCTTTCTCTCTCTCTCAAGGAAGGATCAGCCATGGCTGGAGGAATCCTCCAGACTTACCTGATCCTGATGGCCGTTGTGAGCATCAGCCAGCCCTCTGGGAAGAATGGAGTTTCTCTCGAAGACGACAAAGAAATCGTCCAGAGGATGAAGGAGCGCCAGATGATCCTTGGGCAGCACCAGTTGCACCTGGAGGAGGAAATTGCAGAGCTGCAAGACAGACAGGAGTCTCTGGCATGGCCTCTGTGGGAAGTGGAGAGCAAGATGCAGTGGTACACATGCACAGTGTTGGGTTTGCTTGTCCCTGCACTGTTGGTGATCTGGAGGCAGCGCAGGAATGGAGCCAGAGCTGGGGAGCAAAGAGGAGAGGAGACTGAGCCAGGCTTCCTAGGAAAAGTCTGGAAAGGAATGGCCTTCCTGACAAAGCCCTTCCTCAGGGCCATTGGCATCTCCACAGGCAGGAGAGTTGAATGTCTTCCACTCTATGCTGATGGAACTTTTTGAAGTACCTCTTAAAGTACTTCGTAGCCGTAAAAGAAGCATGATTTGTGATATTCCTTAAGTTACTTAGGTTAAGAATTTCCCTATCTCTCTCTCTTGTTTGTTAGAAATACTCTGTATTGATTGCTATAATCTCTCTATTGATTGTTAGAATACTCTGTATTGTTAAAAATACTCTATAGATAGTAAGAAATACTGTCTCTGTTGATTGTTAGATATATAGTCTCTATTGTTTCTTAGAGATACTCTGTAGTGATTGTTATACTCTGTACTGATTTTTTTAAATACTCCACGTCTTGATCAGTCTGATAGGAACAGTCTGTTATAAATGCTGTCTGTATTGATAGAAATACTTTGTACTGATTTATACACTGTCTATTGATTTGTAGAAATAAGGTCTGTATTGATTGTTAGAAATGCTGTCTGTATAGACTGTTAGAGACCCTCTGTGTAGAGAAATAGTCTCTCTATTGATTGTTAGAAAGAGATTTTGTATTGATTATTAAAAATAATCTCTGTATTCATTTTTAGAAATACAAAGCTTCAATTCATAAGATAGATTGAAGCAAAGTAATAAACTTTTCAGTATTGTTTGCCTGCAAGCACACGACTTCCTCTTCTCTTTGTCCTCTGCCACTGTCCTTGCGCCGTGCCTTCCTCTTACAGGTCCAAATACAACCACCAGATAAACAGAGACCCTTCCTGTGTGCAAAACACAGCTAGGGCTGTGAGCTCCTCTGCATGGACAGAAATTGAGGGCAGGGTGTTTCAGACAGGGGCTGTGGACATGGTCACTACAATGCAGGGAATGAACCGTGGAGGACAAGGTTTCCTTAGTGCTGATGGCTGCACTTCCATGAGCAGGACAAAACTTTCCTAAGCTGAACATTCAATCTCAAAGCCACTGAATTTTAGGCAGCAATGCCTGGACATGGCACTCCCTCCTTGCATGCATTCATGGATGCAGGAGTGCAGAGTGCAACCTGGGAACTTGCAGGGATTGGAGGGAACACTGCGGGCTGCCAGGAAACATGGGTTCCCAGGATGGCCCAGCTTGTCCATCCAGCTCAGGGCAACTGCAGGGCATTCTTTCTAAGGCTCACTCCATCCCATGCCAATGGTTCTGCTCCTGCCAGCATTTAGAGGTCAGCAGCAGGTACAATGCATGTGCCAGGGAGGCTGGGCAGGCAGGGAGGGCTGGAGCAGCACGGCCAGAATGGTGCAAGAGGCAGCGCCAAAGAGGCCAAGGCATCCAGAACAGTCCCCTCTGCCCTGGCCCCTGGGCTGAACACAGCTACAAAACGTCATGTGCTCTTGCCACAAAGGCTTCTGCACAACTCTGGCTTCTGACTGCCAGGTTCCTGCTTGGTTTCAGAGCGGGAAGGGAAACGTTTCTCTCCTTTTTGCCCATTGATCTATGCAGATGTGATGGGAGGCCATGTCTTTGTGTAGGTGTTGAAGTTGATAAAGACAGTCTGTAGTAGCAGTTGGATACCTGAGGGTTGTAACACAAGCAATGTTTGAGGCATCAATTGAAATAATGATCAGGAATGTCGTATGTTCCAACTCTCCTTGAAATTCAAAATTAATGTCACCTGTAGCTTCTGTGGGCTGTGGGTTAAGCATGTGTCTTTATCAGCAAGGTTATACTTATTGTAGTACTTTGCAATTGGGATTTGATCTTAAAGAAGGAAGATCTCGGTGCTAGATTAGTATACAGTCTTATCATTACAACTAATTTATGATTTTTTTTAAAATAAATTTTCATGTGCAAATATGCCAGCAGTTAGTCTGATTGGTAATCAATTAATTTCTTCAAGCAGAGCCTGGTTGGCCCACTATGGTAACTGATGAGTGATACATCCCTGTTCTTACTTCAGCTCATGAAGCTTTCATTATATTCTCTCTCCCCTGTCCAGTTATGGAGGAGAATGATAGAGCACTTTTGGTGGGTTCTTGGAACCCAGCCCAGGGTCAACCCACCACAGAAATCTACTTGGCCTTAAAGATCCACTTTATGCCAGGGCCATGTATTTCTGTTATGCATAACTTAACAAATGTATTAACATAGAGATCAACGTTTACATCAATAAAAATTAAGAGGTTCGAGGCAGAATTGCCCCTGAACATTAAATGATAGCCTTTCTTGAAAAATCTTAAGTGACCTAGTGGATTTACCGTCCAGTGTCTCAGTATTTCACAGCCCTGTTTGTTCAGAAACATTTTGGTGTTTGTGCTGCCTAAGGAGCTCACAAATTGAATTCTCAATCCTGATATTATACACATATGAACAGAATATAGCTGTTCTTTTCAGGGCATTAATTTTAGGTTTAGGAGAAGAAAACCAGCTCTCACTTTGTGCTTCAGCCCCACATGCAGCTCCCTAAACATGTAATTCACAGTGTCTGCTCTTGTTTACTGTGGTGAAAAATGTAAATATGAATCCCCTTGATTGTTTTCTGTCAGTGTTGCTACACAGAAGGCAAACTTGGCAGCTGTATGACCCAGATACCATGCTCTGGAATATTTTCCACTTGTAGAATCTGCTTGTTGATTGCTCATTTAAACAATGATATTTTCTGTTGCCTGAATTTTAATTGAACTGTTCTGTGCAAGTGTATAATTATAATCATCTAATGCTTTTCTTTAGCAATAGGTGCAGCCATAAATTATTATTCTTAGTGAAGAATTTCCTAATGACTCACAAAACTTCTCAGTAAACAGGTTATATTATGGACTGCTATTATGCAAGAATTCTTGCAGAATGTTCTTTCAGTTTCAGTCAAAATACATAAAGGGTTATGACGTAGCCTCACTACCTTTTTAAAATGGTATCTTAAATAGTTTTTGGCATCACTGATAAAGGACCTACTGTGCAATGCACTGGAACTGAGTAGAGTAATCTGATGATCTGCAGTATTCATAAACCAGATCTGATGGCACTCTTAAATCTCTTAAGTTCTAAAATATGCATGGACAGTGAACCAAGCCTTGTTTCTTGTCTAAATCCATACCTTAGCAGGAGCACTTTTCTTGCTGTCTACTTTCATGCCAGGAAGAATTTCTCCCTTAGTACATATATAAATGAGTTATAGGAAGGTCACTCTTTTCATCAATTATTTGCTGTGGCAAACAAAGTGATTTAAAGCTGTGTAATGTTTTTCCTAGCAAGTTTCTTGCATTGTTAAGCAGAAAAGAAGAGGGAGGATAAAAAGTGACTCAATAGGTATAAATTGGTGGCTCACAGATATATTCTTTTGGCAGTTCTGATGGTAAAAGGCAGTAAGCATGTTACACTTTATGTAGATAAAGCAGGCTATTACAGAGTGAAATGTTTATCCATATCTTGTAGTTAATGTACTTTGTTGAAGATATAGTGTTTTATGTTAGATAGAGTGCCTAACTTTTTCTAAAAACAGTCAAATGTTGCCTAATCTTTGCTAGTAGGAAGTGTGAGATTTAGTTACCCATAAACTCAGGGCAATTTTCATTCAGTCCAAATTACTCTCTGTATTTGCGCCAACAACATGTAACCATCTCATTAAGATCACACTTGTACTTCTACAGCATTGCTGAGATGCTTTGTGTTTCCTTTCATGTAAAAGATCCCTTACTTATTAATAATTCTGTTGATAGAACAGTTCTTGTGGTTCAGGTGAATCCCATGAGATGACAGGGAAGTGCAGTTTGTGAGAAGCAGAGTAAACCTTGCTGTGAAGTAGGTCAGGCAAGAGCAGGATGAAATTGGTGCAAAACAAAAGGAGATTGGAAACAATGTCTGTTTCAAAATAAAACAAGATTTCATATTAAAGACCTATTTGACATGCCTAGACCTAGGGCTTAATTTAGATTTAATTATGGTAATAAAAGAAAGTATTCGTTACGGATACATTGTGGCCAATGTCTTGTCTTTTTCAGAACTTTTTTAGTAAAAAATGTTCTTTATTCTTAGAATAAAGTCAGGCATTCTAGGTCAAGTCTGCAATTTAAAATGGGCAGGGAAAGCAGACATTATTCATTTGGACTTCATTAGTAAACGACAACAGCAGTATCTGATCTGTAGCAACAGAGAAATAAATCAGTGCATTGGGACCAGCGCTGAGCACTCAAAAGACAGAGTGTAGGTTTCTATCTATGAGAACTGTTATCTTGGTAATGGATGGTGGTGGACAGAGAAAGGCTGAGCGAATCCCTTCTACCAAGAAGCCTTGGCACTGTCTGAACTGAAAACAGGTGAGAGTAAGGGATGAATGTGTGTGGCAAAGGTCCACCTTTGGCAGAAACTCTCTGAGCCTGATAATGAACGTAAAACTGTTTCGAGAATGCTGAGACAGGTCAAAATTGTTGTACAAGTGGTGAGTGGCGAAAATGCCAGAGGTAACCACGTTAAAATGTTGTGTAGGCTGCTACATATGAGAACCCAACAGCTCTTCTGCCTCTAACTACATTATCTTTGTCCCAGCAGTCAGGTCAGGCATTTCAGACATTTACTAATAGAAAACCATTCTGACTCCGTGGCAGAACTTGCCAGCACAAGATCTGCCAGTAGAATACTCACTGCAAAGCAGATGGAAAGAGTTTACGCTCTTTCTGGGGCTCCCACTTGCAAGAGGCCACTGCAATATAATTTCAAAAACCAGTGGTAACGCTGGTTTGCTGAAATGTTGAAGTGTTTGAAAGGTTGAAATTGAATTTGCTGAAGTGTTCAGGGAGCCAAAGGCAGCCCTGAACCACTCTTTCTCTAGAGACATTCATCTTCTGTAGATTGGCATGTTCTCTAGAATGAAAGGCTCATTCAGATATGAGTAACCAGTAGGCTTTATCACCAGTAAGCCTTCATCACCAGCAGGCCTTTCGCTGGCAGTAACAGTGAAATTTGAAGAAAATACCAGAGCACCTCAGTTTTGAGGGTAGATTGTATTAAAGGGTTTTGATTTGTGTTTCCAGGATGAATCTGGGGTTTAGCTCCATCTTTCTCATCCCTTCTCCTTTTTCATTTCTCCTCTCTTCCCCTCCCTAGGAAGGAAAGGAAGCAATAGAATTGTGTTACCAAGCAAACTAATTTCAACTATCCAAGTACCAGGATGCACTACTCTGTAATAGTCACATATCATTATAAAGTGGCTGCACTGATAGAAGCATAACTTTACTTTGCTAACTCACTCATTTATCATGCCCCTTCAAGTGTTAATTTTTATAGCGCTCAGAAACGTGCATGATACTTCACAGATATGTGTATGAATAAATGGCAGATACTATGCTACATACACACAAAGCTCACAAGGAGCAGTTCCTGTGATTAAGAGAAAAGGAGAAAAACAAATTATTTTACTTGCAGTGTTTCATTTTGGGCAATTAGTGAAGTTCAGATTGTTCCCTCTGGGGAAAATAGCTTAAATAATGATTTTTTTTTTTTTTTTTTTTTTTGCTACTAAACTGTGACATTTTGTATTTTCTGTTTATTACTCTTTACGGTAACAAGTTGACTTGAATTTAATAAAAAATGATTTTATGCTGTTAAACACAGGAATATTACAAATCCTATCATTAGCAAAGCCCTGCTGCCAACCACACCAAAGAACGAGGTCCTGTGATGCCTCTTTTCTCCCCTGAAGCCACCTCTGTAACCTTAAATTCTAACTTCTGCAGTCAGAAAGTTTAAATACTCCTGTAGAGCTGTGTCTGGACAGCTTGAGAAGCTGCTCAGTCATCAACACTGACAAATGGAGGTGTCCTTAGCAGCATCAAGGACTTTCATATGCTTGGTTTTCCCAGTTTTCTTTGTCCCACGCAGTAACAAAGCTGTGGATGCTCATTTCCCATTGAGCTGACAAGTGACACAACCCTTTGCATCAAGTCAGCAGATATTTTGTTTATTCTGTCAGAATTTCAGTGTCAGGCAAGGGTTTTTCTGTTATTTTGTGTAGGTTTGGAGTTGCTTAAACCCAACATGGCAGAGTTGCTTTGCCCTCGGTGCACTCTTGCTTTGTTTCTATTTTAAAGATGTCTGATTTTTGTTTCTAGGAACATTGTTGTGTCTTTTGCCATTGTTGTCTTCTAAATTAAGAAGGTTACAGTGTTTGGCATCATTAATTAAGCTGCATCACTGCTAGTAACAGGGTATCATTCACACACATCTGGGATAATATATTATTAGAAGGACCCATTAATTAAGTGTGCCAATTTGTTTATAATTAACTGAAGAAAGTTATGCCATTAGAAAAATTATTAAAGTAGCTGATACGAGCCCATTTAGTAATGATAACAATGCCAGATGTAAAAGCTTCCAAGAGGAATTACTGATATTAATACTATTGATAATCACTACTGTTGTTTGATAGAACTACGTAGATGTAGCAATGATTAGTTTTGTTCTTTTAAGTCCTCTTTAAATATCAACTTGCAAGCTATTAGTATCTTTTTAGAAATGTTGCAGAAAGCCTCTCCAAGGCCCTAAAGCTTTTTAGCACAAAATAGACATTCTACATAATAAAGAAAATCTCTGAAATCTCAATACACTCAAATCAAAGAAAAACACTTGGATTTATCTTGCCTGTACCCTTTCTGACATCATTGTGCACTTAAAGATAAGGTGGGAAATTGTGCTTGAGAAATTACTCATCCTATTAAATGCTGAAAATGAGAAAAAAATATCTTGGTTAGAAAGTGTGAAAAATTGCTCTTGCCTTTGAAGGTCGTATAGATTGGATTTTTTTTATAAATTGCCCATTAGCCAAGTATTTCTGTTTTATCTCTATGCCAGCAAGAAAGTGATCTTTCATTTACTGGCTGCAAAAAAGCAGACATTTCAGAAAAGAGAATTACTGCTTTGTCTTAGCTATACTAGAAATTTGATGATAAAATTGTCCTTAATTCTTGAAATACTACGACTGAGATGGGAGAAAAAATCAGAATATAAAGTAGCAAGGTGTCTGCTCTATTGGTCTTAGATGGGAAAAGGCAGGGTGTAGCAATTCAAAGGTGAAAGAGGATTTACTACTGTCTTGAATTACTTTTGATTACTGGTACCAAGATTGCAGGCAGATTGCAGAGTTTACACACTCACATCCATAATTTTGGCCCGAATTTCTCAAAGATATAAGTGCTGCTAATCCTACTGATATTGAAGGAATCACTTAATAATCCACAGTTTTAATGTCAGATCATTTGAATCTAAAAAGAATCACAGTTAACACCACCTACAGGAGAGGTTGAGGATTTTTTTGGTGATTAGGCACTGTGGATTTTTAAGTGTTATGGGGCAGGCAGTGTTAGACACAGTTATTAAACAAAATACTGCTAGGGGAAAAAAACCCTTCCAGTGAACCAGTACTAAATGGAGAGCATACGTCTAAGCTTTCAGAATATATTTTGGTTTGTAAAATTGCATGGATAAGACCAATTACGCCTGTTATGCAGAGACAAAAAATACTATCTGTCTATATGCAACTTCAGTGCTTCAGTTTGGAATTCTGTTCACACACACACACACACACACACACACACACACGCACCACCCCCCCCAAAAAAAAAAAGTAAATTCCAAGGCTTCCCTAAAACTATGGCAATAATTAAACCTCAGCGTTAAGTAATACTGCTTCCTCCTATGTGTAGAGGCAGTGAGGAAAAAGAGAAACCTCCTAGTTCTTCTAACACAGAATAATTTGGCTGAGGTGGTTTTTTTTGGGTGTTTTTTTTTTCATTTTTTTGTTTTTTTTTTTGTTTTTTTTTTTTTTTTTGTTTTTGGTTTTTTTTTTTTGTTTAAATTATAAAATGAAACCCACATTCACTGCCTGGAAAAGTGATTCTTGGATGCAGTAGTGACCGTTCTCAAAAGCAGAAAAACCCCAAAAAGATTCACTGCCTGTTTTTCCTGTTTTTCCATCATCTAAGAGTAGCCATTTCTTAGAGGGACTCATTAAAGAGTACAGAAAGGCAGGAAAATGTTAAAAGGAAAAAAAAAAGTATGCATGAGAGAAACTCATTGAGTTGTTGTGAATTGGATAAATTATGTAAATGACAAACTTAGATTTAAAATATTTTTATTTTCTCCTTTATTCTATAGTTACTGGAGATTATTACTAGTTGTCCAGTTGACAAAGTCAAAATCAATCTTTTAGATGACCTCAGAAGGAAGGATTTGTTATTTTTTTCAGTGATGAGCATTTGTTGTGTTTTTAGCTCTTGCTCAGCCACATGAAAGGAAAGCTTTTGAAACCAAAATAAAAGAAAGTTCTTATGTCTCAAGGTATTTCTCATTTGCTTTGCCAGTGTGACTGTGTGATTAGAACCTAGGAACTAGAGAGTCAGCTGAGGAATCAGAGTTCACTTCACCAAAGAGGATTTTGTGGGAAGTGTCTGATTAAATTGCAGTGAATCCCAGAGGTGAAGGCACCTCTGTTCCTAGACCTGGGAATATCTGGACTCTAAAACCTCACAGACCTACGGCAAGAAATCAAATGAAACTGTTGCTGTACCTCACTTAGACCAAGGAAATCTTCAGTTCAGATGGTTCACACACTTTTAGGTATTATTACAGGCACTCAGTTTTCTTATTCAGAACTGTAAAGGACTGCAACTGCTGTTGTGTGTCCCCAGATGAAGTTTTAGACCACTAAGGCATTCAGAAGCTGGATGAACTCAATTTCTCTTGGATTAACAGTCATACACTTTTAGCCTCATGCTTATGATGAAGCAGAGGGCAGGTTTTAGTCTGTAGTTTTCATCTTTTTCTCCATCTTTCTTCACTGCTTCCCTTTCCCTGAGGATTTTCTGATGTAATTTTCCAGCCTCTTTGCAGTGATTCAACAGCTCACAACCTGAGGAAAATCTGAGGAGGTAACACACATCATCTTCCAGGGCTGTCCCTTAAATAACAACTTGAGGGCACACTGCCTGATTGAGAGGCTGCTTTACAACTCTACCTCTGTTTAGATTTTTGTTCTGTGCACAAGGCAAAAGGCAGAAAGAGAGCATTTTTATTCTCTAGAGAGCAATTAAGGAATAGACCATGATCAAAGATCTTCCTGAGCTGCACAAAAGGCTTCAGAAGAAATTTCATTATGTATCCTCAATCCAGTAACCCATACAGAAGACATTTTCAATATTATGCTGTGGACAAGTGTCACACCATCTTGCTGTGTCCCTCAACATCTTCAGACTAAATCTGGTGGAAGCAAAATTTTGTGCCCCTTCGGAAAATCAGTGAAGAGAGATTTATTTCCATAGGAACATGCATTCTGGAACTGCTGTGAAGCTGTCTGCAAACCAGTGTGAGATCTGACATCGTCTCTTCTCCAGATGTCTGATAGAAAGATTCTGTTTGCTTTAGTTTCTGAAGTAAGAAATTTCACCAGATGTTTAGAATTTCTACTCTCTTACTCTGGTATCCTCTTGTCATTCCAGGGATTGACTGTGGATGTAGCAAACTGTTCTCTAGTTCTTAAGGGAAAAGATCAACCAATCTACAATTAAAAATACAAAGCATCACGATAGATAATATATTTCATTTAGTTTAGTATATAAATTCTGAGATATAATACAATTTAGTATTTATTTACAAGTAATGCATAGCACCACACAGAGATAAATGGCTAAGCAGGTTATTTCAAGGTCTGGAAGCTCAAGTCAATTCTCATCTTTGAAGCTGATTGTCATTGCTGCTATCTTTAAGCAAGGCCTAATATCTGACATCACTTATCATACCTAAATAAACAAATCACGAAGGAAGTTCAAGGGGGAAAATCAATATTACAGTCCTAGAGAAGCTGACTGTGTACTGGAGCAGTAGTAGGGGATCCTTATTTACACCACCCTGCCAGTGGAGATAAACACATTGTGAATAAAGCTGTTTATGTGTAGCAGCTACAGATATTTTATTGCTGCAATCACTGGATGTTGTTATACAAAGCTTTTGTCAGTGGAAATCAAATGAATCAACCAGTTAGCATCAACTTCACTTTGCCAAACTTGTGCTGGATTAACTTTATAGGAAAGTTCTGTGTGAAAGGCCATAGAATCACTGAACCATGGAATCATTTATATTGAAAAAGATCTCCAAGATCATTGAGTCCAGCTGTTAGCCCAGCACTGCCAAGTCCACCATTAAACCATGTCCTTAAGTGCCACATCCACACAGCTTTTAAATGCCTCCAGGGATGATGACTCAAACAGGTCCCTGGGCAGTCTGTTCCAGTTCTTGGCAACCCTTTCAGTGAATATTGTTGTCTGATATCCAACCCAAACTTCCCTTGGTATAACCTAAGGCCACTTCCTCTCATCCTGTCTCTGGTTACTTGGGAGACCAGCCCCACCAGGCTGCAATCTCCTCTCATGTTCAGTTGTAAAGGGTCATCAAACTCCTAGTTCACTTTGTTTCCCCAGCCAAATGATTCTAACTTAAGATCCTAAACCCACAGCCGTGGAAAGATATCCATGTCACAAATAGCTTTAGAAAAACCTCTGTGCATGTTGGTGGGATATCCTTGTGAGTAAATAAGTCAGCTTGCTTACTAGCTCTTCATTACTCACACTCAAAATTGCATGCTATTGACATACAAGGTCAAATCTGAGTTAAATCCCTTGTAAAGAGAGATTATTTTCATAGTGAAAAAAATTCCACAGCAATTTGGGTTCATAGGTTAAGGTGATAACAAACAATGCATACATTATCTACAATTTCATATGTTTCACATAGAACTACAATAATTTCCTTTTAAAGATGCAGTCAGAGCAGTATGATCATTATCTTTAGGCTTTACATAAACAAGCAAAATAGTAATTTGGATGTTGTATCCATAGCAGTACTTTTTGCAAAGTGAAAGAAACTCATTAACCAGAGTTACAATTTCCAGAGAAAAACAGGATTGTGGATGCGTAAAAATGGGCACCTTAATTGCTGGAGAAAATATCCCAGTTTTTCTTTGAAACTGGGTAAAATACTTTAAAAAACTCATTAGGAAGAAAAGGAAAAAGAAAAAAAAAAAAAAAAAAGCCTGCAGCTACTACTCTACAAATAATACAATACTGAGGAGTCAAATTAATTTGAGATTAAAATTAACTATGCAGGCAGCAACCATTAACATTCAAGTTTGAAAAAATACCATTTTTAGTACTGGTTGCTTATACAAATACTGTTTTTCATAACACAGCACAGTCTTAAAGTTCCTTGCAATTTCATCATTTTTTAATGGCCTTATACAGCCATACACTTCCCAAACTCACTGAAAGGGGAAAGAAGTTAAAGTGCTGATACACTGTCAGCTCTGTATTGTCCATGTAATGGAATATAATGGAATATTTTAAAAAATAACCTTAATTATGAAAGTCAAGGGACAAATACATTGGTATTTGCAACATGTCCAATTAGTCTGTGCTTCCAGTCCTTGTGTCTGATTCCCAATGAACCAAACCAGCAGCAGGTCAGTACAGATCTCACAACAGAATCCAGTATCAGGCTCTTCACAGGCTGCTGTGGTTTTTGCTTGGTTTTATTTCAAAAGGAGTTTTCAAAAGGGACCGACAGCAAAATTGTCAGAATCTTTGCCCAGAATGTCTTAATATCTTAAGCTAGGTCCCAGTGAATGTGCTTTCTTACTTATTAATATTGACTATGCTCTTTGTAAGTAAAAGTGAGAGGGGAAAAACCCCAATCCAAATTAAAGTTGCTCCACACCTGAGGAAGAATAGTGCTCTTATAGTCTAGATAAATTTTAGATGGAATGTGTTTTCTGTAGTTGCAGTTCAACTACACTAAGCATTTAAGCTCTGAATTACTTGAAAACCTGTAAAAATATTGCCAAGGATTTAATTTGAAAACCCATATAAATATTGCCAAGGATTTAATTTGTTGGAACATAGAAGAAAAAGGCATCATGGCAACAAAACATCAAACTGCCATGAAACATGAAGATTTTTTGAATCTTCACTGTAGCCTCAAAATGCTAGCAATACTGAATTCATTGCCAAAATTGTCACCATATTCCCCACCCACAATTCTTCCTGCTTCCATGATTCCTTGTGGTACACTCAGTCGTGAAAGGAAAAAAATTAAACAGTACAGCCTTGATGATTTCCTCTCAGAGCAAAGCTTATCTAAACCAGCAGTTCTGTAGTCAGAGGCAATGGTGTGGTGCTTTCCTCCTTGTGGACAACTTTATCTCATGGAAAATGGCCTGAGGAAGAAAATGGTTCATTGTAAACATCCTATTACCAGATGAAAGGAAGAACAGAAAGATCTAAATTTAATATCTAAACAACTGCCCCAAAACCAGCAGTGGTGTCTAACAAGTCTGTGTTGACTATTATCTCATGTGATCATTCTGAGACATTTTAAAAGCATGATAAACTGAAAAGAAGTGAAAAGGACCTGCAGTCAGCATTCTGAGAAAGCAAGTACCCTTTTCTGCCAACCAACATGGTAAAGAATATTGGGTAACAAGCTTAGCACTTGGGTAATTTCCCTGACATTAACAGAATTTTATTTGCTTATAATTGGGTTGGTTTTGGCCCTCTGGTATATTATAAACACAGATTAACTGCAAAGGGAGAACTTACTGCTGCATTGCACACAAAAAAAAAAGTGATTCAAGACCTTACATCCAGCAAAAGAATTCACAGTGAATGATGAATCTTTTCAGCTTCTACAATGAATAAATTGGGCTATATCAACATGTTCAGCATGCACTTAATTCTTCCTGAACAGGTTAGTCACAAAGAAGTACTGAATGGGATGGTTTAGATTTTTTATTTTCCCTTGCATTTACAAAAAAAAGGTTAGGTCAATTAGAAGCAATGTAGCAGGGGACTGATACTAGATTCTTCCTGCAAAATGTATTTCATTTCACACAGATGAAATGAACACTTCTGTTCACTCAAACAACAGACAGAAACATTTTCCCACAATACTTGAAAATCACAAAGATGGAGCAGTAAAAAAACACAATAAACTGGGGTTTACTTTTTGCTCTTCAGCACTATCCATCCCTCTTTCTCAGGGAACCTTACAGTTTAATAATGATGTTTGACCCACTATCTACCCTGTCAGTGAACATTTCTATTCTGTTGACGTTGGTTTTCCAGGTGATTTTTTAAGCACCCTAGAATTCACATTCCCTCCTTGACTTGTCTTTCCTGCACCCTTTGAGCTCAGAAATAAATGCCCATAAAGTTAGGCCCAACACAACTGAGGGGGTCATACAGAAGCTTTAGCTCCCCATGTTACTGTATTGTCATGCCAGCAAAATGAACAATGAGAAAATACATATTGACTCAGGAAGTATGTCATTAGTGCTGAATGTATCTTCTCATATTTATTGTATTAACAGATTTAAGAGATAATCTTTTAATTCCCTTATTTTTATTTACTTTTTAAGTTTGGCTTCAACTAAGATTCAAATATTCATCCTATGAATTTCTAATAGAAAACAGATGACAGATACAGAATGTTTTCATCTGGAAAATCATTGCTCGGACTTAGAGTGACAAACAGCAAATGTCTGTCTAAATACTGTTATACATCAGTCTTGCCTCAACATGACATCTCATCATTTTTTTTTGTGGACCTGCACACTGCATTCATACTAAGAGATCATAATTTGGTCATTTTGCCAGCTGAACAAGGCTTTGTCTCTTCCTCCTTTGTCAGCCTGAGAATTAATCACACAACTGTAGTGTGCTGCTACATCTTTTGGGTTTGAGTCTTGCAAAAATTCAAAGGCAAAAGCAGAGCAGCAGTTTTCATTAAAAACAAAAAAGACCCCAAACAACAACAACAACAAAACCAAACCAAAAAACCCCCGCACACTCCACCTAAAACCAAAAACTTCACTCATTTGACCACACCGAAGTCAATTTAGTTCTATGACAGTTCTGACATGGCTAACACTGGTAACCAGTGCGAGTGCCTGAACAAGTAAGGCAGGGGAGTGCCCACCAAAGCCACTGTATCCCCCTCCTCTTCAGCTGGACTCAATATCCCAAATTTCTCTCCCTCATTCCCCACACAGGGAAAAGAATAGATAATGTGTGTTGTAGACAGTTCATCACAGTTACTTTTTTAACTGCAGGTATCAGAAAATACTAAATAACATTGACAAAATATTATTCCGTGAAAATCATCCAAGAAGAGGCTCCATTTAGTTGTGTTTATAGACAATTTTGCCATTGTCTTTGGACTGCAGACCTAAATTAAATTATTTTAAAAAATCCCTGGAGTTTTCAGTGTTGTATGGTTTTTAAAAGGATTTCAGGAAAAGCAAAAGTTAAATATTTTAAGAGTCCAAACAATTTTATTTTTACATCTTACTTTACATCTCCCAGTAGCTTTAGACTCTAATGAGTCTGTCCCTCATACTTATAGCTTTTTCTTCTCTGTAGAGTCCAGGAAAAGGGAACACCAGTGGATTTTTGTACTGACCTACCCACTTAAATCCAGAAATTGTCAGATTTTTCAAAACAGTGAGCAAACGTAAGAAAACCACCAGATCAGTCTTTTTGTGTCTCCAAAGCTTTGTGAGTACCTCACACTACTGTGTCTACAAAAAGTGCCCTGTGCACCACTCCCGTTGCAGGGAAACAAGAGAAGAACAGAGCTTGCAGCCTGCTGAGACCTGCAGAGGGAAGGTCTGGGGCAGGGGGCAGAGAGCTGGGAGTGTGTCTTGGGTTTTGTAACCAAAACAAATGTTCATTGTATTCCATCTGTTGAAACCTGGTTGGGGAGACTTTTCCTTATCTGTTGTTACTCCAGGAGGGAGAGGGTAACTGCCTTCTCTGATAACAGGCCAGCTGTTAAAACTCGGTGGGGCATTGTTTCTTATCTCTGCTCTCTCTTCCACTACCCCATGGGGATATCTTCTCTTGATGGGCCATTAAAGCTCACCAATGACATGACACATTACATCACACTATTGTAAGATGCTCTACCCAGGGAGGAGGAGCCAAACCATCTTTATGCAGATAAAAATGAGCCACAAGTGTCACCAGCCATCCAGTTTTTCACCAGATTCCTGGAGGAATACTGGACCCATCTCCCCATTACTGGACCCTTTTTCTATGAGACCATCTCTACTCCAACAGAGCCACATCTGCCACTCCAGGAGGGCTGACTTTGGACAGCTTCCAACACCCTGACCAACAGGGAGTCAGGTTGTATTTCTGACTCTGTCAGGGTTTTCTGGGATTTCTTGTTTGTTTGCTTATTGTTCTGTACTCCAACATTTGCATTTTGTTTTATATCCTTAGTAAAGAACTGCTACACCTATTCCCAAAATCTTTGTCCCACAGCCTTATATTTGCAAATTTATAATAATTTGGAAAGGGGGGTTGGGGGGGAGGGGTTTACATTCCAAGGGAAACTCCAATCCTCCCTGGCAGATACGTGTCTATTTAAACCAAGACAGAGTTCCCAATGCAGGCAGTCAGCTGGGATGGCACACACCTGCAGCTTATTAGCTGCACCAGATTCTCCTCACTCTTGCAAGTTGAGATGCTGCAGAGTTCCTGAGGAGGTCTTATTTTGTGAGGGAATTGGAGAGACAATGATAAGGTTAGTGACTTTGATTAATATCTCTTTTTCTGCCCATGTTTGACTGTGTTCTTCAGGTATTACTTTTGTAATCCTGGGAGTTTCAGAGTGTACAATGATTGGAGTTTGTTTCTTGAGTAATGTCACAACAGATATTACCTAAAAATGTGATGAGGTAACCTAGAAAACTTAAGAAACTTAGAAACCTTTGAAAACTAGTGGATAAAGTAGTTACTATATAAAACTTTTTACAGCTTGTCTATTATGTGTACAAAAAAAACCCCCAAAAACCACAGGTCTCCACTTTTTTTAAAATTTATTTTAATTTTTAGATTTCTAAATTCTTATTCATTTACATCAAATAAACTCCTGAAACTCTAATTTACTGAATTACTGCCCTGACAGGAAGCTGTACAGAGCTGTGCTGCTAATCTTAATAGGGTGATGACCCCCTTATTTGTGCTTTTAATTGTCCTAAGGAAAGTAAAATAGGAGATGTTGGCCCACAGCCCTTTAGACTTTTTTTTCTGAGTTTCTGATGAGTACAGACGTATAGGATGAATTTAAGTCTTTAAGTACTTGAAGATAAGTATGTACATCCAATTTGCTATCCTATTGTGAGAGAGAACCTTATCTTTTCCTGTGGGTTCCCCCCACCCCCACAAAGGCTTTCTTTTTCTTTTTAAGGCCTCTGGAGTCATTATATTTGTCTTCAAAGCCTGTGATTATGGCTGCTTCCAGGGAAAAGGCTCAAGGAGGGTTCAGATTCTTTAATCTTTGCAGATGCTGCTTGTCATTAGTGGGCTTGTAGTGGTGATACTGTTATTTTGTACTACTCATGAAAGCTTAGCTTAGGATCTATGACTTCCTGGTTGGACAATTAATTTGGAGGTAATGAAATACTGCTGCAGTACAACATAGAGTTCTTAGCTGTGTAAACTTTTAATACGTGTATAAAACTATGTCACAGTTCTCTACTGCTGCTTCTGCATTGCTGCTTTTATGATATAATAAATCGTGAAATCAGAGCCTCTATTCTAGTGAAATAAATAAGACAGGACTGTTTTTTGGAGATAGTGACTTAATACTGTGTTGCATGTAAAAATAACCATTTATTAGCTTGCCCTAGGGTATCTGCTTCAGGTTTTCCAGTGCCAAAAGACATGGAGACTATCTCAACTTGTGAGGGTTTTTTTATGGACACGCACATGCCTTAATCAGCTGTATCCAAATGTAGAAAAGAGGAGTTAAAGTTGTCATTGACCTTCTGTAATCAAGCCTTTGTTGTTCCAGTGTTGTCCAAAGGGTCTGATACAGAGGTATCAGTGAAAACAGGTGTGATCTGGACAGACATCTTATGCTTTGGTCTCCTGTTGTCACAGCTTATGAAGCTGCTCCTTGGCTTCTCGTTGACTGGTCACAGATGAAGGTGCAGCTTTCAGTAATAATTTTTATCCAATCAGGCAGTCATTGCTTTCTGGAGACAGAGGCTGTGAACTCAGCAGCCTCTCTCTGTGGGGGTTTTATGAGGTGTGTGATTCACTGTTCATCGGCGGTTTCAGCATGTCCCTTCTACCTCCTTCTTTCCTTTCCAAGGCTTCCCTTGCCTTTTCTACACTGGAGCATCTATGTTTCCTCTGTTTTCTGGGGACTATAAAGTATGCAGCTCTGTAATGAAATGAGTAATATTGATGTGTGTGAGAATTTTTATTTCATTCTTGAGTACCTATTCTACATGGCCCTAAAAGGTTACTTGCTGTAATTATTAGAAGATGAAGTTACAGTAAAACACAGTGAATGCTGAGTCAGGGTTTCTTTAATTTTTTGTGTCAGAGTTAAAGAATGTAAAAACATTTCCCTAGATATATAGGCTTCCTCATGAGACAAGAGCAATATTCCACACTGAGTAGTACATAAATTCTGTAAGAGATCCCCTTGTGTTATTTAAGGCATAAATCCTTTTTTGGATAATTTCTTATAATGCTGTGAGGCACAGCTCCTTGCCAGATCCTGGGGAGCCATTTGGCTTGACAAAGTGATGCAGGACTTGGCCTAAAACCTCGGCCAAATTAGTGTGTAGAATACAAAGAAGAGATGTAAAATTCCAAACTCCGTAGACTTACACTATCTTCTCAGATTTTGTAAAACTCAAGGGCAAAATTATTAATAAGTGCATTGGATTTTTCTATTGCATCTTGTTTCAGGTACAGATTTTTGCATGTGAAGTTCTTAAATCTAGCTGTCATTGTAAAAGCTGGGAAATAAGGAAATGATTATGTGCTCCAGTTTGGAAAGCTACTCAGTCACTTCTTGTGTTTTTTACTTTTTTCTCAATCAGAGATTGTGTTATGTTCTGAGAGTGAATGAATGTATTTGGGTTTTTTTAAAATATAAACATTAATTGATACGAAATGGTAACACTTTAAAACAAACTCTGAGCAAAGCATTAAACAAATCAACATAAAATGCATGAGCATTTTTCCATTCTTCATCCTTTAATTTAAATTTTAAAAAATCCCTTCCCTTCTGATATAGGATACGGATATCCTTTTTTTAATTCACTATTATCTCAGTAAAGTCTTTCAAAGGCTGTCTGAGACAGATACCATATAGAATCTCACTCCAAGTTTAAAAAAGTTAGATTATTTTTGGGCTGAAAACTTAATAGTTTTACTCATGAACTCCAAACATTTCTACTACACCTGGAATGTATTTTCTAAAACAAAGAATTTATCTCATTGCTGGGATGGCTCCCGCTGTTGGAGATATTATTGTTTATGCACTACTTAGAAGGGTTTGCAAAACTCATTTTACTTAGTATAAGGTACAGTTTTATATATAATTCTGAGAAAACTCTAATAATTATATCCCATGTGGCTTCAGTTCTCTTTCCCTGGGTAATGCTATCTGTGATTTTTCTTTGGAATGTTCATGAGGGACATCCTTTGGGGGATATCTCATCATCCTTGTGTCTGAGAGTAAGAAGTTATATAAGCCTGCAGAGCAGAGTTCAAGCAGGCTGCTGGGAAATACTCACTGACTCAGTTTCTTTTAAATTCTTGATTTATCTCTTTAAGTGCCTGGAAAAATAATTCAGATATAAACTCCACTTCCCTTGAGAGATGTGGGGTTTTTTGCTGGGTTTTCAAGTGAATTAGGAAGGAAGAAAATGGCTCCTGCAAGTCAGTAACTCATTGCAGACTGGCATTGTGGTTTTTTTGTTAAGATTACAAAAATGCAGTTTTCTGGGAGACAAGCTTTTGTTTGCCTAAAAGTTATGGATTGGATATGAGAATCATTTGAAGAAACTCTACATCCTGCTTAGCTGAACAGCTACTTAAACCCTTTCTGGCACCAAAGTCTGAATTTGTGTTGCTGTGAAGAGGATTAAATCTTTCAAAGGGGAAAGCAAAATCTCTAAAGAAGAAATATTGATATATCAACTTAAAATAACTTCCAGATATTTCTTCAGAAGTTCTATATAGCAGAGCATAAAGAATGTCATTAGCAATGGTATATAACTTCAAATGGAAATACTTTTGCAGCAGCACAGTAATGGGGAAGTAATAGGAATTAATGTGGGTGAAGAAATAAGATTAGTCCTCCTAGAAAAATAAGGAAAAACAAATGGATCCCTTCAAAGCTATGAAGAGACTATGGGGAAAGTACTGTGTATGAGCTGGTGTGCTACTCCTGGAGGAAAATCTTCCTAAAAAAAAATGTAATATCAACATAACCTCTGAGCTCTCTGAGTCATGTGTTTGAGGCCCCCCCATGTTCCTACAGCTCTGCAAATCTCTTTGTATATGCAAGTCTGAGGCCATGACATAGCTGGATAAAATGTACTTGTTTGGTATCAGAAAGTGGCAATGAAGGAGTAACCCAAGAAGGTGTATCTCTTAGCTGAATTAAGCTCTGGATCTAAATTTGGAGAATGGCTTGCTTGTTTCAAAGGAAAAATAGACATTCAGTGCCAAATTGTCTTGAACTTCAGGGAAATTTAGATATTCCTCTCCTTTTAGTCATACAGTTGTAAAATTTTATGAGTAATAATACAAGAAGAATGAATAGTGCAAGAATATGGAGCTTACAAGAACTATATAAGACATTATCCTTGCCTCTAAAAGTTGACAATCCAAATTAAACTGACACAACTCATGGATAAATATTTTCAGTCGAGATTTAAGCACAGAAGTGGTTGATGGAGGGGGGTATGTGTGTGCTTGTTGCATTGGGGTTTATTTGATTTAGTTCAGTTTGTTTTGTGTGTTTTGTTTTTATACAGCTGGGGGTAAAGCAAGGGTAAAAAAGATGGTGGGAAAAATACTCTAGATTAATCAATTTTGTAAGTGATTCAGAAGAAGCCCAGCCTTTTTTCTTTCTCTGATTGTGACTTTTTGTGGGTTTTTTTGGTTTTATTGTTGTTGAGGTAGAGGATGAGATGTGATCCTTTGGGGAAGGGAAAAAAGTGAGGAGCTGAAGTATCAGAAAAAAGAAGGTTGCAGGATTACCACAGGGAACATGATAAATGCTCTAGATACAGCTAAAACTATAACATTTCTACTTCAGCTTATCAGAAGAATGGACCTTTTTCTAAAAAAGGGATGAAAGAAATGAATCCGATTTCTGTGCATTTTTTGTTGTTCATCTTTGTCTAGCATTGATTTTGATTCAGAATATTTCTGCTGTTTGGAGAGGTTATTATAAGATGAAGCTTAAATCTTAGGTGGAATATTTTCAGTGCTGAAATCAATGGATGACCATTTGCTGTTCTCTCATTTTGTTCAGAGCGGTAGCAGGTTATTAAGGTAATCCTCTATTAAAAGTGTGCAAAATGTCTGAGAATAAGAGCTGTTAATGGGCAATGAAGGCAGATGTAAGACTGAAAAAGCTGGAGTCAGGAAGAGCAGGCTGGTTCCTCACTTCATCTTTTTCTCCATTTTGAGATCATATTGACTCTAAATCAATTATACCCACAAAGTGGTTTGCACTTCCCTAGAATCCTTAAAAACTCAAATGGGTATCAGCAGTGACATTGTTAGAGTAGTGATGAAAAGAATTATAGCTCTGTACAGGCTGCCAAATAAATGAAACATAGTGAAAAGTAGCCGGAACAGTGCTTGATCTATGCTTAAAAACTTTCGTTGTCTAGTAGAAATACCTGGGAAGCATCTTATTTCTATTCAATTCCTGATTCCAAAATTTGACATCTATACAAGGTTTCTTTTCCTTGTGTATGTCCTTGTAGTTTTTATTGCAAGGAGATCTGTGTAAAAGGAAGACCTGCATTTCTGAATTAATGTTTTCCCTTTTCCTTTGAAATCCTTACTATTTTGAGTATCTTCAAGTGATTAAAAAATTGGTTTAGATAGAAATATAACTACCCAATGACTCAGCTACCATGACTCAATGGTACCAATTCAGTGAGTCAGACTCTTCTCCTGCAGAGCAGCATCTCAGATGATTTCTGAAGGACATTTGCAAAAGCAGCTGTTCAGAATGTGGCTTAAAATGTTTAAGTTAATGTGTGCAGATACTACACAAGGCCTTATACAGACAAGACTTACGGCTTTAATTTTGTACTAATATTCTGGTTTAAAGAGTACTGAGGAGATTTTATTTTCCCCTTAATATGATTTTATATTAGAAGCTTTTTGAGCTGAAATGGTGGCAAGGGTCTGAGTTTCTCTTTGCTGCTTTGTAAGTATGAACTTTCAGGATTTGAACAGTTGAGTAGGTTTTTCTCAGGTAATTGAATTGTCAAATTGACTCTTAACTATTGAAGAATCTGTTGACAGTCTGGTAGATTCTTCAACAGTCCACAGTAATCCTTGTGTTTATTTGCAAACATAGTGAAGCTAAAATAATCCTGGAAGCAATTAAATTATATTTTTTGATCCAACCATTGTATTGTTTAGGTGCTTTAGATTAATTGGTTTCAGTTTTAAGTTTTTCCCTGCTTTTAGTAACAGGAGATATCTCATATCTGAGTTTCTTTAGCATCAGACTGGACAAATATTTTGTGAAGGGTTCTCCAGTCAGCAGGAAAATGCCTTGGTTTATTTTTGGGTTGGTTTTTTGTGTTTTTTTTTTTTTTCTCCTCCACATGAATGATTCAACAGAGAGTAAGCACAACTTTGCACCTCTCCATCTGATGGGTATCACCTAGTAGCACTGACTCATGTTATCAGTGTCTTATTAACATCTAGAGAATACTGTGCTCCCTACTTCCCATTCACAGAAAACAAGCAACATATTCTTGGTCCTTATAGCATCCTTTGGAGTAAGGGATACAAATAGGCAATAAAATAGGGAACAGTATATTCAGGTTGCACAAGAGAAAGTTGGTGACTGCTACTCACTCTGGCAGGAATCTTGAAACAAACTCTTCAGCTGGTGAGCCCTACTGCTGGTAAAAGGATGATCTTGTAATCTTCTAAGAGTATGGCTCAGACTATATGCTTAGAATTTGGTACATCACAAACTTCTCTAAACAGATCTAAATTCTTCAATGTTCTTTTAAAAGAAGTTATTAGGGTGTTTTTAGATGCCCCTGTCTAAAGGTTAGTTTTGCAAAAGACGTGTAATAAAAACAACACTCTCCTGTTTTCCTAAAGGTAGAGATTGCCTTAATTAAACAAAAACATGCACTCTGTCCCTTCAACTTTCCATCTTTCATTAAGGACTGGGGTTTAAGGAGTAGAACATCTTTTTCAAGCTTCATTTCTTAAAAGCTTTTCTGAGCTTTACTAGACCTGTTTTTCAAATTCTTTGTCAAAGACCTGAGGATTGTGAGGCCTTTTGCAAAACCCAGCCTAGTTTAACCCCTTGTGAGACTGTGGAAGGAGTAATTAAACATAAAGAAAAAGATACTAAGGGAATCATCTTTCTTTTCAGTTTGATTGACACTGTAGGTACTGGGACCTGACTTTGCTCAGTTTCCCACTGAGAGATCATAATAAAAGCCTTAAAAAAAACAATAGGAGAATTTTTGCTCCAAGCTGCTAGAAGATGGGTTTTGTCAGATATGAGAACATAAAAAGGAGTGGGGAGGGGGGGAAAGTAACTTCTTCTCTCCTCATCTTCTCTTTCAGTAGTTTCTAAATGGTTATAGTAGAATCTCTGAGTTACTTAAAGGTGCAGACTGAATTACACTGGAAGTGAATGGGTCCAAGACTCCAACTTATTAGTTTCTCCATTGCCTCTAGATGTGACTGACTCAGTCCTTAAATTTTAGTGCTGCCACAGGGGTTTTATTTTTATGTTTGCTATAGCCAGCTCTACTGTCTGTTGCTGATGTGAATGTGGCAGTTTAATCAGAAGAGCAAATGATGCTCCCACTGTCATCAGAGACAGGTTCTTTTAGGGCAGTAAAAACAAAAACTGCTCAAGGTAGTGTTAAACTTGAATTTTTCTTATAGCCTAGGAGTTCAGCAGTGCTCCAAGCGTCCCCAGCAGATCTAAATGACTAAGCAAGGCTCAGGAGAGGCAGGTGTTTTCTTTTAGTCAGAGCTTCTAGAAGCATTAAACTTCTCCTGAAGCAACTTCTTTTGAGCATGTCTACTTGGGGATTGGAGACTAGAGAAAATGTTCTGGAGTGCCTTTGAGCAGTAGTAAACTACTTATGCCTGAGTCCTAAATGCTCTGACTAGAAAGAGTTGGTCTGTCTAATCTGCAGCTCTCCTGACAGACAGAAAGAAGAGGAAATATATTACAGGAACCACTGTTGTTTTAGAAGAAAAAAACAGTAATTGTGAATACAATATAGCACCTCCAAAATGCACATCTTTTAGAAACTAGGAATCCATTTCCTTGGTTATTTCTGAGTTTAGTTAAGTGTCTGTTGGTATTTGCAAAGACAGCATAAGTTCTTCTCACGTCATCTCTTCCCTTTGCAGTGTCATGCACTTAAAATCCATTTCAGTCATGATCTATCAGGGTTGCCAGCAAGAGATGTGAAGTCATCAAACACTGCTGTTTATATGGCTGGTGCTTCGGATCCCATTTGAAGAGTTAGAAGAAAGGGGAAGGAAGTGGATTTTTGAGAACAAGAACTCTAACTCCTGCTTTTCTGCTAAAAATGAAGCCTTTTAGCCAAAGGTTTTCTGTTTACTGTTTAACTTGAAGGAGTTAGAATTTTGTGCACTTCTAAACTCTGCATGCAGTCCCACTGATTTGCTGACACATGTAGTTGTAGCTGGGAATGAAAAAGCTTAAAGAAACAAACCTGCAACAGACTAAAGCTTCCAAACAACATAAGGCCTGTCCTGATAAGGGGGAAAGTATTTTGTAGTTTCTTTACACACAGTCTGAATTAACATATTTATGGCTGGAGAATTCAGGAACTTTTAATTCTTGAATTGGAATATTATTCTTGTTTTAATAGGGTTATGGTGGTATTTTGGTCATTTAATTATTAGAATGGTTTTGGTTAAATTTAGTGACTGTATTCAAAGACGGTAGAAGCTAATGTGGAATGAGCTCTGAGAAAACAGATGCTCAGCCTGTGGGTTAAAGAAAAGAAAATGAAAGGTTGATTTGTGAGTTACTTTGTTTACTGTTTCACTGTTAACTGTTTTTTTCTAAATATGAGAGAGAGTGTGTGAAAAGTGCAACTAAGAGCAACTGCCTCTGGCTTGAAAAAGTCTTTACATTTCCAGAGCTCAACGTGTTTCAGGAAGGAACACACTGCAGGGATTGCTAGGGGAGAGCAAACAGGCAAAATAGTGCAAATGCAGCTCCAGAGACTATGCTAATTTTAAATGAGTGTCAAGGTTGTATCATATCGTCTCAGTAAAAGTAGCACCTATTGTCAAAACAGCAGGGTAGTAGGTCATAAAGAGGAAATGACATGTATAAAGATGAGGGGCACATGGATGAAATGACTTGTTACAGTCTTTTCCCTCCCTTCCAGATTGTGGCATGAAAGTTTTTCTGATCCATCTGTCATAGCATCAGTAGTGGAATGTAACTGGGTGTTAATTATTGATAACTATACAGAGGTAGATTGTTGCTATTTGCATTCCAAAAGCACAGCTGGGATCTACTTCTTCTTTCTCAACTTCACGTTTTGGAAGTCTAGCAGGAAAACATAATTAAATATGCATTATAATACCAATCAGAGTACTATGGGAAGAGTTTGGGGTTTTTTCTTGTTTGTTTTAAAAGAAAAAAATTGAACCATGGAGTTGGATGTAGCACAAGAGGCTGTAAAAGTTAGCATGAGAAGACAGTAGTTAGAGGCAAGAAAGAATATGTGCTCACTAATTTGATAGTCAGTGTGACAGGATTTTGTTCTACTACCCTGAGGGTAGACTTGTATTTTCCAAGTTCATCAGTAACTTTTCTCTGAACTGCTTTGCATGGCATTTCTTAACAGATTACTATTCTGCATATCTAATCCCAACCAAAAATACTACAATCACTTTACTGCTCTTAAATAGAGGGAAATAAACTGCTGATGTATAGCCCTTGTAACATTCTGTACGAGCATTTGATATCCATAGTGAGGAGCTGCATTTGAAGTAATATGCACTTAAATACACTAGGAATTCAGATGAATGAAGGCAACAGCTGAAAATTATATGTAGCTCAACATGAGCATGTTCTCTAATTTGAAAATGTTTTATTAGAAATAGCAGGAGTGTAAAGCCCTGTGTGGGATGTGGCATATGTCTTTACTGAGATTCAGTCCTGGTAAATTAAGTTGTCAGGATTGTGAAATAACGTAGCTCTCCTATATGTGTGTAAGTGTATGTGTGTATATAATGTCAACTCAGCTGGTGATTTGCTCAGTGGAGACCTTCACCTTCTGCACAGTGCAGTGAGAACATCTTTTTGTTGATGCCTTTATCTCCAGAGAGAAGCAGCTGGCTGGACAGAGGGAGTTGAGGAGAAAGGGTTTGCATTTAGGTCAGCATACTCTGGGGTGCAGGGCTGCAGAGCTGCAGGTCAGGGAAAGGAAAGCAGGGCCAGCTGGACAGAATCATGAGGGGTCTAAGGAAATGCTGTCGTTGTGTAGACAACCTATTATTTTTAAGTGCCCTGAATTTGGAGGATCTCAGCATTTTTGTACTTAACAAATGGAATTAAAATGAACAAAAAAACCCACAACAAAAAACCTCAACAGAAACACTTCTAAAATGTCATGTTAGTTCAAATATGGTTTTGAGCTGTGGCAGAAAGCATTAGAGCTAGCCTAAAGTTATCTGCATTAAGAACTGAGTTCTCTTTTCTTTGGGCTGGCACGTGATTGGAATGAGACTCCCTTTTCTTCTACAGTGCCCCAGAGTCCCCCTGCCCAGAACTGCAAACTTAGGCCCAGCTATCAGATTGATTGATCAAACTGTGGAACTGACTTCTCAGAACCCTAATCTCTTCAGATTACAGGAGAAATTGGTTTAATTAATGGTACATCAGCACTGCAAAACCAAGGGCTGGTCTAAGGCATCTGTCCTGAGAACCAAAGCAACTTGTGAAGTCTCAGTTTATGTAGTGGAGATCACCATTATGGTTTTGGGGTGATGTTACTCGTTTGGGACACATCAAACCCACACTGATCAGGATAGCTCTGTATCATGTGATTGAGACTAATTTTATTTTTGTTTATGTTTTCAAAATGATGGCAACTGTGCTTGGAGTGTCAAAAAAGCTGCCCCAGATGTGTTGTGAGAGGCTGAAATTATAATTTCCTCAAAGTAGAAGAGAGGAAAATTAAACTGTCAATGGAACTGAGATCCATTGCTTGTTTATATTTCAGAGTGAAACTCCTGACAGATGATAACGTTGTCTTTTATACATGGTCTTTTCTTGTGCTGTGCAGCGTTAGTAAAGGAAAAGCTATGTTTTAGAAATGGGCTACCACAATGGTAGCAATGAATGATGTTCCCTGGTTCACATGTAGGCACTTAACTCATTTGCTTGACTCTCTTGCTTATATCTACTTTTCTTTATTGACTGCAAAGCACAATTCATTTCACTCTAAGGTGTGCTTATAAAATGCAGCAGATGGGTTCCCCTCTAGAAGTGCAAGCAGAAAGCTAAATTAAATTATTAATGTCCTGTTTATAAATTGTTAAAATGCACATAATTTTCACCTTGGCCAGGGTACATTTACTTTTTGTTAGACTTGGCTTGGTTTTTTTGTTCTTCACTGGAAGCACTATCAGGTTAACAAAAATAAGTCTCCAGATCTCAACTGCTTTTAGTGAATTTTAGTTCCAGTTCTCCCTGAGAAGCAAATCTTTTAGGTTCCTTAAGGACATGCAGCAGTGTCCAGTGAGAGACTTTGACCTTGTCATGTTTATGCTGTTATACAGTGTTGCAGCAGTTTGATTTATTAACCTAATTGGTTACTGAGTCGGGATCCAGGTTTTATTTGACTCTTGCAGCAAGCTGTGAGTAACAATCCCTGAAGTGTTAAAAATGCCCCAACCAAAACAACACATTTTTGTTTGGAGACACCAGCATTCCAAGTTACTCCAGAAGGAAATGGCAGGTTTCCTTTTGTGGTGTTGGTGTGAGGCACGTCCAGTAGCAGAAGCAGCACAGGTCCCTCCCCAAGTGCCCAGTTGTGTGATGCAGAGTTGTATTGGTGATAGCCAAGATTAAAGTAGTGTGAGTTGTCATGTTCCACTAGACACAGCTCCTGCCAAGCTGGCTTTCAACTACAGCTTGGGAAAACAGCTTGCTGCCTGTTCTATTTTTAAAAGCTTTGAAACTCTGCCTTGGTTTGTGTGGCAGTGTATGATTAAGGTGGTGTGGGTTTTTTTGGCCTGTAATTTTATTAAAAAAAAATAACAACAAAAGTGATGGTATGACATAAGAAAATCTTCTGGCAATGATTTTGATTCCCTATGCTAATGTAACCTCTACTTTTACTGCATCAGGGCACTGTTTAAATATCCTGTGATGGTATCACAGAACTGTGGCATTGTCTAGAAACTTCAGAAGTAAAGAAGACAGAGAAAGCTCTGGTGGAAACTATCAGGGGAGAAATATGGCCTAAATATATGGCAATTTCAACAAATACACTAAAATAGAGTTTACACCTTGATGTAGCAAAAGTTATTTAGTTTCTTTTTGTAACTTAATAGAATATGAGAAATTGGTTTTTATAAAACAGGAGTTGGGTCTTTTTGAACCAGGTATTCCTCTATGTTCCCATATCCATACTGATACTGACTACTTAAACTTCTTGGAAAAGGCTGGATTTCAAGCACAGTGTTTTCTGAGCAACTTTAGAGTTTGAGTACTGGGTTCTGTAATTAAGTGAACAGTTTGGTTTATATTGCAAAAAAAAAAAAATTATTTATTCATTTCAATGGTGTAATAGATTTCATGCCCAACAAGATTAAAAATTAGGTCAAGCAACAAAAAAACTAGAGCTAAGTGCAAACTTGGCACAGGCATATTCAGATTAGTCTGTGGATTCTTCAGTCTGACTTAAAAGAGTATAGAGACTTTGGCATTGCCAATGTTCTTCATTTTTCTTGTAACACCATACTCTGTAAGCCAAAATTCCTGCCTTAATCTATGTACTGGGTCTCCATTAGTACATGTGGTCAGCCTAAGGGCCACATTCCTGTGCCACGTGTATCCTTCCAGTCTAATGTAGTGTATTTCTTTGGATTTGCCAGAGGAAGGCTCACTTTCTGTGGAGCATCTCTAATGAGGAAAGTAGGTGCTGAAGTGGATGGTGTATCGACTTACTCTGCTGTAGCACATCAGCAGTGAATTTCAATTTTTAGAGCTGGAACAGCTCCAGCAGCTAAGGCTTGCAGAACTGTAACAACTGAGCCTCGACTGAAGATTTTGACAGCCCATCATCTGGAGGAAGAAAATGGACACTGGCTGGTTTTGGCTGGGATAGAATTCCTTCTCTTTGCAGTAGCTGGCACTGGGCTGTGTTTTGGATTTGCAATGTAAACAGTGTTGATAGCACAGGGGTATTTTTGGTTGCTCCTGAGCAGTATCAAGGCTTTTTGTGCCTCTCACCCCACCAGTGGGGTGCACAGGAGGCTGGGAGGAGGCACAGCAGGAACAGCTGGCCCTGCTGACCCAAGGGACTTCCCACACCATGTGAGGTCATGCTCATTGTGAAAAGCTGGGGGTGATGCCTTAAGTTTTGGCTTTCGTGTTTTCACATTCTGTGCTGCCCAGGAGTGCAGTTCTGAGCCTCATATTCAGTGTCAGTCAGCTCTTTTCACAGAGCAGGGAGACAAAACAAATCCTTTTCCTGCTGAAGACCAAGGACAACTTTCAGGCCCATAAGCACAAACAAGGGTGGGCTGGAGGGAGGAACAAGAAGGATGGGACTTCACAACCTGAACTGGACAATTAAACCCCAATATGCAAATGGACTGAAACTTATAAAAATGTAAGATCTTGTGACCGGTCAGCCATTGTGTGACCATTTTGGGTCCACTTTTGGGGTAGCCCTGGCCAGGCTGCTGTCCTCCCCAGGGTGTATCCTGGTGGCCTTTCAATAAATTCCTACTTTATTCTCTGGCTCTGTCCAGTCTCTGTTTCAGGTCAGCCTTCCCAAGGCATCAGGGGAAGGAGAAGGAAGACAGGCAGAGGACATTCAGAGTGATAATGTTGGATTTACCATTTCACTGCTGTGTGATAGAGCCCTGCTTTCCTGGAATTGGCTGCCGTTGGGAAGCCAGGAATGAATTCCTTGTTTTGCTTTGCTCAAGTGCACTGCTTTTTTATTTTTTTTGCTTATTAAACTATCTTTACCTCAACCCATGAGTTCACTCACTTTTGGCTCTCTCTCCCCTCCCAGTGTAGTGGAGTGAGTGAGCAGCTCTGTGAAACTTGGTTTCCAGCTGGAGTTAACCGTGGAAACACTTTAAATTCTGCCACTACAATAAAACTGCCAACTTAAGTAATGAAGAGGATCATGACTTGTCAATATTGTAAAATATTCACTCTGGTAGACAAATCAGTGGCTGTGATGGTTCAGATATAGTATCCTTATGGAGTTGTGGATTTTTGTTGTTTAATTTTATGACACTTAAAAGGGAAATGAGAACAATAAGAAGGTCGTTCAGTATGTAAGAAGTGGAAATGGGCTTACCTTGATTTTTCTAGGGCCAGTGCCAACTTTCCCAGAAGCTGCACTCAGGTAAAGAGCATAAAATATCACTAACCTACTTATCCCCTCAGACATATAGCTGGGAAAGAAATAGTCTTCCCATTTCAGAAGACAAAATTGAAACTTCTTTTCTTTCACCTTCTGTCCTCCCCCCCCTCCTAAAAACACTGACAATGCTGGAAGCTTGAAAATTCACAGCTGAGATCCACAGTATTTCTTTTCAAATTTGAAAGGCTTCTCAGTTAATAATTTCTGTCAGGCACTAAGAGCTGTACAGAGCTCAGCAGCAACAGACAGAAGTAACTATAGTTCATGTTTCTTTTGTGCTTCCTTATCTCTGAATATGAGTAGAATAACAGAGCAGTTTCTTGTTCAGTTGAAACTGGACATTTTGTGCTACTGTTATTGAGAAATGGGCAACCAGAAAAAAATGTCTATTTTTGGTCTCTGAGACAAGGGTATTCACAGTAGCTGCCTCTGATTGGGGAATGTTTTACGAAAAGAGAAATTTTTCTCAGCCCCTTGCCTCTGAGTTATATTTAACCCCACAGTTTCTCGTTTTCTCTGTCTAAAAACGTGCAGTATTATAAAATGATTTTAAAATCCCTGGACCCTTACAGAGCACCCTGTTTCCTCCATGCCTGATGCAGAGGGTTTTGCAGTGACTGCACTTGTCTGTACACTTCATACTCTTTCTGTGTTCTGTATATTCTGTTTTTGATTGCAGTATTGATTGCCACCTGATCACAGCCTCAGTCACGCTGTTAGTTAACCCCATCACCTGTGAAACACTAAATTAAATAGAGAATCTGCCAACTGCTTACAAAAGCGTTTCACTACTCTTTTCAAGAAAAGTGCCTAAATGTGCAGCTAAATTTTTCAGCTTATAGTATGTGTTGAATTTGCCTATTCCTTTTCCTACGTACTCTTTAGTCTATTGAAATATGAGGAATATTTTCTCCCAGTGGGTGTGAGGATGTGTTATTTAGTTTAATCTTTATAGAGTGGGGTTGTGCCTTTCTGCAAAAAGAGAGGGACTGTCAGGAAAATTCAATGATGAGGTATATTTGATTTTTATCTGTTTCTGAAATTAACATAGAAAATAATCTTGAGCGAATCGCCCCAAGTATAACATCCCTCTATAGACCTGTCTGAAACAAAATTTTATCAAGAGTTTGGTGAAAGATGAAAATAGAGAGGAGGAAAGAGTGGCTGGCTTGGCTGATCAAAGTGTATCAGCTCATAAATAAGGAATGTAACAGGTTTTGAAGATCTGAGCTTGTAGCTCAAGCCCCTGGGAAGACTGGGCTGCCACGACTGGCACATCTCAGATAATAAGCTGGTGTGGCAAGGGCCCTGTTTTACAACAAATTAAATACTTACAGCAGAATTAAGTTCTTTATTTTGGGACTTAATTTTGAAAGATACATTGGCTGTCATGTGTCTTTGCCTATCAACCTTCTGGCATATACATTCCAGCTCTGAGTATTTTCTCCTTTTCTAATACAGAAAGGCAGATACAGAAGGAAACTCTGTACTGCCTCAGTGATTATGTATTTTTTTCTTGTTATTACAAGACAGTGATGTTATGTCAAACTCTTAAATCTATTGTGCAGCTACTAATATTTTTCTTTTCTTTTCATGCAGCTCCGAATCAATCCCCTCACCCTTTTGTCCTACCTCTTTCTTAAGCCATATTCTGTGTTAAAATTCTATCCTTGTCACCAACGGTGACATGGAAATTCAGAACTGGGAGGCTTGATTTGGGTTGAGTTTTTGGGTTTTCTTGGGTTTTTTTTGTTTGGTTTGGTTTTCTTGGTCCTGTTGGCTTATGTTTTGTTCTTCCAAATAAAACACAAGCAATGATATTAGAGACTTAATGGCTGAGAACAAAATAGTTGCTCTTTGTTACTACTGAAAGAGTGCTAAAATATGGAGATACTGAACAGAGAAAATAAGAGATTTAAAATAACACTTGTTCAGCTAGTGCATTTCAAAGAGGTCAGGAGGTGAGAGAGAAGGGTGAAGAAAAGGGCTAAATCTATTAGCATTTTAGCAAACTGTAATTGAGTGCCCTAAAGGGGTCATTTATTTATTTAAAGCTGTGGTTAAAATTTTCAGTAATTGATCATGACTTCAGATTTTCTTGTGAGAATTTGGTCACTTTGATTTCCATGCTTGGGGTAGGGGATAAATGCTGGAGTTTTATGGAAAGTTAGAGAATTAAGGAACCTTTAAAAGGTGTTCTGTGACAGCCTGGGGCAGACTGTCTTGAGTTTTTCTCAAATCCAGGATAGTTTTCAGTACTGGTGGTGGTGTAAACACTTACTAATATTATTCTTATTTTTGTAGTTCTCAAAATGAAGCAATTTTAGAGCCTTAACTTCATTTACATCAAGAAAGAAGTACTGAAGAGAAGGTTTCCTCAATTTGTACTTAATCTGTCTGACTTTTGGAGCTGTTTGAAATGTTGATAACCCCCCTCAGCAGCCCTCTGTAAATATCAATTAGTGTTTGCTGAAATGGCACAGGTTTCTCCAGAACTCTTCAAAAGTCAGCATTAATTTAGAGCACAGAATCATTCTGAAAAGTAGCTTTCCATTAAGATGAGTTTTCTTCTTTTTCCTGTATGGAGTTCCAAAGTTCAAACCATTCTTTTCTCATTTCCTAAAGACTATGCATGACTGACTTCAGCTACAGGATTTTGCAGTTCATCAGAAAGAACAGTTGAATTGCTTTCAGCTGAAGATCAAAAAAAAAAAAATCTGCTTCAAAGATGATGAGGATTTTCCTTTATATTTTAGTATTCTGTAGCAAGTTCTTTTCTTCTACATCCAGCACTGGAGATATTTGAGTGCCTTGGTAATGCTCTTATCTGTGTGTGTGCTTTTTAGAATCTTTATTGTTTTCACTGTAAAATACTTTTGCTTCTCAAGCTTTTGAGAGGAAATATGACTGTTTATACACTGAAAAATGTAAACATTTATAATACAGGCTGGCCTGTAGCATATAGATGATCTTGATTATTAATTGAGAAGAAAAACTATTAATCAACAGAATTCCTTAAATAGCATTATGAAGCTTTGCTTTGGGAATACATAGCCATTGGTATGAGATCAAGGTCTGGACTCTCATAAAGTGCTAAGAATAAAAGAGGACACATCAAACCTAAGTTCTATATTTTAAAATACCCATATAAATTCAGGAAATTAATTAGGTAGGAAATCCAACACAAAACAGGAATTGTATATGTCAGTAGCAAAAATATTCTTGTAAGATATGGGTATTCTATAACACATTCAGCAACTTTGCATTCTTCATTCTTGGTAGGCTAATGCAAAATCCAGATGCAGTTATCAACCAAAAGCCTTAAAATTCTAAGTACTTTCTAGAATCTGTGTTTATTCAGACCACGAAGAGATTGACTGCTGAGCCCAGCATTTGTATCCCCAGCTAGATGAGTATGGAATTGATTCAGGGCTCACAGAAAAGTGTTGAATGTTTTAATTTGCTTTGTCCAAACAATCTGCAGCACTGAACAGGGAAAAATGATTTGTTGCATTCTGAAACAGATGAGGAGAGTGATACCTTTGAATATCTGAACTCTGAAGTTTATGCCCTGTGTGATTTAAAATTTATCCACGGTGTTGAGGGACCTGGGATTGTTCAGGTCTCCCATCTGTGACATGGTACAAAGAACAGCACTGGCTTCTCAAACAGATTAGGGATCTTCTGAACTAGATGCAGGAGGAAAGGAACTCTAGTGTCTGGAGTTCAGGTTCAGTCTGACTCTGTTATTATGTCTGACAAACTTGATGAGTGACCTTGGGCAAGGTATTTTCATATTCCTCCCTTTGGTTGTTTTTGGGTTTGAGTGGGTTTTTTGGGGAGGTTTGTGGGTTTTTTGGGCATTTGTCAAGCTGGTCCTTCTCAAGTATATTGGTGATTAGGTCATAGAGCAAAGGGAAATCTTCCAGTAGAAGGCACCACAGGAGCACAGAACTAGATCCTCACCTGAAATGCTGCAGGACAAAGTTATCATCATCATTATTGGAGGGTGTTTTGCTGAGGGCCTGGTACTCAGAGCAGTACACAGAGTAAAATAAGTCTTCTTTTTGGGTGTTACAAACTGCTATCTCCACTTCCTTGAAGGTGCCTCTCTCCTGTCTTTCATAAACTGTCAAAAAGAAAATGAAACTCCTAGCCTGCAGAAGGAGACATGCCAAAGGAAAGCCAGGTGTTTACTCTGCATATCAAATTGTGTCTTATCACAGGTAGGCTCAGAGCTGTCTGTGCTGCTGTCTGCAGCCATCAGCAGTGAGGTTTTTTGGCAGCAAGCTCTGGCAGACACCACATTGCCAAAGGCTCCAGAGCTGAAGGAGGAACTGGTGTTTTGCAGCTGTTCAAAGAGGCAGGAGATTCTCAGGACCTGTAGTTTAGAAGTCACGGCCCTTGTACAATTTCTATTATTGCTATTAAATTGTCTCTTGAGTGTAATATAATGCATTTCCCTTGATGCCTTTCCAGTTTAACTGTGGTGCTCCTTCATGGAGAAAGCTTTTCCCACAGGGTTGTTGGCTTTCTGGTTTTCTTTCCTTCTTTCACTTATTTCCTTCCTTTTACAAATGCACAGTCCACCCACAGTTTAGAATTTATTTACAAAAAAAGAATTTTCATGTTCTTTTGTTGCAACTGTACCTGTCTTAGATGTTTCAGGGATATTTTTTGGAATAAATGGTGAAAATGTGCCTCAGGAAGACAAGGGAAGAAAGCTGATACCTTCACTTAGTGTTGACTGTTTTCAAGTGCATGTTTTCTTCCTTTTTGCACTCCTGTCAGCCTCCTTTCTGAGCATTTCTCACTTCAGATCAGTAAAGCTGTATTTACATCTTGCTTTTATAGCAAAGCTAATTAAACCCCTATATTTCTAGCCTGCCCTATTCAGATCCCATTAATTTAGGGAATGAGTTGCATAGAAAATCCATCATAAACTTTCAGTGGTTAAAAAAAGGATGTGGGGGCATTGTTTATTATAAAAGTCTATTTGTTTTGTTCCATGTCCCAGATGAAAATAATTGGCTCATTAATCACAATATCAGCTTGGTCATTTTAGGAAGGTCAGGCTAAAGTATGAATGGAAACAAAGCACAGGATTTTAAAATTTACAAAACAAACATTAAGAATGCTAGTGAAAGAAACTTCAGTAAATAAACCATTGACATTTTGTTGCTTTGTATAAGCAAACATTTTGGATTAAATGTATGTCATGTGTCTTTGTCACCCAGTTCTTTCAGAATTACACACTGAAAACATGTATGTATTTATATATTCACACAGTAGCATGAAAGCTAAAGCTGATTTATTTCCTGAAGATTTTTCTAGATAAGAGCTCTTTTGGCTTTGCTAGCTTTTCATGTATCCATCATTTCTTTCCCAAACCACCCTCCACTACCTTTCAATGCAGGTAGTTATTGGTAAAGCATGGAGAAGGCCCAACAGAAACCCTGGGATCCTTCCACTCTGTAGGGCCCATTGATGTTTCAGATGTCATAATTCCCTGTGGTAAGAAGGATTTTATTTTAGTCTCAGCTTTGAAATAGCAAATGTCCACTTTGTTGTCTTATTTGTTTTTTTAAAATTTATTATTAAATAACAGATATCAAATACTTGGGGAAATCTCATCTGAATATATAGAAGCCAGAGAAGTTATACCAGTGAATAACTTTCCATATCCTGTTTAAAAATCATGCTTTAAATTTAGAAGGCTGGGGATGGCAGTGTCACCTGTCTGTCCCTTTGTCGCTGGGTCTCATCTTTCTGTGTTTTCTCCCCTGAATATCCCCTACAGTTTTATCCTCTGATATGGTCTCCAGAGCAACATAAACCCCAGCACTGCAGGGCCACAGATCCCGAACTACAGCACATCTCACTATGGCTCACTTCTGCTTGCTGCTTTTTTGGGGGTAATCTCAGTACCTTTCTATCCAGTGGCATGTATTTTCAAAGGGATGGCTGCAGATGTGCACACTATGTTAACATGCACTATGCCAAAATGATATCCTAGTTCTGCTAAAAACTGGAGGATTTTTGCTAGACAGATTTTTCCAGTACACAGTGGAAGAGGTTTTTACCTTTTGTACTAACTTAGATACTCTGGAAACACTCATGCCACACCACAACCAAATATTGCCTTGAGGTGTAGACAAAAAAGGGAGTTTCTCCTAAATCATCACACATGTGCAATCATCTGTCATGAGAACAGATACAAATGATTAAAACCCTATAATTTTTACATTCATTTGATTATGACTATTTCTAAAAAGATCTGGAACCACTCAGTTAAAGCATCGTTTGAGTCTTCTTAAGCTATGAGTGAAGTCCCAACTCTGATTTTTTTATCTGCATAAAAGATTATTAACCAAAGTTTTAAGGCTTGGTGATCCTTAGACCCCCATGGATGCAGGCTTAAATACACGGTCTAACTTCTAGTGAGGTGCACAAGAGTATATGCTTAAGTAAGACCTGTGCATACTGATGAATTCACAACTTTTTACTTGATTTGGAATAAGCACTAAATTAGCTATTTTTTGATAGAGATTAAATAAATTCCAGAGAATTTAAAGATGATGAGAGCAGTTGTGTTCTGTTTATGGAGCAGCACTCCCTATGATCTGCTGCGAAACACTGTTCCTTGAGACTCCTCTAGCAAAATCTAAGTCAAAGTTGAGGCTATCCTATTTTGTATATTCCTATTGAATTTATAGGGGGGAAAACTGCATAAAAAAGTTATTTATGCACTATATGAGATAGTGTTGTTTTTCATGAATCCCATCAAATTAGTTTATTGCACTGTACCTGCAGTATTTGTACCTGTTATTCTTTATTTGGAAACTAAAGAGAAAAAAATGATACCTTGATTTTACTGCATATCTGTACAGAATAATTCTTTATGCTGTATTAGAATGATTCTTTCCACTGTATTTGAAATTAGTGAGCCCAGTCATAGATGATAGTGGTCAACTGGTGCCACATTTATACTGCCTGAGGAGCAAAGAAGGTGATATAATACAGGACAAGACAGATATGACATATTCCTGTGATTATTCCATTGATTTGGTCTGTCATTAGTCCAGCTGAAGAGTTCTGGACATGTTAAAAAGCAGTGGAAAATTATGCTGATGGGTGAAAGACCCACTTCTGTATGCAGGGCACAGAACATCAGGGTGACAGTCAGGGGTTTTGTATGCTGAGGCTTCAAAGAGCTTCACAGGTGAGCCTTTTTTTTCCCAAAGGCTAAAAGGCAAATTTTAGTATCTGATTCATAGGCAAATCGAGAGAGAACTGTGGCATTAGATGAAGAGATGGGGATTTTGCAAACAATAGTGATGATGATAGAATTCCTGGGTGATACAAAAGACAAGCTACAGAGCCCGTGATGAAGAGCTCTGCTAAATGGCGAGGGAAATATGTTCACACTTGACACTCTTTTCCTCAGGGAGGATGGGAAATGCCAAAAGTAGGGCATGTGGCATGAATTACCCCCTACAAGTGCACACACTGAGGTGTTTTTTCTGGAAAAGGGCAAGAACTGGGTTGATCCTCTGCCAGCTGCAGCGAGCAGCTCCAGCAAAGAGCTGACTTCTCTGTGGAGTGTCCCTTCTCTCTCTTCTTCCACCAGAGCCCAGAAGTTTATTTCTGATGTGGGAAATGCTCTTCACTAGCTGTAATGTCAGGCTTCAATTCTCTTCAGTTCTTTCAGTTCTCTTCAGTTCTCCTGAATGAACCAAGCTTAATGTGTGATAGGGCAAATCAGCTCCTAACAGATTCTTTTTACACGTGGAAGGACTACAATTTGTTTGCCTTACTCCTCTCTTCCTTTCATTTTTGGTCTCATGTTTTTCACTTTCCTGTGTTCTCTCAAACACATCCCAAACACACCTGTGAGGGCCTTGCATGTTTTAAAGTTCACCTACTCTTGTCTATGGCATGTTTTAGTCAAGGGAACATTGCCTCTTCCTTTACTAACCTTGCTTGAAATAAAACTCACAGGGATAGAATTGGGTCTAGTGTACCATTTACTCAGAAAAAAAAATCCAAACCAAAAAGCAGACAGGAGATAAGAGCCAAGAAATCAGGGCAATTTACCCTTCACTTGAGAAAGGTAAATTAGAAGCCTGTTTTTGAAATTGCTTAGTACCTATTGCCTCCCGTCCAGCAATGACTAGGACTTTAATGTCCTACTATGAAGGAAGATTTTTCTTTTTCTTTTTTTAATGCAAGTGTGAATTTCACTGACAGTGAAATCTTCCAAGCTTGATGACTGTTTTGGAAGTCATTGCAGTGGATTTCCAACCTTGTGGAGAGGAGGAATATGCAGCCTCCTCAAGTAAAACACATGTGAAATCAACATAAATTCTGCTCAAGCTGAGCTTGTAAGAGGATTTTCCAGTTCAGCTATGACAAGGCTGGCAAAATTGGGTCAGGCCAAAGCTTATATTATATTGTTAATTCTTCATGGTTTTTTTTCTAATACTTCCATCTCTGTTACTTAGAACACTGAGTTCTGTCCTTCAAATTAGAACCTAAATAAGGATAAAAATTTGCATGGTAGAAAAGTACTGGTTTTGTTTTCTTCCTCTCTTCTCTTTTTTAAAGACAACTTGTAGGTCTGGTAATTTGAGATACTCAGAGCACATGGATGAAGGCCAGGGAGTTTTGACAATTCCCTTTGCAGGTCCCCTGTCAGCACATTGTGTTTGACAAATGACTCCAAAAATAGAGAGCCTGCTTTTTATTTTATCCTTGGGTTCACCACTGTACTAAAATCTAAATCTAAATGTACTAAATGTAAATTTAAACTGAAGAACCCTGGTTTTGAGAATTAGCTCTTTGACACACAAATAATAAATTGCTAGAATTTACTTTAAAACCTTCCCTATCACATTCCTGTTGTCTGGATGGAACACAGGCCAACTGAAAGGACTGAAAAAAAAATACATCACATATATATCATGTATGTCATATATGTATTGTGAGAACAAGCTCACTACAGTAAAGACTCTGGGGGTACCTTTCAAATCTTTATAAGTAATGGCTGTTACTTCTGCTGAAGGAAATCTTGTCTGATGACAACAAGCTTCATATTAACCAACCAGTTTCCCCTTTCTGATTTTCATTCAAGAAGACTGTGGAGGACAAGACTGGATTTAGCAGGAGATGTTTATGTGCATAAATCATTCAAACAAACATCTGGAAATTTTAAGATCAAAGCATTCCAGCAATTGTTTAGCCAGTTTCCATGTAAGCATTATAATGGTGCGTTTTGCCATGGGTTATTGGAATGAAAAGAAGAGGAAGTTATTAGAAAATTAATTAATTTTTAATATTAATTCTGAATTGTGTTTACACCTAATTGGTTTATATTAATTCTGAACTGCATTTGTCTCTTCCACTGGTTAACTAATCATTCAAAGATGGATCCTCAAGACCAATTTCCAGGTTGTTTTTCTGAGCCTCCAATTTGACAAATTAAATCTGGTCCTTTCTTCGGTGACACTCATGAGAATACACAGCTGATTCTGATTGTCACCTCAGGCACAAAAGCCTGTTTGTACTGAAAAATTTGGTGACAACGAGTAGCTCATTTGCATCAGTGTGTGTCGTTGCCAACAATTTCCCTAACACAAGGAAACTAAGAATATTTTCTCTCCAAACCAAATTGCTATTGGTTTTTAATGGGGCTCGCTTTTCATTTAGTAGGCATTTGTGTTGATTAGGTTTGTATTGTCCCACTTTTTATGATTTTTCTTGTTAGTAAAATCACCCAAATAGTACATATTAACATGAAAGCTATTTCTGAAGTGGAATTGGGAAGTTCATTCTTTCATGTGACAGAGCTGTACTGCCGTCAGTGCATCTCAAAGGGAAAAGAAATTTGATTATTTCTCTCTGTAGAAGTAATAGCTTTCAAAGAACTGTTAATGCTAATGAGTTCATCAAGCATTTATCATGCCCAAATCATTCCTTGCTGAAACTTCACTTAGAAGAAAAAAAAGAAAGAAAATCAGTCACTGGTATTTGTGTTTAAAAAGCAGATAAAAGTGCTGCTGGAGATTATACTCCAAGCTATAAATGGAGAAAGTATCTTTGAAGAATGATGCTCTGTACTTCAAATAGAAGTGTTTTATGAGCTGATTACAATGGAATGCCCAGAACTGGCACTTACCTTTCATCCCATACCTCAGTTTGCTCAGCTCTAGAATATTCAAATGACTGCTTGTGAACTCTGAAATCACAGATGGAGCTCTACAGCACTTCCAGTCCATTTAAATATGGCATCATTTAAATATGTTGTGTGAAGAAAGAGACTTTCTCAAGAGGGAGTGAATAAGATGAATCCTAGGGAAAAAAGGTAACGAAACCCTGAGCTTTTGAAGATTTTTCTCTCTGGCTGGTAATGTCAGCAAGGCTAGCAGGGAGCCAACAAAAAGACCATCCTGAGCTTCTGTGTGCAGATGAACAATCCTGTAGACACCAGTAGGACGCATCCAACTTCCCTTCTGTTCTGACTGCATCTGAGATTCCAGAGATGTTTCTTGGCTGCAGTGTGTCAGATTTCCCTGTATATAATAAATTCTCAGAGAAAATGCCTTGCCAGAACCCTTGGCAGGCCATTTCAGTGAACTGAAGTAAAACACAAAGTTCATTAATGTGCCGTTTGTCTAAAGCAGAATATTCCCACATATTTCAGTGAGTTTCATTGGTACAAGAAAAGAGAACAAATTTTAAGATGTGTTTTCTTTTAGATGAGTGAAACAAACCACAACTGCTCTTTTAACAGCAGTATTTGTCCTCTTACCCCTCTGGCATGTGTTTTAGATTTCATCAAAAGCATAGCTACTCCTTGGCAGTAAAAGGGCCATAGTAAAATCTGCAGGTTAAAAGAAAAACTTCAGTGTGCTGAAAAAATCTAACTCGGGGCACTTGGATGAGTTTTGGGATGCTTTATCCATGCCTCATCAAAATATGACAGCTTGTGCCTACAGCACTAGGTTTTCCTAAAGAGTTTTCAACTTTTAGTTTGTGTTTTGTGTTCCTGATCCATATTTGGACATCAAGTTTTTCAGGGAGGCAACTGTATAATCTTTATTTACATAAGTATTCTCTACCTAGAATTAAGTAAAGTAAGTAAAGTCTACCTGTGTCAAAATTTGACTCAACTGTTTCCTCAAAATGTGTAAATCCCTCTGTACTGTGGCACAGCTGATGTATCCAGTGGGCATTTTAAGACCAGTAGATTTCTGGGGTTTAAGTGCTCCATTTCTGAGCCTTCATTCTGCCTTTCTTTTTCTTCCCCTTCACTTGAAACATTAAATCAAGGGACATTGGTAAAGGTCTGACTACAAATACAAAACTCCTTCTAACATAACAGTAGATAGTGTTTGCTTTTAAGATGTTTGTTTGTATGCATGATCTGGTGTTCTGTTTTGGAAAAACCTGCAATTTGTCAGATATAGGCAAGCTTTATGGTATCCAGTCACATGCGTTGCCTGCATAATACACTGTAGTTCAGAGAGGTTGGTCTTTGGCCCCTTTCAGTCAGGGAGTTTGGTGGCTAGTATAACCTCTCTAACTAGGAGATAGACAGGAGATAATGCCCAAGTACAACTTGCATTCCATTTTCAACTGTGGGTTTGCCTAAATAATAAATTCAGAGTTACAGTTTCAATGTCTGTCTTTTGATTCTGCTCTGTCTCCCTTTATCCCTACAATTATCTTTCCCAAGTAAAAGAAGAGCTGTCTAATGCCGAATTATTCACTGTAGAAAAGTTGGGAGGGGAAAATTGCTCTTCCACCTTGGTTTTCTGGAGCTGGAATTCCTGTTGGGCACGCTGTGTTAGAGGGACAATCATGGAAAGTGGGCACTGTCCAACAAACACTGAGCTGGCTGAGTGAGCATCTGTCCTGGCACTACCCCTGGATCCCTGCTAGAGAACTCCAGGGAGTTGTTTATGGAGAGTCTTGGATTAAAGCAAGGCAATTCCCACGTGTCACACCTGTAAGTCACACCTGCTGTTTTCCTGGAGGTTTGTAATGCTTTACAGGTTTGTGTTGTTGATGCTTGTCCTAGTTAAGATTGCACTGAGTGACCAATGTTGAATTCTTCTGGGGCAGGAGAAAGCATTTGGCTTATCTTCTGAGTGCAGGGAGTTGTGAAAAGCTGCAGTTCAAAGATCAATAGCTCTAATTATGAATGAGAATCCCATTTCCCTCAACAGCGGGAGGGAAGCAAGAGTAAATAATTTCTTTGCAAGAAGCTCCTTGTAAATCCAGACAGACCAAGACAGGTTTGAATGACTGAGTCAGACTGACAAGTGCTGATAACGATGACTCTTTGAAGACTGCAGATTTTTCAGATAGAGAGGAATGGGTATTTCTGCACATAAAAAGAACACTTTGAAGAAGCCTATACCAGTGGTAACTACAAGATCACACTGCTTGGGAGATGGTAAACACAGCAGCAGACAGAATTCATTCCACAGGTAGATTGTCATCATCCCATAACAATGAATAAAAAACAATCAGGCAGTGCACATTCACAGTCAGTTTTTCTGTCCTTGCCTTATTTATGTTCCTCTGCAGTTACTGGCCACAATAAAGCACAAGAACTGCAGTTTGCACTGATATATGGAATTTGGGTCATGGATTATGGATCTATTAAAGATTCTAGTAATAGAAGCTATTCCTGAGTTCAGCTGGTGAACTTGCAGTCTGCTCTGAAGGTCGCCAGTTTAATCCCTGGAGGTGTTTCAAAATGTGGTGATCAGTCATCCACCAACCCTATGGGAATTGTAATGCGTTAATTTTCAAAGCCATGAGAGAAATCTTTTAAATCTCTCTTTTAAGATGTGGGAGCTGAGGGTAAGATAAGCCTTGTGCCATGTCTGAGGTAGCATGTAGTCTTTGGTAGAAACTGTGGCCATGTACTTGCTCCTGTTCCTGACATTAGATGGCATCTGTACCACCACTGTAGTTTGGAGGGGTTATGGTGGGATATGAGCAGCACAATAATTTTGGCAAAAGTCTGGAAAATTACTGAATTTTCTGTTTATTTCTCCATAGTCTCCCATCCATCTTCTAATGGTACCACTTTTGATCCCAGAGGGCTTGGAAAACCTTTCCAAAAGGAAAGAAAAAGGCCATTTACTGACAGTACAATTTGAATGTGGAATTCCTATCTTGTAGCTGTTTCATGGCTGTGCAGAAGAACGTAACAAATGAGAATGTGTGGTACTTGTAAATTCTGCTTCTCTGGCTTCCTGGGGCAGGCAACAACAGAAAACATGAAATAGAATATTGAAACCCATTTTAGCTTTGTATTTTCTAATTATTAGTGCTGGGATTCAACATTCTCCTTATGGGAATTAAACTGCGTGAAACTAGTTTTTATAACAGAGTTCAGATTATGTACCCCAGTCACTGTTTATTGTATCACCCCAGGGAGGAAAAAAAATCCATCAGAAAAAAAAAATCAATGTGTTTGTACTAATTCTCATCGGACTCCTATTGATATTGAATGATTTAAGAATCTGCAGCTGAATATTTTTATGTCAGCAGACATTTGATGGTGCCTGGGACATTTTATTGTGCCATGCTACATTTATGTGTCAGAATGCACTGTTCCTTAGTTGTACCTGCATTTTTGCTATCCAGGATAATTGTTTTCAAGACACAATAAAGCACAACATTTAAGCTTGTAGACTGAGTAGGTTTTCAAATTCTGTATGCTTGCTTTTTTTCATAGTGACTTCTTAGGCATCTGTACATATGGGGAAATGAGGGATTAGTGGACCATGGCACTGTGGTTATGCTCTTGATTTATTTTTTGTGGTTTGTTTTTTTTCCCCCATGACACCTTTGCATGTTAGTAATTGTGTATAGGCAAAAAAAAAAAAATACAATAGATGTTTCATTTTGTTTGGGAAGCACAAAGTTATCTCTTAGAAAGTTCTCTCTTAGCACTTAAAACTGTGCAAAGTGGTGTAAAGTAGATTTTGAATGACATTTATTTGTTACTTTTTTTCTTTTGAACATTTAAAAATCTTGTTTATAATGTTCCCTTTAGCCTGGACAGCGATTCTCTCCCTCAAAACCTTGTTCTTTTCTCATAGATGAACACCACCAGCACTCACAGATTTCTGTGCCCAATCCCTCACCTTGAGCTCCTGCCTCAGTTGTTTTTTGGAACAAAGAGCTCATGTGTTCCTGTAGTTGCTCCATGTTTTACTTCCCTTTACTCACCTCCAGTTCCTTTCCATTTTCTTTCCATTTTTTTCCCATCAATTTTTTGCATTCTTGGCCAGCATTCTTCATGCTGCTGTTTTACTTTTCAGCTGATTATTGAGCCTGGTACAGATACAAGTACATGAACTGGGGCTAGAAGCCCAGAATTGGGGTAGTCTTGGGGCAAGCTTGGAATTTTTTAAACATAAAGGAACTTGAAGGCAGGCTTTAACCAGAGGGGAAAAGGAATCTTTTATTTTAAGAATCAGTGGCATCTTGTCAGTTTTTCATCTTTTAAAAAACCTAACCCCACAAAACCTGTAACAAATAACAACAAAAGCAGTCTGGAACTAAGGAATTTTCTCTCTCAGCTTTTCAGCTTTTTATTCTCCTGCCTTTCTCCTGTACCCTGGGAAACCAGAGAACTTTAATCTAAACTCTCACTTTATTCTCTGGCCTGTCACCCCATCGCAGCAGACACAAATAATCTTTTCTTCCAAAGGCCTGCTCTAAGAAAAATAATTTCCTTTTGATCATGCCAGTACCTGAATTGCTCCTCCTGGTTTAATGCTGGTGGTGTCTTTGTATTCCAGCCTGGTCTTCTCAGGATAAAGACCTTTTAATGCACAAGTGCCTCTAGACTCTGTCAGGCTGGTGCTGACAGATTTATTTCTGCTAGTCCTCCTTGCATTCAATAGAACCAGTACTGTTTTCTTGGCAGGCTGCTACAATCATAATTTGCTTTCTTTTTGAACCTGAGATCTCTTCCCAAAAGTTCATTTTTTTTGTTACCATCTTGGCTGGATATACTCTTCTGGTTTTTATTCCATTTCCCAGGTGATAAAAGTTATTTAGAAGTGTAAGTACAGGGACGATTTTTGCCTGTGCGTGTGTTTGCCTTCCTGCATGCAGAGAACTCCTGAGACCAGCCAGTGCCCCTCATTCTGTGTGCCTGTGCTATTCTTTCCCTCTGCTTTTATGTGCCTTACAAATTGTGAGCTCCTCAGAGCAGGGATGATGACTCCTTATGTATTTGTGGAAGCGTGGGTGTTCTGTGAGTCGTATCGCAACAGTATTTATTACAAGTGCTTCTCCTCGGGCTGAATACCCTGAAAAGACAAAATTCAAGGGACAACACGCCGTTGTCACTTCTGGGAAGTACCAGAACTCTCCAGGTCTGTGTTTCTCATGTGAATCCCACTTTCCCAGCAGGGCTCCTCTGTCCCGTCCATACATTCTCCCTGTGACAGAGCAGTGCTGGCTCACAGTGCCAGGAGGGCAAGAGATGAGAGGGAGCTGCTCAGAACTTGTGTTCTCTGCAGTGCAAATCCAGCTTTCCTGCACTTCTTATATCATTTAAAAGCCTTTATCCGTTGTGTTAGCTCTAGGAGAGAAAAAATGAAAAGGCAATATAAAAGAAAATCCCCTAAAACATATTGGCATACAACTTTGTTTCTTTATTCTTTCTGCTGCCTTACTCCCAGGCCTGCCACACCCTCATCTCCCCCAAAACAACAACAACAAAAAAACCTGGGGTACATAATTCTATATTCTCAAGGAGAAACTCCTTTTTTAGTGTTAAATTTTAGTGCTCTGGCTCTAATTCCCATTAACAGCAAAGTACAAAATCAATTCTGTACTGCGTCACTTTTTCCCAGTGCCATGGATTTGGATGAGCTTCTCTGTCTCTTATCCTAGCAAAGTATAATTTTATTAATGTTTCTAGGTGCATAATACAGTATGCATGTATTTCAGTAGTCAGATGGATTACCCTGATGATTTTTTTCTTAAAATCCTGTTTCACTGCTTGTAGATGACACTCAGCACCTATAGGTTTGGAGGGAGTGTTAAAATAGTACAGTATTTTAACTTGTTGTTCAATAGAAATAAATTAGTTACTTATTTCATGGGAATGTTATGAAGACTAATAAATTATTTAGGCAGGATTTCAAAGCAGTGGTGTAAGTAGTTGGTGTTACTGGTGATGATACTCAGATGCACAAATGGTGTTTGGACATAGCAGCCATTTCAGCCTCTGAAAATGTTTCACTGGCTGCTGGTGGCAGAGATTTGCTGCTGCATGTGACCTGGAGGAAGCTGCTTAACTCTTCTGCCAAATGGCAAAACTAATGATGTATCTCAGAGGCATTTAATCTGCAAAGAGCTTTGAAATCCTCTGACAAGAGGGGCCCTATCAGTGTGCTTATTCAAGCTGTAGGTCAACCATCAATTGTAGTTGATGGCTTTTGAAGGTGTTTCTGCCTGTGCTTCTTCTTGCATCATAAGGATGCAGGATGCTTTCTATTTCAAATATCAATTTTGTTCATTAATTATTATTAAATCCCTTGCTATACTTAAGTTACTTGAAAGGGAACTGGATGTGCACTGAGAATATGATCCACACTTGCCTTAGGAGTGATTTATTCTGTGAGATTCTTCAGTTTTATTTTTATGTGACAACTACCCGCTGTACGGTAAAGAAACTCCGAAGTCAGCAATTTTAGTGCTATTGTTTCAAAATGTTCAGCTAGAAATCCAAGCCAAACATCTAACTGGAATGGGAGGGAAAAAGAATTTATTAAGTGGTCACTCAAAAAGCATTGTCTGCACAGCATAGTGGCCACTCCAGTCATGACTGAGGTTAGATATGATGATATGTGAGGTCAGCTGTTCAAAGATGTCCAGGGGATCAGAACTGAGAATACTCAAGAGTCAACAGAAAGGGAGAAGATCAGCCACAGTGGAACTAAGAGGGGAATTTCCCTCAGCATGGATTTTTGTTTCTCTGGGCAGAATTACACTTTGTAAAAAGACTATCTGAGAAGTTTCCACGTCTCTAGCACAGCACTCCACCTGCCAGTGCCACAGGATCTGTTATCTAGCTGGTGCTGCTTGCAGGATATCAGTAACGTTGATGAACAGATGTTTTTGGCATGGTAACAGCAGGAACATGCTGCTGGTGTGTTCAGAGTGGGTGCCCTGAAACCTTTGACTTGTGATGAAGTGCTGCACCAAGCTCCTGTGGGTTAGCAGGGGTGGTGGCAGCAGGAGCTCCAATTTTTCTTCATGAAGTATGGTTCCACTGCCATAACTCAGAAACACTGTGATAAAGTACACTGAAGAGAGGAAAACCCTTGCCAGACTACTTCAAAAAGGTGTTGTTCAGGAAAGTCACTCCCGTGGAAGTTAGGAAAAAATGGGCTTTTATTCCCGGGGAAAGAAGGTTATTTAATGTAACTGCCACTTCAGTGTGAGTGGTGCTAACTGCTGACAAACGGGGAAACCTTCTCATCCTGCTGTCTTTGAGTAGTGACTGAACTTATATGAGGGTTCAGAGAACATAAACAATCAGACCTTCAGGAATTACATCCCATGCTTCTGTACCTACTAATTTTTCGGTGAAGCTGAAGCTTAAAAAAGGAGCCAGGTGCAGCAGAGACATTTTTTCTTTTTCCAGAAATGAGCATGTGCTAAGCAAAGCCTGGGTCATGCCAGGTTTCAGTGTTTAATCCACTAATCACTGAAAGTAAACACTTCAGGTCCTTTGAAATAGTCCAAATTTCTCTTTTCCTAGTGTACTATCATAACTTTTACTGAGTTTTTATTACGATTTCCCTGAAACTCCTTGTAGACTAACAATTTCCACATACCCAACACCTGCAAGTGTAAGAAGTTGTTTTTTTTTTTCACTGAAAGCCTGCAAAGCAATGTTGGCCAGTAGAAAAGAGTGCTTAAAAAGTCAAGGAGGAAATATTTCATTCAGGCTTGAGCACCTGTCAAGGTCTGAGAAGGAATTCAAAACAGTGAGTTTGAACAGTATCAAACTCACTGTTTTGTACATTTATTGTACAAAACATTTTGTACATTTATTGTACAAAACATTTTGTACATTTATTGTACAAAACATTTTGTACATTTATTGTACAAAACATTTTGTACATTTATTGTACAAAACATTTTGTACATTTATTGTACAAAACATTTTGTACATTTATTATATATTTATTTGTTTCTTTTTAAGTGGTGAGACCTAATTAGTGCTTCTCCAGAAACACTTTAAACCATATAAAATCATAAAATATTGCTGGTTTACGAACACTCTTAATTTTGAAAAGAAAATGTTAAAAAGGTTTTTTTTTTGCTTTTTTTTCCCTCCTTTCCCTTGCCTAATTATATCCAATCTCTTGATTCCAAGGTTAAAACATTGACATGTGCTCTTTTTTTTTCTTTGGTAAATGGTAATTTATTTTTTTATTTTTATGGCGAATGTAAATACTTCATTATAATAGTATAAAATTAAGTCTAGCATTTTGGTGAAATTGCTGCTGTGACAAGATGATCAGCAATTACAAGGTATCAGTTCTGAAAAAGGTTAATGATTGCCAAGTTCAAATTGCCATAATGCTTCATCTTATAATTTTATAACATCATTAGAGATATAATTATGTAATATCATTAGAGATGAAATCCTCGCATCCAACCTGGGCTCTTGCCCAGTTTGTCTTTAGGAAAATTCAGAACAACAATTTGTGAGCTGCCTATTTGTAAAAATGTGATGGAAGAGCTGGAAATAGCTACGTTGACTTTGCTGGCCTGAATGCATCGCCACAGAGCAGTGTTTAGAAGCAGATCATTTTGGATGCTGTGTGGCTAGAGCTCACAGAAATGCATTTATGCAGTGCTCTTGCTGCAGCAGGCAGTCACACAAGCCATCTGTGAATGCACCTCTGGCAGCAGCCAGACTAAAGCCAGACAAGCTGAGGAACCTTTTATCAGCTCTTGGTGTCCATCAGATCTGCTGCTGGGAACAGGGGTTTGTAGGAAATGATGGTTCACATGGGCTTGTAGTGCTGTCTCTTCACACACATTTGCAAATTACTCCCTGGATACAGCTTTATGTAAATATATTCGGTGATAAGTTGTAATATATCCCATAAAACAATTCCTTGGGGTGAACTGTTGGGCAATTTCTCCTGGAGGAAGTTATACTTGAATGCATAGGCTGTGTAAAATTACCAGTTATCAGAAAATATTATGAAATGAAAATGGTGTTCCATTGTGTGAGGAATGGCAGCACTGGCGCAAAGTTATCTGAGCATCTGTGAGAGTGGGGGAGCAGGGCTGGCCCCAAATTTCCGAGCTGTCAGGAGGGATATTTGCAGAACTGTGACATTTGCTATTTCCAGTAACAGCTGGGAAAACCAGCTGGATCCCCACCGTGCATAGCCAGTGGCTATGGAGCTGTGCAGTTTCTAGGGGACATGGAATTACTCGTTTCCTAAGATGCTATGAATAGAGAGAGTGCAGCACTAAAAATATCTGCAAGATAATTACAGAAAATTGCATTTGGGACTTTAAACAACATAATAAATAACCAGAATGCTGTGCGAGCTTGATTTCTCCGTGACCAGCTATTAAACATATTATGTCCTTCCAAGACTTTGCAAACATCTGTGTGCAGTTCCTCTCTCCACCACACTCCCATATACTGGAAGTTTTTCAGTCACCTTAAAGTGAGCTTCCTGTCTTTATTCTCTCTGTACCCTCAGCACCCTGCCTTGCTAGGCAAGAGATAAGGCTGAACAATTGGAAAATCCTTCCTACCTTAAGTGATGCCTAGGGCAGGCTGACCTGAAACAGAGACACCCAAGGTGAACCCAAAATGGTTACAAAAGGTCATGAGGTCTTACATTTTTATAAGTTTTGGTCCATTTGCACATTGGGGGTAAATTGTCCAATTCCAGCTCCAGGTTGTGAGGTCTCATCCTTCTTGTTCCTCCCTCCAGCCCACCCTTGTTTGTGCTTTTGGGCCTGAAAGTTGTCCTTGGTCTCCAGCAGGGAAAGGATTTGTTTTGTCTCCCTGCTCTGTGAAGAGAGCTCACAGCTCAGCTCTGTGAATATGAGGCTCAGAACTGCACCCCTGGGCAGCACAGAATGTGAAAAATATGAAAGCTAAAACTTAAGACATCATAAGAATTGTGAATCATTTTCCAATCTATGAATCTGTCACTCCGTGTATCTCATGCAGTGTGCTGCACTTAGAAGCACAGATTTGTCAGCCCTTGTGTGTCTTGCAGCCTTTGCCAACAACCCTTTTTCTCTTCTCTCTTCTGTCTCTGGCCCTTTATAAGCCTCTGCAGCCACAGCTGTACGTGGTTCTCCTTTCCTGGTCTCCAACAAGTGTTTCAGGCCAAACCAGCTGGTGTGGTAGCTTTCCCTGTTTGTGGAGAGTGGACTGGAAACAACTGAATCTCTGAAAAGTGCAGTCTTAAAAAATGACAACATTTGTAAAATTCGGCCCCTGCCCCCTTTTCATAGACTGAGGCCTATTTTGTAATGAGGTAAAGAAAAAATATTTTGATCTCTGTGGTCACTGTTGCCTTGTGCTAGAATTACAACTTATCTTTAAGACAAACATGGACTCAAACTAGCTGTGAAGTACAGGTGATGTTTTCTGCAAACAAGCTGGTGTTATCTCTATTTCAGTAATTTTGTTGAAAAAAATCTTGGGCTTTATATGTGGGCAGGAAGTTGGAGAAGCATATACCAGCACCTAAGGCATTAATTAGAATTGTTATTATTCTGAAGGGTAAAAGGCAGACCTAAAATACATCCTCAAGGGTAACAGCTTTAAAAGAATTCAGCTCTTTGCAAGGGTCTGCTTAGAAATAATGAACACACTGTTAGTTTGTGGACAAAAAGAAATTGTATTCCTTACTCTTATTCCAGTTAAAAGCAGTTGTTATGGCAACTATTCCAGCATCTTTCTGGTATTTCTGTTGTACTGTTTGGGAGAGGCATAAATCTCTTTTTGCTCAGCTGCATGTGACTGAAGGAATGGGAGACTGAGAATGCCCCATTGCTAAGGAGAAGGATGAGGATTGTGGTAACGTGTTTGAAGTCAACCTCACCCTTTCCTAGGCAAGAGGGAAGCAAGGGCTGCCCACAAATGTAGACAGAGCATCCATTTTCCAAAGCTCTGGGTACCCAGAAGGCTTGCAGCCAGGGGCTTTACACATCACTCTTGGTAGCCAAATCTCTGTGTGCTGCTCCCAGGGAAGGGTGATGGCTGTCATTTGTTGAGTGTCTGGTGATCCTACCCAAATACCTGACAGGAGGCACACAGCAGCTGTTGCCTCTGTGCTTAGTGAGTAATATAAAAATACTCTGCAGCAAGGTTTGTGTTATCTCTTTGAGTAGTCCCTCAAATCCAGCATCTTCCCATCTTCCAGTTGTGAAATCAGGGTTGCATTTGGATGCTTGTCTGCAGCTCGCCTGCAAACTTGTGTTTGGCCTCAAGCCAAACTATGACTTGAACTCATTTTTTTCTCAATGTGTTTGTACCAGTTCATTGTTTCCTTTTACAGTTGTTAACTTTGTTTTACACTGTTTTTTGTGGTGGTTATTATTTTAACCGTGGAGCACCAAGAGGGGTCAGAAAGGTGTTGTGTAAACCATTCTTGTTTCACAGGAAACTGTTGGCAGTATCACTCATGCCACAGGAATTTCTGCTCAGTTTTTAAAAAGCAAGAGTAATACAGGTGCTGTTTCTGGGTAAAACACTGGGCACAGCAAATTCTGCTGGAAAACTCGATTTTCCTGTACCTCTGACTCATTTAATAATCTCCTGATTCTACTGTGCCCTTAACAGTACAAAGCATTATGTTGGGTAAAAGAACAGATGGATCAATAGGCCACAAAGGAATTAATAATCAAGGGGCAGGTTTTTAGAACCACATTCTTCCTGGAAAGCACATCACTGCAAGCGGTCCCACTGAAACTCATATACAAGAGAAGATGATGGCTCTCAAGCTAATTTGACTCAGGTAATATTAATCTTTCACAAATGTTTTCTATAAAGTGAATGACCACTTCTACAGACAATCTAAAGTCTAAGTGAACAGACAGGCTTCTGGAACTGCAGTGAAACTTGACTTGTGGGAGCTTAGATATGATACACAGTATTGTTTTCAGATCTTTCTAGATGATGAAAGCTCTATGTGATTCAATCTCTCTCAGGAAAATTCAGTCAAGGATTTAATACCTGAAAGCTTTACTTTCAAGAAGAATCATTTAAGTTGGCCATCCTTGACAGGAGTTATTGATTGTGAGACCAAGAAGAGAAAGTCATGCTATGGAACAATAAAATGGTTTAAATATGAACTGGTTCAAGTCTGAACTGACACTTTGAATACCTCTGTCTCTCTGCTAAGAACTGAGGTGCGAGAGAGGCTTTTTCTTTGACTTTGTTGATTGCTAAATACACAGAAATCTAACATTTAATTGCCTAGGCACAGTATACACAGGTTAGAAAAACAGAGGTGACACACATTGCATTCAGCTGCAATCTTACATACAGCCAGCCAATGTGCCTTCCAAGAAATTCAACTGAAGTTTGGACTCTGTTTTCTGAGAATAGGAAAGTAAGACAGATTAGAAAAGTGATACCTGCCAGAAATCTGAAGTTATCTTTGACACAGGTTTTGTGGTTTGGTGGTATTTTTTTCCCTCGTGTAATGTGTACTCAGGTAAAAAGTGCTCAGTAGCAAAGCATGTGAGAAACAGTAAAAATCAAGGTTATTCACTCCTCTGATGTGATGATCTTTCTTCATCTCTTAATAAAAGAAGCTCTCTCTGCTGAATGGCTGCCAGATCTGATGAGATATGGTCAGCAAAAATGCTTACAGCACAACACCTGGTTTGGAAAGTACTGTCCATATGATAACTTTTAATTCTTGTCTTTGCAGTGCTTGTGTTGTACTTTTTCTACTGCTTAGAAAGGTGTCAGCATCCAATTTTGCTGGCAAGATCCTTTTTGCGCATGGGATCCTTTTTGTGACTGTCACTGCTTGTTCAAGGTGACCTGTCGACATGTTTGGGACATATTTTTAGATTATCTCTCTTTAATTGTGAGCATTTAACACAAGTGATACTTCTTGTTATATGGCTGAACAATATCTAGGAGAATATAGAAAGCTATAAAATAATGGCACATCACAAAAAATATAATGCACAGAACACCCTTATTAACAGATGTGGAAAAGAAGAATGTAGCCTTTGGTGGTTTGTTTTGAATTGGAATGAGAGCACTTGTCATCTGCAGCAAAATATTCACAACTGGTACGAGAATAACTGGCACTTATGGGCACTTAAATATAGGTATTTCCTACCTGCATTTGCAGAAAATGGGCAGATCTTCCTGAGGTTAGCTCTTGGTATGCCAGTTCTAGAGCAGGTGTTACAGAGGGGGAAAAAACCCACTGAAATAAGTGTGAAATACCTTCAAGTGAAATACCTTCAAGTGATTTAGAAGGTAAATTAATATCAGTCCAAATGACAAGCTGAGTCTCACAACATCCTTTGTGGGTGCTGACAGGAGCTTTGGTTCTCTAGGAGTAAGAAAGGGTCAGTATTTTGAAATTTTTGCCTGCTATTGTTTATTTTAAAAATACCCCAAGAAACTACCACCCACACAGACTTCTGATCAAGAATGTCAGCAGAGTTTAAAGGCTGAACTTAACTCAATACTTTCATGTCTGAGCAGTCACCACCTTCTAAACTATGGTCCAATTTACTTACAATACTCAGTCTCCTTCCTTTTAAAAGCTGAATGAAAACTTCATGCCCCTTTGGCCTTTTGCAACTAATATATGCTTGTTGTTTTCCTATCATAAGATGATATTCTTGTCATTGAAATATTCTGTCCCATCATACATGCACCTCAAATGAGGCTACTTTGCTGGAAATAATACATTAACATGGAAAGTATATTTTTGTAGTGCTAAAAAAAGGTTTCAGATGGTTTATCACAAAAATCCCCTCAGACTACACAGAATTGAATTCAGGTAAAATAATCACTTCCACCTGACAATGCCAAGCTAATGTTAGTAAACAGAAATCCATTGCTTTGCTGGTTTCGAATATAGCCATGAATGACATAACTGAGACTCAACTTTTAAGTATTTTTAAAGGAAGGTGTGTAGCAGGGGGGAAATTTAGAAAATCAGTAGAGAACACACTGTTAGATAAAAGCCTTGATAATTGCCTCCTGAGCCTCTGTGTTAGCACAGCTATTTTGTATTCTGGTTGGAGAAGTTATTGGGGAAAACTTAACATTCACTTGAGCAAGTGTTGAAATAGAATGATGTGTTCCTGCTTTTTATTATGAGCTTTAAAAACAGATGTAGTGCTGAAGGTGTTCCGTGTAGCAGTGAGGTAATTGTGAACCAAACCTGACATTTTGGTGTCTTATCTGCATGTCTTTAAGACTGTAGTTGGATAAAGTGCATTTTAATGTTTGGGGTTTTTTTGTTGTGGTTGTCAAGTAACCAGTCTGTGTACATGCATGCTTATGTTTTATATATAAATTCACATGTATTTGATGATGTAAAGATATATACACACAAATACACATAATTTAGGTCTGCAAGCCTAAATTATGGTACAATCTATTTAAGTATGACCTTACAAAATCTGTTTCCCTTTATATCTCCAGCTAAGTAAGTATTCAGTGCTACCCAGCATAAAATGACATATGACAGCTAATTAACATTTTTGCAACTACCTCTTGATTAACATATATAAAAAGGCTCAGTGATTAGTTTTGACTGATTAACTTCTGTTTATAAAAGACACAGGAGGCCTGATGTTGGAGGGTGACATTTTGATATTTCAGAAAGACAAAACCAAAAAAACCTCTTTCTCAGCATCTTCCACAGCAAAAGAGGACAATCTTAAACCGTATTCTGCACAGTCACTCCCCAGCAGATGTTGGCAAACTTGGAAAGGCAGGGAAGGATAATCTAGAATTCTCCTGTCAGAGTTCCAGTTGGGGATGAGCAGATACCGTGTTGGTAATCCATGCCCCCGAATACCCTTAGGTTTGTAAAAAATAAGTGCATGAACATATAAATGAATAAATTCCTAGAACATGGATCTTTCTAAAGACTGTACACCCCACTTCCAGAAGTATTTCTAGGAATCTCTCATGCGAGCCAAACCCAAGCCACCTCTAAGGATGTGGATGCTCTTTTCTGCATGTTGTCCTCACGTCACCAGCACCGCTTCTTTCCTCCTAGGTGGTGGTGTCTTGCCCCATTTGCTGATGTGGGGAGAGGACACACAGTGGGAAACCTTGGGAAACCCTACAGTCTTGGGAAAGCACTGTAGGTGATAGGCTGGTATGAGTGAATGACACCTGAAAAGATATTTGCTGTCCATAAATATTTAAGCAAGTACTGCAGGAAGAAGGCTTAGGGTTTCTTGAAATGGGATGTTTACTTTAACTGTCAGTATATCCTCATCAGTTGGCAGATGTACTGTTGTTATTTGTCAAGAAAAACTGATCAAAATATATGAGAATAGTTGTCAAGCAGTAGGAGGATGAGGGGGATGACTGGATCTTTCTGGTTATCTTCATCTCTGACCAGACTCTGTTTGAGGAGTTATGTGACTTCTGGAATGGCATTCTTTGCTAACTGTTCCTCTTAAAAACAATCACACACACACCCAAATACAAACAACTATTGTCAGGGAATATTTTTTACCTTTTGAGGTAACTGATGATTGAATTTGATTCTATAGTTCTCCAAAAAGTGAAGATGAGTTTTATCTTTCACTTGGTACTTTTGATTGTCTTTTACAGTGTGAGGCAGTGCTCCTATATCTGTGTAATTTTTATACAGCTGCAAAAGAAAGTGGTGATGAGGCAGTTCATGACCAAGGGTGTCCACTGAAATGTGGCCATGTCCTTCAGTTCTGCTTGTGCTGTTGTGTTCTCTGAGAGGCTTGTCAAAGAAAAGTCTGTTCAGAGACCTCAGGTCTCAGAGCACATGAATATAAATGCTTATGTACATTCATTTTTACTGTATACCCATTTTGTGGTCTTACCCAGAGATTTAAACCCCTTTCCCTTTTATTATGTTATCACATAAAAATGGGAAAAGTATATTCTAAAACATGCATTTTACCTAAAGCCAAATTGCTGTAGTACAAAGTAATGTTTCAAGTCAAGATTTATGGGGTTTCCCACCACAAATTTTTATTCTGGTAATTCTTCTGTAGTTACTAGAATTGCAGAATTTAAACCCACAGTCACCACTGAGGGATTCCCTGTAAGGCTGCTGAAGGAAAGTGTTCCTGAGTGCAGACTCCATGGGAACCAAGGGAAGCAGCAGCCCTGGAGCTGGTGTGGAGCAATGAGGCTGGGCTGGACAGCACAGAACACAGGTGCTAGGACAAGGAGCAATGGGTTCAGACTGAAACGGGAAATTTAGGTTGGATACATGGAGGAATTTTGTTATTGCGGTAAGGTGGTGAGGCACAGGCCATCCAGAGAACATGGATGCCCCATCCCTGGGACTGTTCAAGGCCAGGCTGGATGGGGCTTGAGCGACCTGGGTGAGTGGGAAGTGTGCTGCCCATGGCAAGGGGCGCGTTCTAGAGATCTTTAAGGCCTCTTCCAACCCAAACCATTCTATGACACTGTGGTTTGGCACCATGATGTGGTTCACTTAAGTGGGGTGTGGTTTTCAGATTCTAGACACAGGATACTGATTTTGGCATGAAACATAGCAGCTCAGAGCTCAGTACCTTCCTTTCAAGTCTTTGCCAGGTATCTCCCTCTAGTGCTCATAAATAAAAACGTCCCCAGGCCAAAAAGTGAAGGCCCAGAGCAGCAAGCCTGGAGAAATCAAGAGGAGACTGATTTGATCCACAGCATTTGTTTTTTCCTTATGGCTGCATCTCCATGCGCCGACACCTCGGTGTCTTTGCTGGAAGGAAGCTCAGTTTGTCTCTTGCTCCTCTGCACGTGTTCCATGTTTTTGCTGTCTGAACATGCTGTTTCTTCCCCATTCATCTGGAATGGCTGGATTAGGCACTGCTCAAAATGACTCTGCATTCTAATTCCAATTTTGATGTGTGAAGCCAGTCAAAGGTCAAGTGCTCAGCCCATCACCACGTCTATGACTTTTCTCCTGTTGTTGGCTCAGGGCTTTCCTCTTTGAGAAGCAGATGTATGTTAACCATACATCCATGTATATGATAAATATATATAGCAGAAATTAGAACACCTGTAATTAATGTGCCCCAAGGCTTATTGAACAGCCCCAGGAAGCAATGCTGTGAGCTGATGCTGAACGTGAAGCTGGTCTGCAAAAGACAGTCTGGCACATAACCAGCTCCAAAAAAGGTTAGGACTGTTGCTTAAGGTAGCAAACAGAATAAAACCAACAAATACAGTAATAAAAGAGAAAGGAATTTGCATACAAATAAAAGCAGTTGGAAATAGACTCTAGTAATCCCGGTGTTCTGGTTTACCTTATCAAATTTTCTCTCCTCACCAGTCTTAGATGAAGTGATATGGAATTGTATTCACACCACCTTCAAGGCAGGGAGAAAGGCAGAGTGAATTCATACCTTTTTCTCTTGGATGGAGCCATTTTTACCCAAGTCTGTGGTACCCAGGGAACAAGTGCATTTAAAAAAAGAAGTTGTAAAAACAATGAAGAATTGGAAGGAAAGTTCAGTCACTGAAATAGAAGCCAACCCACTGCGAAATGTCAGGGTTTATATCTTAGTTTTCTTCCAATAGCTGCTGCTTTTTTCTTGTAGCTTTTTCCCCCTTCTTCTTTAACAAATTCTCTTCTCTGCCTCACTTGAGCCCAGGGGTTCTCTCTGGGGTTTTACTAAGTGGTACTGGAGAGAAAAAATACTTGGGGGCATATTATATACACCTCCACACACCACACCTTCCCCCTGTATTTGCACACCGGTGGCTACAGTGGTCTAGACAGCTCTCTGGAGAGGGAGAATGGAGAAAATCCTCTCTCACTGTAGCTATTGGTGTGCAGGTAGAACTTTTTATCACAAGTCTGGAGAATTCTGATGCTCTGCAGTAGCATGCTGAGATCAGGCTCAGGTTAACAAAAGCAATGAAACCAGCACTTAACTTCCAAATGGATTTCCATGGAGACAGCTAGACAGTAATAGTGTTCGGACTTTTTTATTCAATAAAATTTTGAGTTATAAATATTCTCCATTTGCCTCCTATTTACAGTTGTAAAATATTTTAGGATAGCCGACCCGTCACCTGTCATTCAGCGTCTCTATAAATGTCGTGAAAACATCATTGTGAAATAAAAAGGTCTTATTTCCAGCCCACAAACCCTATTTCCATACACTCACAAAATCAAACCAGAGACAAAAAAAGGGGCAAGAAGGAACTGGGGGGAGGGGGAAGCGGGAGGATTACAGTACAGCAGGCGACAATGCAGTACTTGCTACACAGTAGCAAAAGAAATGGGTACAAAATTTAGTCTGCTATGATGACAAGTTCCTCAGGACATTTGTTATGGACCAGCGCTGTCCAGTGCACTTCTGAAGGACCAGTTGAAATCCAAATTCGTTTTCACTGTTCTCCTGCAATTCCAGGCAGCGCTTGGATTTTCGGTTCTGGATAGGACCTCCCTGTAAAAATATTGGGGGAGAAAAGAAAAAGAAGTGTTTGTGTTAAACACTGATCTTGTCACATTGCTGCTGTGGGGTAATACAAGTTATAGAACATTCCAGTGCCTGTCTACTGTGAAAAGCTTTCCAGTTATAGGCAAGAAAAGCGTTGGATTTGGAATGAAGGTTCCTTTGTCGCTGGCTGGGTTTAATTTCTGATGCAGTTTGCAATAGTCTCAATTGCCTGGTTTCCATTTCAGCAAATGGGATTTCTGGAATTGAGCTGTGTTTCTAGCCATACATTTTAACCATGAGCCAAAGCTTTCCTGTTAGCTTCAGTTCTCTGATTTTGTGGCTCTGCTGCACTTCTGAACACCAAAATAAGGGAAAAGACAACCAAGGTATGCAGTATAAAGGATAAAAAGTTTATTCCCTGAATACTGAAATGTCTTTTATAATCTTTTGTTGCTAATCTTCAGTATTGATTCTGTTCAATTCCCAGCTTAATGCTACCTTATTAAAGCCCTGCTTTCACTTTTGAGTTGCATCAAGCTTTAAGTCACTGCTACCACAGACAGCTATAGACCTCAGTTACAATTAAATTGTCATGCAGGTGACATAAATTACATTTTCCCCTCTTTAAATCTGTTTTCAGTTGGTTCTTTCCTCCTCTCTCCTATCTATGGAAGGCAACAGATAACTTGTGCACATCAGCGTCTGGGAGGTTTCTTCCAAGATACATGGAGATACACAGAGTAGAGTAATTGCACAGAAGTCTGAAAGTGGCTTTCTCTAAAGTACCTTGACCTTGTGTAGAGAATTACTGGCCTAATCCGCAAATCAAAGAATTAGATTAGTACACTTGAAGTATAGAGAGAGCAGAAGCATCTAAATTGCTTGTATGTACCACGGGAAAAAATAATTGCTATAAAAAACCCAAACCTCCAATTTCATACAAAAACCCCTCCACCTCACAGTTTTGTTCAAGTCTGTGTTACACCTTGCCTTATAATCTGGGATGGATTTCTGTTATAATCACAAGGATATTGGCACAAACCCCACAGAGCAGGCTGTTCCCCAGACAAGGGCAGCTTGTGCCATTCAGCACAGGCTCTGCTTCATTCCAACAGGTGGCTGAGGGTCCTCTCCTACCCCACCAGCAATGCTCAGCAAGAACTTTCTCTAAGACATGAATTCTAAAATAGTATTTTGGGCCTGGCTAATGAAGCACAGAATTATATTTGAAAGCTCCACACTTTAAAAACAGCTTTGGGTAGGAGGGACCATTTCTAGAATAATCCACAGAACTTCAAAACCTGTGGCTCCCATGAATCCTCCTGGTAGGTCTATGTGCAGCCTTGATACAATTTCCACTGATCACTTTGCTAGGCAGACAGGCTTGCAGAGGCATTTTAATACACCTCCATAATGAAATGCTGAGTGAACTGTATTTTCCCACTGCTGTACAACTGTTATTGACATTTCTATTAATAACAGTAGTTAAATTTGGCTGTCTGGTGGGAGCATAAACTCCAAACTATCCAAAAGCAATAACACTGCATGACATGCAAGAAATTTGAAGAAACTAGGATGAAAATTCTGTCAAAGCTATATTATATGCCATTTCTTCTCTTATCCTACACACTCACCCTACATCCCCACCCCACTATTCTCATTCCCCCACTCCCTCGGTTATTTGGCCTTCTGGAAATCATTGTATTGAGGTTGATTATTTTTATTTTCCTCCAAGTTAATTTCATGAGCTCTGAACTAGGTTATTCACTTACATAACTCTGAGGTAAATGGGTATTTTCTCATTGTGAAAGGAACAGTTATCTTATTTTCTTCTAGAACAACATGATATTTTTATTCCTGATGAAAGCTGTGGAGTGTGGTTTTCCACTGCATAGACTCCGCGTTGCACGGCTCCCAGGGTCAGCTTTCTTGGCTTAGGCTAGGAATTGGGAATTACACCTTACAAGTGTTTCTGCCTAAACCCAAAATGGAGATTAACTTCCTTGTTTTTTCAACTGATGCTGGAGGTGTTTTGTGTTGCTGTTAGTTAGGTAAACTAGTTTTGTATCTTTCATTTCTTGGTTGTCTCTCATCCGACTTTCAATGCTTGGGACACTCTCAGCTCAGATCCTGCACTGAAAGCTGAGGAAAGCTGTCCCACTTTTTGTTAGAAATCTAACTTGGTTGGGTGCATTACTTGCCTGATTTCTGGACACGGGATCTGACTCTGTGGATGGTACTCTTAGGCTTCTCCTGTCATTTCTAACTTACTTATTTTCATCATAAGGAGATAAAATGAAAATATATCATAAGGCAAAAGGAGAGGAACAGAATTCCCTCTCTCCATTTCTTTGTGGAGTATGGCACTGGCAACTCTGTCAGGTAAAGGAAGGCACAGTGTTTAAGACTTAAAGACTGCCATGCAGAGTTGGAATTTTTCTGCTTACTTCCCATTTGTTTCAGTGCTCAAGGGTTTCTTTCACTTGAATGGGCCCAAATGCCTTGTGGATCTGGGGGTGGAGGAAGGAGGATGTTCACAGTGGAGACAACACTCTTTCCTTTTTTCTAAATTTTGTGGAGCAGGCCTAGGTGTTACAGTAAATGTATTTGTGAGAAACACATTAATATAGGCAGCTACACAAACGAAGTGTACTCCTATGGCAAAGAAAACAAGCAAGCAACCAAAAAAGCATATATATATGAAGAGTCCCCTCACACTCCTTCACTCCTTCTGATGTGCCCTCATGTGAAATCTGGCTTTTATTTAACAGAAACAAGTGAACTGGGAGATAAAAAAGCCAAGGAAGCTCTTTTTGATGTGTGGAAAGTGCTCTGTGTTGGCTACTGAAAGCCACCCTGCAGAGTGCATTGGAGCTGCTGTATGGAATAGAAAAGAGACACCAAAGTTAAATAGTGGCTAATATGTGTGAATTCAGTGTTGTAGAGAGCACAGAAGCTTCTAGCAAGATGTGCTTTTTTCAACCACCAAAGAGAAACGGGAAGGCTCAAGGCCTTTAGGAGCTAAGCTGTTCTGTTTGTAAGAGATGTGAGGTCTGTGCAGAGCCACTGCTTCAGCCCTCAGAGAGTGTACACAGCTTTAGATGCTTTCAGCAGCCATATAAAGGACAGAACTGCTCTGAAGTAAGGGGAGGAAGGTTTGTATGGTGCTTACTTAAAAATTCCTGTTATTTTTTTTTCTACTTAGCTGTGTTCATTTCACTCTTTTATATGCCCAATACAAGCCTGGGACAGTGGGATTGTCCCGTCAGCTCTGGGTTAGTGACAGGACACCTAATGCAGGTTGCAAGGCCTGAACTAGTGAGCTGTGTAAGCATTAAAGAACTCGACCTGAGTAACTGCAGTGAAAAAACTGAGCAAGCAGGACTGAGGCATCAAAAGCTAACACTTTATTTTACTCCTCTAACTGGCTCAGCCTCCAAATTACAGCATTCCTGAATGGTTTTGGAAGTCTGTCATCATCCTTAGGAACCTTAGAGCCAAATGCAGGCAAAGGTGTCCCTTAAGTTAATTATTTTTTGCCTTATTTTTTTTTTAGCAAGCAGTAATCCAAACTTGTATAAAAACTCTCATAACTGAGTTTACTGCATGCTTGGCAAAATGGTTTATTGTGTTACTACGCTTCAAGCTCAGTGAAAGGTGAGTTGCCCATCTGGGTTCCTTTCCCCATTCTAGGCAAGATCTCTACTTTCCAATTTAACAGCAAAAATTGATAGCCTAGGGTAATCCCTTTAATCATGAGACATTAAACACAAGGCTGAAACAAGTTTCAAGAGGAATTCTGCACAATTGAACAGAATTAGGATTAAGATCACTGATGATGAGAGGCAGCTCAATGGGAGCAGAAGTCTCAAGAGGATAAATAAGCAGCCAGGTGAACTATGCTGTAAAAAAATAGACTAAATGTGTCAGCACTAACCAGTCTGACTGAAAACTGCATGGTTTTTGTGAAGCAAAATGAAGCAATTCCTGTGAGAAGCACAAATGTTTTCTGCTCCTGCTGGTATTCAGACACACAGAAAACTGATCCAGTGCTTTGTAAGTGTACTGTTAATGTTAACACCTGGTACAAAAGCTTTTCTTTTCCTTTAGAGTCACTGCACTTTCTGCATTTCTGCTGTATGTAAGGGGTTTCCTTCCCAGTCTTTCACTAAAGCAGAATTTATCCGATAATATGGCACTTAAACACCGTTTGATGTGCCTGCAAACCCCTGCAGTACCAAGTTGTGTAGAGTAACTAGTACAGTTTTTTCTGAACTGTTCTGTGGGATTTGTTTTTGGTTTACTGGGGGTGGTGGATGCACAGCTACCAGACCTGATCACTTTAAAAGACCTGATCACTTGTGGAGATGAGGGATGTTAAATGAGCACTGGAGGCTGTCAGCATTACTGAAAATCAGACTGACGGCTATTTTTAAGGAGTTACTCCAAAGTGAACACTTTTCCTTTCAGAGTTTAAACCTGCTTTTTGCTCATCACATTAAAGCTCATGTTATTCCACCTGAAAGAGAAAAAGCATGCTCTTAGCTGCTTGCCTAAACATGGCTATTTCAGAAAAGGGTCTCGAAAGGTTAATAAGTATATCCAGCCTCCTATCACATACACTGTATAGATGGTTGCATTCTCTGGTCTATTAATTTTCTATTTGGACCTCAATCAGTGACCTCAAATATTTACATGTTCGTTCTGCCTTTGAGGCAGAAACTCCCATCTTTGCTGTTGCTTTGATACATTTGAATGAAAGAATTATGGTGAGGTATATGAGACAGAGATAATTTCCACTCCAGACAGAACACTCAATCTCCTCGTGCATTTCCCCAGAACACTGGGGCAAATTTTCGGTGACTGTTAGTACACCAAATTTAATCCTAAAGAAAATTACTCGAATTTTATACAAGGCATTTTTTTTTCCTCTGTGTGACTCACTTTTGTATGGATGTTGAAGGAGTAAGAAAATGTTCACAGGAAGAAGGGAACAATTTATCCCATCCAGTAATTAATGCATTTTTAGAATTGCCTGCTTCTTGGGAATACTGGATGATGTTATTCAGTTTACATTTTCTGCTTTTTAGCTTAAAAAGGAGATATATATATATATATATATATATATATAATATAGAGTTAACTGATTAACTCCTCCATGAATCCAAAGAAGTATGAAAATTTTTCCAACTCTTTGTCTAACAGGTGTGCTGCAAAGCAAAGCAGGCTCTACAACACATCTTTTCCTGTTCAAATTTTTCATCAATTAATTTGTACCACTTCAATTGAAATATTCCTCACTGAAGTATACTGTTATCTGCTTTTACTCAAAGACATGCTTCCTAATATATTTTTATGAGTACTGTGACAATAAGGTGCATTTAACTGCTTTTATGTATATGAAGTATCATATACAGCAGGTTCGTATATTAAAAATATATTGTTATCTGTTCAGCTACTTATATCTTTACTTACAGGGTAGATAAGCAAATGAGAATTTTTATAAGACACACTCAAAATGTGAATTTGTTTTTCCAACAATAAACAAAACTGATTACTATGTACAATGGAAACTTAAGTAGTGCTATAATAGGGATCAGCCAAACCATTTCTTAAGGAAAAAGCAAATTTTTCTGCTCCTTCTGCACTCAGGTTGTGTTGTCACCCAAGCACTTACATCCACTTGCTGGTACTCAGTGTAAATACTGTGACACGTCCTCTGACAGTGGGATTAGACACATCATTCAACAGTTCCACCACTTTAATGTCTACATCACAATTTGTCTCGTTCCTCTCCCAAGACATCTGAGTGTTCTGGTTTTACATGATCATAAATGCTGAATTTTCATAATGCTGCACCAAATTTTTAATACTGCAGCTGTGACAAATCAAATGAAGCAGCCTCATCTGTATGTCCAGAGCAGGTTTCAGTAACTAGTGGTTTGTGCAATCATTTTCTGTTTTATTTACTCCAGATTGGATTGTCTGATTTGCTTACTCTCTCCAGGATGCAGAAATACATGATACTCTTAATTAAGGTATTAAAAGCAATTAAACCTGGTACAAAGAAATGCAGTTTCATACAGAGAATGTTACCAGAATAGAAAACAAATTACAGAGATACAGAAAAAAAAATCAGAAATGGAACATGTGGATATATATCTCTTACTAACATTTCTCCACATACATAAAAAATTTATCACAGATTTTTAACAGGTTTCATTCTTGTTAGTAGCAAGATTAAGAAAATAATAACTTGAAAATAATTAAATTCAAGCTTTCAATGAAATACCAAGAAGCTCCTTAGGATATGATAGCTGGAAATGTGTTTTACTACAGAGAATTGAGATAACACTAAGAAATTGGAAGGTTTGGAGTACAATACATTAGCCAGGCAAAGGTATTTTTCAGAAAGTAAACATGAATTATTACTGTATCAGCAGTGGCCAGGAAATCTACCTAACATGCTAGAAAAACATCTGCAGAAACAAGCATTGTTTATGGTAATAAAATAATTTTTGAAATTAATTATTAAACACCGTCTTGGGGCACAGGGGGTGGCTGTGGCAGAGCGGAAAGCTGATTGAAAAGGGAATCTTTTATGCATACATAGGCCTGATAATTATGGCTAAATGCAGAATTTACAGCTGAAGGCATTGTTTGGTTTTTATTTGGCAGCAAATCCAGGTGATGATGTGTTGTGATGATCTTCTGAGAGCCAGGCTGACCTAGCAGTCCTTTGTGGAAAAGGAACAGCTGGCTTGATCCTCTGCAGAGGATGGTGTGCTTGGGTTTTCTCACCACAGCTGTCCCGAGCAACCAGCAAGGGGACAGTCACTCAGAAATAAACTGCCTTTTTGGGGACTTAGCAGGAGAAAGCTGCAGAGATGCACGCCGGTGAGGGATGACTCACAGATCAATATTTCTGGTTTTATTTTCCTCACCACTAAAGGGGGATGATGGCCACACTTGTCTCTCATCTGCCTGCTGCCCTACTTGGCAGCATTCAGGAAGCTGCACATGCAGAACCCACCACATTCCACACTCACTGGCTACTCAGTGCTCTAATTTTGATACTCAAGCTCTAAATTAGAACTTAAGAGATGCGTTTTTAAACTGTCAGTTTACAGCAACAACTACAACCGCTATGTTTTATACTCCCTCTAGTAGGAGAAGAATTGGATATGGGTAAATCCTGTGTTTGAAACACCACTGGAGTCTTGTGTGAGACATGACCTATAGAAAATATCCAAATACAATGTTTTGTCCAGTGTTTTCTGCAGGGTAACTTTTCTCTAACTAAAACCCAGAATTTTTTACAATCCTCCTTTTCATTGATTGTGCCATGCAACAGCTGCCTGTATAGTGAAACAGTATCTTGATACAACCAAGAAAAAGACAGGAGTGCTGGAGACATTTGCTTTATTTGCATGTTTTAATAATGCATTTTTTTGAAAAGCTCAGAAAAGTTACCCTTTTCTCTTTCATTCTGAGATTACATATAAATGATTTCTGCAAACGACTCAGGCTTGATTCATCTGCTGTGATCTAGGCTTGCTTCAAGATGTTTAAAGTGTAAGTCAGAGAAAGGCAACAAAGATGTTTTGAAGTGCGATGGAATATTCAGATGGTGGGGAAATTACAAAATATAGTAACATGAAATAAAAACAGGACTTTGTTTAGTAGGGGAATGAAAATCAGTGCCTTTAGTGTTCTAAAGCATAAGTACTTGTGAATAGCTGTGAGACACTGGTAAAGTTTCTAAGGAAAAAAGGGTGTTAGATAAAGGATTTGCTACAACTATTGTGATTTATGAGAGTATAGGAAACCTGTTGAATTCCTTGTCTCAGACATCAATGTTCAGTGACTGACTGTATGTTTTTGATGGGCTGAGTTAATTTTAAGAGTGCTGATAATTCTTCTTAGGTATACTGAGATGATCATTCAGACAAATCAAGCCTCAATCTTCTTGAAGAGAGCACTTCTGTGGTCAAGAAGGAAATCCTTCTCCTGGACTTCCAGTGAACTGCTGGCTCACAACAGAGCTCATATCCATGAAACAGTAAGCACTGACCATTGCCTGGGGCAGTCTTCTGGATGAGGTAATTAATCTAGTTAATTAATTTTGTGCTCTGTGATGCAGAAAATTGCATATTCCTAGATTTTGCCTTCCTGTTTTAAGTAATATCATTGTGGTATATAGAATTACAGGAGTGTTTTGGAGGCGAAAGACCTTTTAGATCATTGAGTTCAACCGTCAATTCAACACTCTCAGTTCTGTAACCAAACCAAACCACGTCCCTAGGTGCCACTTCTACGTGTCTTTTAAGTATCTCCAGGAATAGAGACTCCACCACTTCTCCAGGTGGCCCATTCCCCTGCTTGACTACCCTTCCAGTGAACAAATTTTTCCTGATATCCACATCTACATCTCCCCTGGCACAGCTTGAGGCCATTTCCTCTCATCCTATGGCAGGGAAAAGAGACCAACACCCACCTGGCTACAGCCTTTCCCAGAGAGCAATAAGCTCCCCAGGAACCCCCTCTTCTCCCAGCTGAGCACCTCCCTCAGCTTTGTGCTCCAGACCCAGCAGCAGCTCTGCTGCCCTTCTCTGGACACACTCCAGCATCTCAATGTCTTGCTGACAGGGAGGGGTCCAAACCCACACACATCTTGCAGCTGTAGCTCGTGCCTAGGAGCACCTCACTGCCTTACTCTTTCTCTTCTTCTCTCTCTGGATGAAAATATTGCTGTAATGTAGCACAGATGGACAACTGATGTGAAGAACACAACCTCACACTGCTGTTCACCAGCCTTAGCATAGGTTATCCCTAGGTACTCTTCTCCAGCCAGATAAATGAGAAACTCCTTTCAGGACAACTAGGAAACCTAAGATTTTTATATTTTTCCCAGACATGCTAACAGATTTCCCAAGGTTTATGGGGTTTAGATGAGATTATTCATGAGAAATAACTCCCTTGGAAAACAAAAATACTGAATGACAATTTTATTTATTTTGTGTGTGTGTGTATGTTGTATTTAATTAATCTAAGTTTTCTAATCTGAATGCTCCATAAGAAGGAGGCTTAATGCATTTTAACCCAGAACCTGAACTACTTGCATTATCATTATATGCTTCTGATTAAACCAGTCTCTAGAGCCTAAGAAATAAATTGAGTGCCAAGTGAAGAAAATTAGGAAATGAATTTGCACCACTATTTCAATTGATCTGCATATTCTAACATGCGAATTTAGGCTGGGCTCTTTGGGACTCTGATCATAGTGTCTAGTTATTGAAAATGGCTTTTTCCCCACTAACCACACAAATCTGATTATAACTGATATTGGGGAAGGAATGTCCTTGCTGCTGCAGCACAAACCTGTGCAGTTTACTCAGACAGTAATGAAAATAATCTATTTTTTTTGTCTGATACACTCTTGTCACCACTCTTGGGTTCAGGACACCATGGTTGATGGCCTGATCATTTCACTGAATAACAAACACTCCTTTCCTGTCAATTTTTTCATCCTGATTTATTTTGACTTCCAAGGGAACATTTTTCTCATCTTATCTCAGACTGTAGACAATTACCTGGTAGCCAAATCTTTCTTACTTACTTACTGCTATTAATTCCATTGGGATTAAAGATGCAACTTTTACTCACTTGATAGGAACAGAGTTTTGTTTTCAGCTGGGAATTTAGAAATAATAACAGCAGAACTCCTTCCATCCCTCCCACAGCCAGGGAATGCAGAACCCAAGCAGAGACTGGCGTGGTACTGCAAAGGAGGAACCAAAAGCAGAGCTCAAATCCCCTGAAACTCAGGCCCTTCACTTGGTAAGTGCTGGTTCTCACTCAGTTTGGAGGCATTTTGGATTTGGCCATGGTTTTGCCTGGCTGACAGGACAATGCCAGGCAGTGCCTTGGCAGCAGCTGTCATGGCCATTGTTGGGTGCAGCCCATCCAGACAGCTGAAACGAGGAAAAATCATGTGCAACTCAAACAAGTAATTTCTTTGTAAATAAATGTGGCATTTAAAATTAGATGCTAAAATATGCAAATAGGGTATCTGTTTTGAAGGAAAAACATGGGTATGTGTTAACTTTCTTCTAAATTAATTCAGCACAAGTGTCTTTGGAGTTTAAATGTAGTTCTCAGGAGAGTAAATACTGCATAATGTGATATGCTAGAAAAGATTTGAAATGCACCCACTAAAAGCTCTTTTTACTGCTGTATTTCACACAAACTTTCTAGCTGGCAAGTTCTACACCAATTTGCAAAGATTAAAACTTGCTACTAGAAAATTACTCCAAACAGAGAACTGAACTGATACAATGAAATTTTGGTTACCACTAGCTACAGCAATAATTAACAAGTAAATTTAACATCAGTTAGCAATAATTGCCAAGCAAATCTAACATCAGTTGTTAAAACACCATACTTTATAGTAATATTTCTTTTCCATATTTTTACGCATGTTTTTTGCATATACATTTTCATATTTAAGTTGCAGTCAAGTATCCAAAATGGAGAAAGCCTGTATGCTTTCAGATTTTTGTACTTCTCAATATCACTCTGCATAAACGGTACTAAAATGTTTATAGGCTTATAGTAAGATGTAGTTCATGGTGACTAAAAAAGAAACCTTTTAATACACCTTCTTTTAATTAATATTGTCATATTAAAGTATGACAAGAATGTTACGTTACACATGTCTTAGGAACAAATTTACTAGAGCAAAATGAAGATTTTTGAAGATTCTCATTTTCTCATGTCTGAGAAGAACAATGGGTCAGCTTCCTCGTCCTCCAGCTATAACACTTTGTGCTGTTATCCACTAAGTTCTGGGGTAATGTTTGATCAAAAAATGGGCAAAGAATATCTAAATATAGAAATGCTGCTAATGTACTGGACCCCTACACCAACACTCGGCCCTCTGGGGTTTGTGGAAGTGCTCTTTTATGTCTGAGGTTCAAAGCTCCACACATGGCAACACTGGTTATTTAAAAATCAGATTACCTCACTAAAAATACAGGGCTTAACCTAGTCTATTGGCTCATTTAATTGAGTAATTAGGTTCTGTTTTTCTTTATATTTCTCCTGCAGGTTTAAAGTCTGTATCTCTTTTAACAGGATCACCATCCCTTTCTGTTCTGAGCTGCCAGGCAAACAGCACTGCCTAATTACACAGTTCTGTAGCAGTACAGCATGTCTTACACTACAGAGACATCCTGAGAGTATTTGCATCCTTTGTGGTGAGAAATACCACATAAATCCAAATCCTTGATAGATCAATGATGCTGCTTTGCCAGCCTGTGGCCCTCATAACCGGGGAATCTGATGAAGTGGATGGGGCCACTGCTCCCTCAGGCACACACAGCTCTGCTGAGATGAATCCCTCTTGTAGGCTGATGTCCTTGGCTAATGGATGGGACGAAAACAGGAGTGGACACCGGAATTAGGCTGCTGTGTAATGGTGTTGGGCTCTGCTTCTGCACTCTGTGTGCTCAGCAAGGGGGCATCTGAAATGAGCACAGAGATTCTCTGCTTGTTTCCCAGCCCAGCAGGTTAATCCTGCCATGCAGCTGCATTCCCACGCTGCTCTGGGATGTGGTGGTGGGCAACATAGCACTGCACAGCCTTTATTATCATGAGATAAAGGTGGGTAAGAGTAATTGAGAGGCCAAAGTCTGCAGGAGGAATGAGATGCAAATTCAGTAATTTTAAAGTCTATTTTTTCTTTATACAGCTAAGCAGAAGATCTCCTTATCTATTACCTAATACCTATTCAAATAAGATATAAATCATCATATTTATCTAAGGAATACCTGTAACAACTCAGTAATTAATGTGCTTGTCTGTCTTCCCTTTTCCTTCTCACGCACTTCCTGCTATGACATTTAGGAAATACATTCTGTAACTACAGCTGTCAGCAACAAATTTTATTTACAGTTTCTGGCCATAGCATAAACCATTCCCTCCAAACATTTATGAATGGGAAGACATCCTGTGGAAACCCTCAGCAGTGACCAGAGTCACAATTCTCCACACCATGCACAAGCAATGTTATCAGAAGACATGGGAACAGGACAGTGCACATCTTGTCCTCAAATGAAGGATGTGGTGAGTGTCCAACCCTATATACGCAGATTTTTCCTACCTTTCTATGGCAACCACACTGGAAGCTGAATTACTTAAATTAACTAAGTATGAAACAGCTGTAAATGATTAATCCCAAGTTTTTAGCTCAGCTGGTGTCCTTTCTTTTGCCTCTTTTCTTCCCAGAGCTCTCTCCTGCTGCATTTCTCACAACAGCAAGAAGTGAGAGCATGGCTCATCTGGTTAGAATGGAAGAGTCATGTCCCTGTCCAACTAAACAGAAAAAGGAAGACAGTTCAAGATAAAGAGTAATTACAGAAAAACTTCCTCCTTTTGCCTTTGCTATGGCCTCTGGGGGTGCCCTAACGAGGTAAGTGAACTTTCTAACTGCTCTGCTGCCACCCAGGTGCGGTCCACAGAGACAAATTTCACTTGTAGGGCAGGCAACAGACTCTGCATCAGCAATAAATCTGAGAAATCAGACTGGAGACTGAGAGACTTCTTAAAATCTCCCAAATTTTGGGATTTGCTCTCTGAAAAACCTGATTGCAGCACTGAGAATGTACTGGTTCTCCAGAACATCAACCAACCCAATCGTATCAGAGAACTGGGCTGGCACAAGCAGTTTCTACCAACAAATGTCCCGAGCACCTCTCCAGGTGCTCTGGCCTTCCTTTCCCACAGCTCATAGCTCCTTCTCTGCCACCCACCAGAGCCACGTGCAGCTCCACCACTGCAGCAGCCCCAGCAGGTTCACTGAGCACAGGGACAGTGACAAAAGCTGCTGAGCTGGTGCTCTGTGCCAGCACTCTGTGCCACAGGAGCTGCTGCTGCCACCAGAGTCTGCAGCTGCTCCTCGCCAAAACAGCCCACAGCCTGGGGTTTTGCTTTCCTCATGCTTCAGGATGCAGCTTCCTTGGGACCATGTTCCACATCATATTTTTACTTAAATTCCAGCCTTTTTACTACTATGTAATTCTCTGCCTTGTCTAATTTCTGATCCCTACTGGCTTTTTGCTACAAGCCCAAACTTTGTTCTGATTAAACGAAAAAGTGGTGAGACAGACTGAACTAGGTGAGCTGTCAAACAGCTAGAAGACATTCTAGCACAAAAGTATTTCCAAAACAAACATTTCCCTAAGAGAGGATGTGACTAACAGCCTGAACAATCAAATTCTCGAACACCCCCCAGCTGATGGGAGTCTTTTCTGGGCTAATTTACATAATTTGACATAATTACTGTTATAAACACTCGAAGAAGCTTTGGAAGCAAGAATGCCACCAAAGCCTACATTTTATTGGGTCTCGTTGCATTTGGCAGCTGTACAAAACTGTGGAGCAGGGAAATGTGCTCAGATAGAGCCTGATTATACAAGCACATATTACAAGCTTTGAATGCCCAATTTCAGGTTTCTGTACAGGACAAAGATACCAGAGGTAGTGATTCCCTCCAAGTACCTGCCCATCAAATCTGTCCACAACGTAACAGTGGACATCTGGCTGCCTGACTCCAGTTGCCTGCAACTGAAGAGAGAGAGCCAAGGAATTTAAAGTTTTAAAACCAAAGCAAAAGATAAATTAAAATAAGAAATCAATTTGATATATATGCACAAATATATGTATGTGTGTATACTTGCACTTCTATCTAAAAGATGTGGCTTAATAATTAACGAAATAATTCTTTAATAGAGCTAATAGAAGCAAGAAGTCCCCTAACTGAGGACAACCTCATCTTCTACTTTTGTCATGTGGGATTCACTCATCATTACACAGTACAAAGGAAGAGGAAAACATCACCTGAAGGATTTTTTTATTAAAAAAAGCCATGCAGTTTTTGTTGTGACAGGCAGAAGAATTTATAAAAGAAAGGCCTCATAAAATCTGGCCTGCTTGATTAAATTAATAGCTAGCTTGTCTTTTCTTCTAAGTGTAGTTAAGCAATTTGCAAGTTTCTATGCCAAAACAACCTTGGTATGAAAGGTTTATTAATACAACCTATTCTGGGGTTGAAAAATAAGTGCGTCTGTGTAAACAATAAGATCTGTTCCATGAGAACCCATAAAGGAAAAACGTCAACAACCTGAATCTTCGCACCTACACACAAATCACCTGCTGACCGAAAAATGAAGTGGTAAGAAAACGACCAGCCAGTGGGTGCTGCACACGAGGTCCGTGAAAACTGTATAAATAATGTGAGTAAAGAACTGGCTTTTTCTGCATGAAAATAACGGGGTCTCGGCTGACTTATTACAGTATCTGATGACAGATGGCGGGAGGCCACAGCCGAGCCTGCCCGGGAAAGGACTGCACAAACACGGGAATAACCGGGCGGCCGAGCGGGGAGAGCACAGCAACACAGAAACAAGCACGGAAACAAACACAGCTCCCGGGAAGGGCTGAAACGGACTGAAAACGGACTGAAAAAGGCACTGCTGCCACGGAGAGGCGGGGAGCCAGCGGTCTCCAGAACCTGGGGAGTGTACGGTCAAGAGAACTGATGTGGGAGACACACGGGACACATTTATCTCTGCGGCGTAGGAAACAACGTGAGAGCAATGGACAAAATGCCTTTTCTACGGAAAGGTGGGACGAGGTCGGGGCAGGTTTTTGTGGGCAGCGCCCACAAGGGAAGATATGTTAGCCACAAAACCTCCACATGATCTTTTATTAGAGATTAGTTTTAAAAATTACAATTTGCTGAAGGGACCACAGCTGCTGCGGCAACCGGCCCCCGCGGGCTCCACAGACCTCTCGGTCACATCTCCTGTGACTAAAGCTCTACCCACGAACGACGGAAAAGTTACTTCTAATTCCGTTCTTCACGTTGAAGAGACTATTAAAAATGTTACAGGCACTTTGAAGCCCTGCGAAGAGCCGGCCGCAGGGGGAACAGAACGAGAAGCCGAGAGACGGCATTTGTGTGCCTGTGCCCACGGCAAATGGTTCCGGCGGGACACCGTGTCCCCGGGCCGCTGCGGGCCGGCCGCCTCCAGCGCCGCGGGAAGCCGCGTTGGTGTTCTATCTGGGGGATAAACTCACTCCGAGCGGGTTTTACCCTCCAGAAAAGCGCTCCGAGCCCCCGCACGGCCGGTTCCCAGCTCCGTCGGGGAGGCGCCGAGGGCAGGAGCCGGAGCACATTCCCTGCGCACAGCTCGATGGCGTCCCCTCATTCCCTCATTCCCTCTCGCCGAGCGGGGTTTTTGACTCACCCGGCGGCTCTGAGGGCGGGGAGCCACAAGCGCTTTGTGCCTTTTTAACCTTTCCTGGATTTGTTTTCGCTGGTTTTCCCCCTTTTTGCTACATGCGGTCTTTAGAGGGTGTATTTGTGCTGCTTTCCCCTCCGCTTTAGTACCGCGGCTGTCTGGGCGCAGACGGCGATGCAGCAGCCCCGGCAGGGCACGAGGGCTGTGAAAACTGTATAAAACAGTTTATAAAACAGTGAATAAATAAAATAAAATAGTGAATAGTGAAGTTATAAAATAGTGAATAAAGAATTGGCTTTTCCCGCACGAAGAAAATGGAGTCTCGGCTATTACAGTAAGTTTCCTATCAGCCAAGAGTGGTGTCCATGTCCCACCACAGACCACTGCGGGGTGTGCCCTCATTCAAACTAATTTAGCATGAACGTCTGTAAAGAAGGGAAAATACAGATTTTTGTGCTGGTCAGGGAAATCTAGTGCAGTTGGTTTATCCTGCTTTGGGTGGCCAGTCTCTTTCCTGTTCCCTTTCTGAGGCAATTCTCCTCTTGCACGGCTGTATTTTTACTTACCTCCACCATCAGACATTCTCATGGAATGGCTCACGAACCCAGAGACCTCAAAGTACCCGCAGCTAAAGGAAAGTGCTGCAAAAGGCTACAACCGACATCTACATTTTCATTAACAGTTCACAAATTTCAAGACTATATAAGCATCAATGCTTACAGTTCTGATACTCACAGTAGTCCTATTCACTGCACAATGTGGGAAAGAAATACCAGAGCTTGTAAAAAGTCATTAAAAAGGAGTCTTTTAGAGAGAGAGAGTTTCCAAGACAGCCACACAAACACAACTTTTCACCACACTAAATGGGAGAACTTCAAATGGAGTTCATCAGTTGATCTTGGCAAGCCTTGATTGCATTAATTAACTTTCTTCTAACTTACAGAACATACCCAGCGCTGGGTACCAGGCAGTACGTTGAGCAATAATGACATTTTAATTGTATTGGGTATTAGCAAAATCCTTTTTGAACAGAAAACTTTTAATTATTTCATTTGCCTCTTAATTTATCATAAAGAAACAACTAATTAGCTTTCACTTCTCTCGGGGAGAAAGGAGTTCCTTTGCAGGAGGAAGAAAGAGGCCATGGAGTCAAGTTTACCAGTGCTGCACCTTCATAGAGAGATTGTAACATGGAATTGCAACAAACCTAATACTGCTAAATCCCATTTGTAAAGATTTTAACAGCTAAATTATCAAGGCTTTCTACTGCTGCCCCCTCCCACAAAATATAATCTAACATAACATTATGAAATAGGGGCAGTATCCTGGGGTAGAAAGGATTAATTGTCACCAAAACTTTGGAGTATACAGTGCAATCAGTGGATAGGTGGACCATGCTAAATTTGTTGCTCTTTAGTGTTAATCATACCTTTTAGAAATGGTATTAAAAAAATCAAGTACAGAGATGGATTTAGTGAGGCTCTCCTCATGAGAAGACTAGTGTTAAAATTTGTGAGAAGATTTAATTAAAACTTTGCCCTTGAGGGGCCAATTTAGGGATTCAAGATCTGTTGCTTGAGAGTTACCTCTTAAAGACCTAGATGACTTTCAAGTATAAATACAAAATAATGCTTCACTAATATTATACTTTACTGATTAATGTCTAGATGCTGTCTGCACCAAGATTGATACTAACTGTATTAGCAAGGTCCTAAAGTATATGAATAATGGCTGTTAAAAAAATTGAGTTGACAGAAAAGATATTTGCAAACCCACATGGATGTTATAGAAAAATTAAACACAGGAAAAAAAATTGCTTTTAATGGTGAGTCTCAGCCTGTGGGCTGGAGTACCCAACTAGATTTGTTGACTCAAAACTGCAGAGGATCAGCTGTGACACCAGGCAAACTCACACCAGACAGGACATTTCCCCCAGAAGCTAAAGCATGCACTTGTTTTAGAAAGTAATGTCATTTCATTTCATCGACTCACCAGTGTGCCTGACATGGCAAAGTTCCATTATGTTAAACTTACCTTAGGAAAAACTCCTTGTTCTTTGAGAAACAGAACTGGACTCTCTTCGGCTTCCAACCACTGGAACCTGTTTTGCCTTCAGGATAACCTATATCCCTCTGTGGCAACACTGAGATGCCTTGAGTCACCTTGCCACTTCCTCTTAGCTAAACCACAGTGATCTCCAGGAGTGTTCTGTGGCAGAGCACCTTCTCTAGCCCCAGAACTTCTGTGGCTTCTTTACTCTCCCTTCCGTTTCTAAATCAGTTATGAATGTGAACTCCATGCCTGGCCTGTGTCCTATCAGCATTCTCATCACTATGAAAGCACCTCTCAGCCTTTCCTTCAGCCTCTTTCTGCATCTCTCACACTCATGTGGAAAAGCGTGAGCCTTTTTAAGAAAGAAACTGCAGAACGAGCTCATTATGAGGCTGTTATCACCAATGATCCACTACCCTTATTTCTGAGTTGCTACTTCTAAAAAAAAAAAACAAAAAACAAACAAACAAAAAACCCCCCAAACAAATAAAAACATTTCTGTTCCTCATTTCGTACTTTGCATTTGACTCCAAAATAACTTTTTTTTTTTTTTCCCCATGACAGGCCTCTGCCTTAGAAACAAGTTATTCATGGTGAACTTAGAAAATATAATACAATTTTTGTACTCTACTGAGGTAGCTGACATTACGATCAAAACTAAACACCAGCTTCCTGGCTCTATGCAAAGAAAGCAAGGATAAATCTGGTTCTGTTCTGTTAGTAAACAGATTATTCACACTTCAACACAGAAACAGAGCTTTGAAACTTTCTGAAATGGCTGCTGGGTAAGAATTACCTGAGTAAATTGCCAGTAAAGCTTCATTCTCTTGGCTTTGGCATAATTGCATTCAATGAGCCTGGGCCTGCTGTTCACATCCACCAGGCATCTGTTGTCATCATCGTCGATCGTGGGGCTCAGAACACCCACGTGGAGCTGCTGACTGCTTGTGTAATAAACATTCTGCAACAGGAAGCACAAACAAGATTTGTGGCCTCTACACAGAAGCAGCACTTTTACCCAAAAGCTAATGGCAAAGATAAATGCGCTGAATAGCAGTAGGCTGACCCCATAGTGGCTTTTAAATTATTTCCTTTCATGCAGGAAGCAACACGACATTTTAAAAGTTGGTCTAAATTAACAATTAATGCATAAATGCTAGTTAAGTATTAAAGAGGAAATATGCAAATACAACTGATTATTGTCTCATCATGTGCCTTTTAACTTCTGTTTTCTATGGTCGTACTGAGGATCTTCAAAGAGGAGGATCTACACCCTGGAATGGGCCTGGATATGGCCATCAGCTCTGATTAGACAATTTCATCTGAGGATAACACCTCACTGGAGTGGTAAAACAAGAGAACAGCAGCACAGGAGTTCAGAGCATCTCAATCTTTTAAAGGACAGATAAAAAGATAAATGAGGGTTTTCTACAAACAAATGCTAAAACCCACAGTTGAAGCAACTACTATATACAAAAAAAAGTTATTAGCAACTGGTGACAGATACAGGCAGGAGAGAGAACAGAACGGACACGTTTCAGAGCATTTGTTCTCATTTTACTTTTTATATGTCAATACACACAAGAGACTGGAAAAGGGACAGACACTGGCTGCTCTGTATTTCTAGCAAAGAAAGGCCCTCAAAGGCCTCAGGGATTACACCTGGGACCAAAGACATGAGTTTATTATGTTATAAAAATTCCTTCTACTCTGTTTGACAGCAAAGATAACGTGGGAGGTTTCTCTAGAACAAAGAAGAGGAAGGATGGAGCAGATGTGTCCTCTTTCAGATTGACAGGTTACCTGTAAGCCCAGAAAGGTGACACAGAACTGTGTCAGGATTGCCTGTTTGCTAATCACAAACAGAATTTGTTTTGCTAAAATAGACCTTTTTCTTGGAAGGACCATGAGAAAGATGAAATGGAAACATCATGCTGTGGGTGTTAAGTCTTTGATAATTCAGGAGTGGCAGAGTTACAACAAACAAGAGTGGACAGAAGCACCAAATTAATGCCCCTATCATTCACCGTAGCTATTCTATTCATCTGGGACTAAAGGGAAACTGGAAATTATGTTGGAAGTATTTGGGAATCTTTTCAGTGCCCAGAATTTCCAGTATTTGTTCATTGCTGACGTGGTAAATTGTTTTATGTGTGAGCGTTCTCATTTGTGAAAACTCTGGTAAAACAGGAGAGAAAGCAGAAAAGCAGAACAAGCCAGGTCTGCCAAAAGATCTAGGAGCTTCATGTAATAAACTAACAAATAAATAAATGAAAGGAATGCTGGAAGGAGTCAATGCAGGGATTGAATACAATCACAACAAACGGTGGTGTTTTGGACAAGACTGTGTCCCCTGCTTACCCTCCTGTAACACTGCCAGGGCAGATGTAACCTGACTGAGCCGCACTAAAGTTAATTAACTTACCATTAATGGTTTAGACTAATCCAAGGTTTTGCCCCCCTTAATGAAGTTTCATTGCTTCCACCTCACAGAAATGATAACAAGCCTGAGCTGGCTGAAGGGGAGTGAGTGAAAGTTTTAAGAGGTTGAACAGAGGAAAGTTGAATAGTTCAGCCATGCCCTACAGGAGAGAGCAGGGTAATAAAAGGACCTGGCAGAGCACATTTCCAGAACGGATGGGTATGATTGAAGTAAGGGTTGAGGTAGACTGTAAGAACTATGGGCTCGCTAACAAGATCACACTGCATCCACAACTCAGGTTATTAACATTCCTGCCAACAAAACTGATGCCTTAGAAAACAAATAAACATTTAGAATGCACTTTCTAGACAGACAGGAGCAAATATTTTAGACATGTTTATGATCTATTAAAGTGATTTTTTTTTTTTTTTTGAGAAAGAGAGAGACTGAGGTAGTGACAGAACAAAGCTGTAAGATCAAGATGATCTTAAAAGGGGATTTTTAGGACACCCTACAGATGAACTTTTTGTTGCAGCTTGTTTACCTCTTACCTGAAATTACTACTAGAAAACATAAAGGGAAATTGTCAGTTATTTAAATTTTTAAATTTAAATAGGAAGGGATATTTCACCTCAGCATGTTGTCACTACAGAAAACATGATACAAGAAAATTAAGGGGGCGTTGCCTTTTTTCTTTTTTTTTAACCAGATGATATTTATCATACTGGAAACAAATGGGCAGGCTTGTCTGTAACTCTGAGAAGTGCATTCCACAGCACAGCATCTGCACAAAGAAAGCAGGGTGCCTGCAAACCCTCGGGGCTGAGCTGTTTTCATTAGCTCAGACACCTGAGCCTTTTGCATCATGACCTAAAGGCTGCAGGTAAATCATTTCACCTTCTGGATGGACAGAGCAAACCCAGTTCATACTACAGCTTTTTCTGGTGTCAGAGCAGCAGTGGTTCAGTCTGAGCCTCTTTCTGCAGCAGCAGAACGATGGCTCTGGCTGGAGGCACTACTCAATTTCTGCTTGTTGGCAAAATTGTACAGAAGCAGAACAATCAAGTACGATTATGCTTAACAGATTTAATTAGCAGGTTGCTAATTAAGAGAGCCTACCTGCTAATATCACTCCATTTTTCATTGTGGGCCAGTTAGAAAAAGAGGTGAGAAATCTTGAATTCTCACCTAGTGTTGGGAAAGGCACCTTCCAGCTCAGTGGAAGTGGCATGCAAAAATAAGCTCAGACTACAACAGAATGTGGTAGGGTAGGGTCCAGCAAGGCTCTTTCAAGATGTCACTTTGCTTATCCAGTAATTTGGACAACATCTAACTGTTCTATATCATTACAAACATTTTGGTCTCTTATATAATAAATCCACTTCTTATTTCACTTCAGAATTGAAAACACCTTGCCGCTTGACTGCTGTGTTTTTCTATTGAAGGAATCACATCAAAAGCACACAACCTCTAAAAATTTGATTTAAGCAGCATGTTAACCAACAGGGAGGTACTGGTTTGTGTTGGCACTTGGCCAGAAAACTTTTCTTAAAGCCTAATGACAGTCCCTGGTTCCTCTTCCCCACCCTGAGAATGAAACAGCCCCTGCACTGAGGGAACACAATAATAACTCTGTTGGGATGAAGGGAGAAAATCCATTTGGTAAAAGAGAATTAACTATTGACACTACTGATTACTGCTCTAGTCTGAAACCTAAAGCTATTAAACATGAAACCACGGTAAAGTCTCCCTTTAAATAATTCCATATATTAAAAATACTTTAATTGCTTTCATATCAGACCTTCCTGTTTCTATTTGCTCACTTGCATTTTCCAAAATACTCTGAGTTGTAGGGTTGGGGATTTTTTTTTCCATTTGGGGTTTATTTTTGTGTCTTATAGTTTGAGTTGTTGTTTTGATTTTTTTAAGGATGGTACACAAACTAGTTGTCTGAAGCAGGCTGTAGAAGATTACCTGAGTTACATGAACTGAATTACCCTCTCAAAATGCACGTTAGCTATGCACATCTATGCCTTTTTATTGAACATATTTTAAACTGACCTTCATGTAAAGTATGGCCTTGCAGATTAAAACCCGCTCATGCTTTAACATCCTGTAGCCCTATAAACACACGGCTTGCACTTGTGATTTAAACAAGCTGTTGAATAGATAAATGGTCACAGCAGTCCTTCTTGAGGGGGATGCTTTTAACAGGCATCAACAAGCACAGAGCTGTTCTGCAGTCCACTTCAGCACAAAATGGGCAATTGAGGCACTTTTGTTTAAAACAGTTGAAAAGATACAGGTGAAATGCATTTTACTAGCACATTTTTTCTACTCTATTGCAAACATCACCATGAACCAACACAACAGGACAGAAATTCTGCAGTAATTCAGGGCAGTGATTTGTTGAACAATCACTCCAGTACTGTCCTGAAAGTCCAAATGACTGAACACTAAATATGAACTGCTAAGTTGCTGGGGTAACTCTGAAAATTTTGCTTAGAACTTGGACTTTTCATTTGAGCTACAACAGCAAATGTCACAGCAGTGCTTGTTCAAGGGATTACAGCTTAGATAAAAAATTATTTAGTTCCACTGAAGTCAAGACACATGCTCTCTGCTGATTTACAGCATTCATTCCAAGTTCCTTAGCAAAACAAGCATGCATTTTCACATCACCATCACACACACACTCCTGGAGGAGCTACTGAATTTCCACAGGAAGAATCTTGCTTGGATATTGGTACCAAAGCACCATTTAACAACTCTCTTCATCTGCAACAAAATAAGCCTCCTTACATTTCATTAGTCTGTTCTAGCCCACAGCATTTTACCATCTTGCTCTTTCACTACAGCAGCACTGATGTACAACTATGTCTCCCGGGCACGTGGCAGGGAGTGCTTCTGTTCAGGAAACCAGATAGGTCTGACAAAAGGCACTTACTGTCTCAAAAAGGGAATCTGCAAGGATTCAGTGAGAAACTCTATAAAAACCTGGGCAGGATTTGTGATCCGCAGAGTCTCGGTGAGCCTTTGGCACTGCCACCTCTCCTTCCAGCACTCTCCCACCGGGTGGGTGAGTGCCACGCACACAGGGACAGGCTGCCTGCTCTCCCTGCAGGGCCAGCTGCATTCAGTGACCTCAGGAGACTTCCCCTGGACGCCTGGGACTCACAGCAGATGGAAGTGATGGGAAAGAAATCCTTCAAAACAAAGCCTTGTGTGATCAATATAATGGTCTGCAGCAGGCAAATGATTAAAGTAACAGAGGTCTCCTACCTGGGTCTGAAGAGAAGCACATTGGTTGCCTTCAAAGCGTGACAGAGGTGTCTGCCACAAGGACCAGCCTCATTACTAAACTCTTTATAACTGATCTTCCCCCAGACTGTGAAACGTGGGGATTTCTTGTAAGTTGTTTCCAGTATTTTTAGTATCTGCTGAGAAACTTGGCCTGCAGTTTCTGTAAACTGGCACCTTCCAACTAAAGGACCAATTATTCTCTAGCTTTCTTGAATTTATTTTCCTACAAGTGTCCTATCTATAGCCATCACTTCATTTCCGTTTGCTCTACCCAGTAATGTCTCTGTCTATTCACACTGAGACAAGAAAACTGAGATTGGTATCACATAATTAAAACTAATAAAATGGCTCCTCAAATCCTCATATGAGGTTGAAGGTGTGAGGTATAGTCAAGGCATACTTTTTTGTGTTAAACAATTTATCTTTTTTTCTTAAGAAAAACATCTATTTGTCCTGAGAAAAGATATCTAAAGGATGAGAATGTGAATGAAGTGGTAGTTGAGAGCTGCATAGGATTCTCAGGAAATCATAATAATGACTATTAGAACTATTAGAAAAAATTAGGTGTTTGAAATCTTCTCCACACCTGCATTTCAGGTGAACTGGTTTGCTCAATGTTATTTTTTCTTAGTTAATATTCTAAGCTTAACATTTTTTAAAAATTCGCTTGAATATCCAGAAAACTCACAATATTACAATGAAAACAAAAGCTGTATTCAGTACGGCCATTCAGACCCACTCCAGAAATAAGGAGAAGCAGCTTCAGCCTTTATTTGTCATTGGACCAAGCAATACCCTTGCTCATTTTTGGGGAATGCCAGGACTTTCCCTCTCTCCTGATGCAATCTCATGTACCAAATCAGCAGGGAAGAGAAAACTGAGAGCTTATTCTTGGAGTCACAATCTTCCCTAAATCTCCGTTGTCACATTCAGAACAAAAGAGTCTTTGGCCCCTTCTATTCCACCCATCTCCTCCGAGACAAATTCTGCTTTAAGCTGTAATCTTGAAATATCACTTGCACAGCCCTCTCACGGCCAAGAGTTCATCCTCTGCTGAGCCAGTGCTCCTGCAAAGCCCTGCACAGCACACACACGTGCCAGGGGCATGGAGGGGACACAGCACAAAGCAGAGCTGAGCAGGAATGCTCAGAATTGGAAAATAACAGTTTGTGATTTATAAAGAGTTAGAGCTGAGGTAGAGCATATGGAACCCGGCACGTGCATGCAGAATACTTCTTTGCTGATGTTAAAGATTCTCTGAAGCTTTAGCTGTTTCTGTTTTACAGAGGGGGATGATGCTAAGCATGATCCACAAAATTCCCTCGTGTGCTTCAGCTCTCCCCCAGCCTGGCCAGACAGAGCCAGACCAAAAGGCTGTGAGAGACCAGCCACTCAGTCAGGGCCTGGCAAACTGAAAGATGCTGCTGCTCTTTCTGAAGATCACCAACTTGAATGCCACGGCAGGTCTCCTGTAGGGCTGGAAGGGTAATTTTGGTGCCACATTCACATCTCGCGTGCTGCGCTGCAGTGCAGAACACACCTGAATCTGCCATGGGTGAAATGAAACCCCCAGGTACTTCAACCAACATTTCTCTGCCCAGTGAAAATATTACATCTACACAAGATAAAATCTGCACAACCACCCATCCCAAGATGCTGTAGAGTGCAGGAGAAGGTAAATGAGCTCCCCTTACTTACAGGAATGCACAGCTTTGGCCTCACAACAGTGTCATGCTGAGCTTCTGTTCTTGAGAAGTTTGCCCTAAAAGGTCAATTTGTGATTCCCACTTCAATTAACACTGAAATTCCACTGACTTTGGGGGCAATGGGATTTCTGGCTCCAAGTTTGTTATTAAACATTGAAAAGCCACCAGACTTTATAAAGACTTCAGAGCTGAAGTGGCTTGCCAGTTGCAGTAAACTATTCATAGGAGCTGGTTTATCATGTAGCAAAAAAGTTACACTGAGATGTTCAACTTAACACAAGATTATTATCTGAAGGATAAATTGCCGACTCCCCACTGGAAGTTTAGAGCAATACATTCCAATTTTCAGGCTGAAAGCCATTTGTAATCCTTATGGCAGTGTTCCCAGATGAAATCACGCTGGAGACTAGTATAGGACTCTGCATTTATAATGAGCAAACTTAATGCTCACCACCAGCAGTATTTATTTGCTACCTTGCCTTTGGCATAATAACTATGAGGGATAAGAAGCCTGATTCACCACTACTTTATTCCATCTTAGAACCATATTTTTCTTCAGATGAATCCATGAAGTCATTTACTGTCAGGAGTAATATATTAACACACTAGGTCCAAAGTCTCCTAGCAGATTCATACTTGACTGTAACTCCAGCTGAAGAGCAGTCAAGTGGGTTCCAGTAAATCCAGACTTAGCTCCCACTGCCTTTACTTGGCTATTTGTATTGTTCCTGATTCCTATTCTGGCATTTCTTGTTACAGAAACACGCCTGAAAGAAAGAGCTTTCCAACCCTGATAAGAAAATGCCCAACACACTCCAAGTTCATTCTGAGCAACACAAACATGTACATCACTAAGATAAAAATCAAGTGTTTTCCTATCTACTGTTCCTGTAGGAAGTGGCAGAGGAGAGAGGCTGTGCTGTCCTATAACAACAGCATCTCTGTCTTGTGCTGCCCTGAAACACTGCTGAGGAAGGAAATACATGAGAACATGGGCTGAGAATTATAGAAAGTTACCCCTAAGCCACAGTTCAACCCTCAGAAGATTGATGCTGTTTTTGGAGGGTGGTTTTCAGCCTGATGATCCAACTTTTAAACCATTATGATGATATTTATCCACGTTGAGGATCTATTAACTATGAATCTTGTCTTAGTGAAGAGCTGACAAACAGCTCTGGTATACCAAGTGTAGCAACACCTTCCCTTAGATTTTAATTGTATTAAAGTGTGTAAGAAAGACTCACTATTTCACTTCAGTGTTCAGATTTGCATCTGCTGAATGAAGGCACCAGCATACTGATTATCTGACCTACTTGCTCTTCTTCATGTCCATGCACTAATTAAGACCTGAACTCTGAGCAACAATATTTGATAATAATAAAACCAAGGTGCTCAGAAACTTTAAATAGTACAATGTGGTGCTATAAATACATGCTTAAAGACACAAAAATGTTAACATTTTAATAGAAAACAGACAGGTACTAAAGGCCAGACCCTTTCTTTTTAATTTAAATTCATGAACTTATATTGCAGTGGAATACTTAATTCTGGTATTGCCTACTTAAGTATTCAGCTTTGGTTTTATTTAAAACAAGCAAACAAAAATCCTATTACTTAGGCTCCACTTTTTAAATTGAATAAAACTGTCAATCATGGGGTTTATATATGCTCTCAGTATTTATTGCCATAGTTCTCCTAATTCTGGTAAGTACAGAATTAACGCATCCTGGATAAATTAAAATTTTACTTCATTTGCTTCCTAATGCTTCTCCAGGTTTTGCTCTTTTCTCTGCACAAAACTTCTACATCTCTTCCACTAGAAATTTTTTTTTTAAAGGCAGTAAAAAAAAGTGCAGAAACATTCTGGCATCTGTGTCCTGGGTTTTTTTTAAAAAAACATGTTGTCTTAAGGTTCCTGAGACTTGGACCCATCTGCAGTTTCCTTCATCCTTTCCCACCAATCTCCCTTTAACCTTCAGAGTTTTCCTTGTGCATTCCTAAAGAACCCCATGTCTTTCTTATCCTTCAACACATATTCACCAGGAAACCAACAACCTTTGTTTCCATATGCTGATGCTCTGGTCCATCCTTTAAAGCAGAGCTGACTTCTAGGCAAATTAAAATCTGAGCTAGCTCACTGCCATCTGTGTATAAGCATTTGGTAGCTCAGCATCAAGAACTTTAAAAGCAGATTTTTTTTACCTTTTCATAGCTAGACCTCCAGATTACTATGGGCACAGTCACGTTCAGATAACTGTGTGTTTACATAATGCACATCCTCACCTTGAACCTCTTCCCAAGTCATCAAGCCTTACCATGCAGCCGATTTTTCCTGCAATAAAATACAGCTTTTCCACTTAAAATTGACCCTTGCTGCTTTCCTCACTGATGTCAAGACTCATGCCCACTTCAAATCCCTCCTGAATGCTTCTGAAAACTCGGTTTTCAGGCTGCCTTTCAGGAAGGGAACATCTCGCCTCTTGTTCTGTTTTCCACGCTGCTTAAATTGCTTCTCTTCATTTTCAAAGCCCTTCTGAACCCTTCTTTTGTTACTTATCAGCCAAGCAAGTATCACTAGCTTATCATCCAGCTCCTAACTGCCAGCCTTCACTGTTCTCTGCCTGTTACACAGAATTTCCCAAATGTCCAAAAAGAAAAAAATAAATCAGTAACTTTAATTGTGCTGCTGAATCCAGAGCATTACTCAAGAATGCTCTGTCAGTACCTCCTAGCATTCCCTTCTCCTCTCTCCCAGAATCTCCTGTTTCAAATATTTTATTTGTAGGCTTTAGCTGTTCAAGTCAAGGCCATAGGTTTTGTTCTGAGGTTGTAGACCACTTGATATAAGAGACATCTGGGTCATTATTGGAATGCCTAGAACTGCAATAATAAGCACACCAATTAAAAAGATGCAGGGATGAATCAGGTAGCTTACCACACCTCAGAAAGTGGTTCTTCTAGTGGTATAAACTTCTGAGAGTTTTCTAAAATAAATGGTGCTATTTCTACCACTATTACATTTTCTAAACTAAATTTGATGACATTTTTTGTCTACGAGGGATAAGTTAAGGCAAATTACAATCAAGTGCCATACTGTCTTAAGATGCTCTGCAGTAAACACCTTGATCTCAAGGGCTTTGAGGTTCTCGCTTGTTTGTTTGAGGTTTTCAGTTTGTAGATTCATTTAGTTTTGCTTTGTAATTCAGCCCTGTCATGTTTAATTTTGTATGGCAGTGAGCAATGACTGTGGATACAGAGGTCCTTTAACTCCTCTTGTGTTCCACAAGTGCTGTAATTTTTCATCATTTTGTGACAGGAACAAAGTAAGGCAGCTCCTGTACAACTCTGGAAGAATCCCCAGCTCCCTACAGGTATTTCTTAACATTTATGCCTACTCTTTCTCCTGGCTTCACTGAAAGGAATCAAAATCTGTTTCTAAGATCAGATGAGCCAGTCTCACCCTTTCTTAGAATCCCATGTGAATTTGATGTCAGTTTTCCAGAGATACCACACTGACAACCAGCACATGCAAACTCAAGAAAAAAATTATCTAAATTGTAGTTACTTTTTGTGCTAAAGACAATAAAATACAGATATTAAAACTTCTACATGGAAATGAGGCAACACATTTTAACCTAAGCTGGTTAGTGACAATCTCTCTTTTGGGTTTTTTTTCAACTGCTAGCAAGGATATAATTATTTTTCCCCCAGAGAAAAACCCCAAAGAACAATACACCCACAAGAGTTCATCAGCCAGAGTTAAGTTTATAAAGCGACTTTCATGCAAGCACCTTTGAGAGGATTGAAAAAATTGAAATGGCAAACCACCTGTAGCCAAAGAATCTGCTTAGAGACTTCAGTTACAATGGAATTGTCAAAATTAACATGGAAATTAAAAATAAAATAATAACTTAGAGCATACCAAAGTGTCAGAGCACTTTGACAAAAGGGAAGCTCTGAAGTTTTCACCTATTCCTATTAGCAGTGTTTCCTTCAGCAGCAGTTTTAACCTCCCACTTGACCTCCTAACCTCTCTGAAATAATGACACCCTGAAAGTCTTATTCTGGATATTATGGAAGCTGTGAATTCGTCAGGAACACAACCCATCTGGAGACCCATGGGATGAGCAGCGCCAGTGGTCTGGAGCACCACCACTGTTCCAAGACAGTGAGGAGGGGCAAAACCTTCTGCAGTGCAGCGGAGGGCCTCAAACACCAAAACAAAAAGAACTTCACTTTGTTCAAACACAGGAATGCGAGAGAAAGTCAGCACAGATGCACAGCACTCACACAGACAATTTTCTCCAGTGTTTTGTCTCTCACATGGCTGCAGGAATTGTCTTACAGCTGAGCTATTGCTATCTGGGAACAACATCTTAAAAGCTTATTACTTGCAGGTACATTGTGCATTTCCATGCACAGAACATTCAGTGCTGCAGTTTCAGTGACAAACAGCAGCTCTTGTAGCAAGCTCCACCACTTGAGCTGCTCAGTGGGAACTTCTGTAGTCTTTTCCCAGGTTAGAATTAGCCACTTTTCCGAGCAAAACCTGACACTGTTTCCCTCAGATTATCGTGTCATACGTGCCTACATTGACAGAAAAGACAAATGCTATAGGTATTTGCCTATAGCTGTATTAGCCTATATTGCTAATACTAGTTTCATGGTCAGAAACCTTATTTTTAATAAACTATAACAGAAGAAATCTCTGCCAGTTTTAGCTGCCTGCTTTGTCATAATATGAATAAAATATCTGTGCTGTGATGTCCTGTTCTTTAAATGACTTACATGACTTAACAGCCAACTTCACAACAGAGTGCTAATGGATGAGACTGCCTGAATTCTGATGTCGCAGACATGACTGATAACCACCAAAGCAAAGAGCACATTTGCCATTTTTGTTGATTATCTCTGTCAACAGTTAAACTTTTCTCTTTTTTATAAAAGAGCAAAGGCTGTGTACATCTCCCTTTGGGTTTGTGCTGATGGAGGCCTGTGGTGTGGCTGTTCTGAGGGCAGGGCTGAGAGGTGCAGCTTGGTGCAGCCTCCCTTCCATGGAAACAAAGGAGAGTTACTCTGCTCCCACCTGGGCACACTCAAGAGTATTTTTCCTCTTAAACTAAGTTAAGCCCATTAAGCTGAAGAAAAGAATTTCTCATTTCTTAAATGGACAGCATCAAAATCCAAGCAAATCCGTAATCACAGTGGCCTACAAAAAGTAAAAGTATTATGCCTTAGCTCTAGATGATGTATTTCAAGTAATACATTATCACTTCCTATCACTTCAACTGATTTGTTTCAATCTTTACTGTTGGTCTCACTCTGTAGAGACAGACAGGAGCTCATGAAGTTTTATCCATCCCAACTGTATCCTAAAAGAAAATTTCTTCCCTAAAACACTTTTAAGCTCTCCAAGGCAAGTGGAGAAATATATGTGCCTTAATAGAATAGGCTCTTTCCCTGCCTGCCAAAAGTCTTGAAGGAGTGGCTCCACTGTTTTCAGGGTGACAGCAAATGACACTCAGAGAAAGAAGTCACAACTAGAATTTAAATGAAGTTCCTGCACACTATGACCTCATGCAGAAGATGGAGTTTCGATCCTGCCTATGTTCATGAATAAATTGCAAAGTTCACAAAGCTTTGCAAATAAGATTGAGATGCGTCTCAGGCTGAATTACTGTGCTCATATCCCAGAGACTCCTCTTTTCCTCTGGCCCCCAAAAAAAGGGCAAAGAAAAGCATCACCTAACACACTTCTGTCACTAAATGTACTTTTAGTGCTATTAGCACTTTTTAACGGAAAGATGGAAAAGAAGAATAGAAGCAACCATACACCAAGATTTCTTACCATGAATATCTAAGTCTTAAAAGATTTTCTAAACTAGGAACAAATAAAGCAGTTCAAAAAGCAGAAAATTGCTTTGATGTCCAGGAGGACATTAATTCAACTGCCCTAGCTGCGAGGAGCCCTACTGTGCTTGGCTGGGTGAGCTTCACTTCTACGACTCCCAACGCTGCCAACTCTGTGCTGTGCCCCCTGCACAAATCAGGCTGTAAACCTTGGCAAGAAATGCAACTGCAAATACTCTGGTGTGCAAAGGCATGTTGCTCAATCATGCAAATGGTATGATATCTCGCCCTCCCACCCCTCCATTTTCATTCATTTCATTTAATTTCATTTCTAGGCCATTCAATCATACAGTGAAGGCTTAATATAAACTCAGGCCCTTCACAGGCCAAGCAGAAGAGGCTCAGATTTCTGAGCAGCAGCTTATCAGATGGATGAGACAGCAAAATAAAATCAACAGCTCTAAACCCAGGCTGTTTAAATGACCTTCAAGTACAACACTGAATAGCTAAAATAGCTCTGCTAAGCTCCAGGCTGCCGAGGTACCACTGGGCTGTGACGCTGAGCTGCCTTCAGCACCAAAGACAGATTATGTCAGATTGTTCCCTGCATTTTCTGCCTGTCTTCGAAGGCTTTATTTTAATATCTGAAGTAGATTATCCCATAACAGTATCTGCAGGACACAGACTTAAAGAATACAAAAAGCCTGCTGTCTTGCTGTTTAGAATTAATACAAAAACTAGGCGCATCAGTCACTCATAATTAAAAGTCACTGAATACTAACAATATAAATAACAGTTCTTTCAAGACTCTTTTAAGTAAACCAATTTTACAATATCCTTTTGATTGTTCTAAACCAACAACAATGACTACTGTTAGCTTCTTAGTTTGCATATGAATAGAAACACTAGTAAGGATTATTACAATTGTCTATTGTACAATAAACTATTTAGAGATTTGTATTATTTTGTGCAGATTGTCCCTAAAGCACAAATCCACGGCCCTACACAGGCCCTCTTGGGCTAGATGTTCCCTTGGAGGGCAGGGGTGGCAGAGGCATGCACTGGAGAAATCCAGTGGTTTGGGAATTAATTAATAATTAGTGGAATGGAATTCTCCCCTCCTTCCCAGGGCACACTGGCCCGTGTCCCCAACAGAGGGAATGCTGTGCTAGGGCACTGCCAAGGGGAGACAACACCACTGCACTCCTGAGCCATGCATCCACCCCAAACTGCACCGAGGGAGGACAGGGACCCCCTCAAATGCTAGAGACAACTGCAAGGCTCAGACAGGAGCTCAGGGAAGAGGCAGGAAAGATCTGGCCTGGTCCCAGCTGGGCTGTCGTGACCCGTGACATGAATCAGGTGTGGCAAAACCCCAGAAGAGCACAGCTAAGTTTGACCCAAAGCCACATTAATTGCACTTAGCTCTGCCCCCAAACTAAACCAGACTGAAGTAAAGCATCGGATTTTCAGTCAACAAAGTGCTGGTCCAGATGTCCCCGTGGCACACACCTGGAGGACACAATACAGCCAGCTACAAGCTCCTCCTTCAGCATGCTCCTTTCCAAGCCCACTGTTGTCAGCCTTTTATCAGCATCTCAGGGCAGCAATTTGTCAGTCTCCAGTACAACTCACTCTGGGACTTGCACCTGTCAGATTCACTGCAGGAAGGCACTGGAACAGTTAAAACCACACCGCCCACAGTCTTGATCTTTCAATATGAAATCTCTTTGTGTGCTTCAAGCCAACAGAGCCCTATCCTTGCAAACGGAATTGCATCATCCCTGAAAGGAGGTGCCAAAAAATTTTGTTCCTGCAACTGTCATAGAATAATTTGGGAGATGAATGGGAAGCTGAGGTGACAGGCTACATCCTCATTTGAAATTCTGGATAACAGTGATGTACCTGATCCTGGTATGGTGTCGAGTGCTCTCTAAATAAAACTAACTGTACGTTCTCTATGGCACATGGGGCACCAGATTTCTCTCCTGTTGCACAGAGTCTCTCTCTTGTTTGAAGCTGCTTTGCATTTCAGCCTGATAAAATTATTATTTAATTAAAGCCATTTCATGGCTGCTACCCAGAAAGCATTTCTTTAGACACTGACTGAAATCCTTGGGCCAGCCTAGGTGAATTTAGAGCTTTAGTCACTGTCTTGTTATCCCAAAGCACCCAGAGTTTATCCTTCACAATCAGCTGGCTCCACCACACCTTACTTACACTATTAGTGGAATTCCATTCCACTTATTATTAATTGCTTACACTAATGACTCACAGCTGCCACTGTTTCCTACCGAAGATGAAACATTTTTGGAGGTTACTCTATTTGTTTATAGTCACCTTGTATCTTTAATGCTTGGTTTGATCCTTTACAGAAGAGGTGCCAGAAATATTAGTTTTTCTTTTAAATCTATCCCAAGTCTTGGAGAGCTTTTAGCCTTTTGGGGAAGCGATGGGCCTGAGGTCATGGAACTTTTCTTCACCCCCGTCCAGACAACATATTTGTCTTGGAGCTGGCAAATTCAGGAAGAGATGGAATTATTTCAGTGCCATTGATTTTCCCACACAGAGGACTCTTCCCTTTCCCAAGATGAACTGGGTTTCCTCTGCTTTTATGGACAGAACAGGAATATAAAGTATCATGAGATATTTTCCTTGCTCGAGCTGATCCTGCTTAAACAGAGGGGTTGGACTAGATGACCTTCAGAGGTCCCTTCCCACCTCCAACGTTCTGTGACTGTGAGAAACAGTTTCCCATAAGAACAAGGCTGAAAACTGCTGGAGAGCAACGAAGTTGGAGGGACAGGAAGAATCCTAAGAGGTAAGTGTTTAATTAACAAAAAAGTTAATCAGTATTGATGTTTAGAAGTCTAACCAGTGCCAGAGAAGATGAAGTAAACATCAAACTTGACACGGTATTTGGAGGTGGTGTTATTTCTTCTTAGTGTCCTTAACTACAGTGCTATCTCAGGGATTATTGATCAAATTACAGAATTCCCTCAAGTTCATGTGCAGCAAGTAGAGCCTGCAGTAGAGTCTGCCCAGAAATGGGTGCTCTGCAGCACACAGTTAATTCATAATCATTCAGCGTGTCTCCTGCTGGAAGTGGGGAAATGAGGCATCTCAGAGTGCTGGCTCTGTGTGTCACACATCTGGCAGAATGACAGGCAGCTCACTTGACAGCTCATATTTGAATGTGCCTTGAGTGCTCAAGAAGGTCCCAAGACTCTCAGTCTACCTTTATGCAAACACTCACAGTTACTCCTGTTACTTATCCGATTGAATTTTAAAATGCCATCCGGGGAAAAAAACAACCTGCTCCAGAAATGCTTACACCTCACCAAATTCATAGCTGCTAACAAGAAAGAGGTTAACCTTGAAGAGATGTTTAAATCAATCCAGTAGGTGAAAGGACTTAAGTGTTGTGACTGCACCGGATACAAATAAATTGAATTATGATTAGTCAGTCATTGCCATGATTTGATCCAGCAGTGCTGACAGCACACAACCCTGAGGCCAGCTGGTACCCAAAATATGTCCCATCCAATGGAAACACTGTGCAGGCACAATTTAACAAAGGAAACCTTTTTAGCACACTGCGTACCACTAATGCAGTGGTGCTTGATAACAATTCCTATTTGAACAATTGAAGATTTCCTCACATAAACACATTTAAGGACAAGTGAAAAATGTAAAGGATTCGCTTCTGTGTTAATATAAAATAGAAGATCAAATGAAGCTCCCACACCAACATGAAATTTATAGCTCTGATTTACCATGATCCACTTCTGTCACACTGAGTCCTGTCCCTGTCCTTCTGGTCAGAGACCTCTATCCCAAAGGCAAAGCAGCACGATCGAAAAAATTCCAGGTTTAATGCAGTAACCCCAGTTTTATCCATTTTCAGAAGTTTTATTTAAACCTCACGTTGTTTTAGCAAAACCAGTGAGTTTACGAGCTGTGTTGCTATTTTTGACTTCCCAAACTGCCATTTGTGAGTCAGTCAATGCAGACATCACAGTTTTAAGGCTAATTTGAGAGCTTGAAAGCACCAAAAATAACCGCTGAAATGGAATATGCATGCTGAACAAATTGCTACGTCTTTAACACAGCAAGAGCAACAAAGCTCCAATGTCCACAATCAGTGGAGTTCCCTGCCAAAAAACCCCAAAGTTAATTCTGTAGTAACATCAGAATGACTTAAATGCATTCCTCAGCTTTTCCACTTGATTGCTCTGAGCCTTTATGGACAGCCAGCTGAGTAGCCAGCAGAGCTATCGCTGTATAATTCCTGCAATCACACTTTAGGAGAAATTAAAAAGAAAAACACCCAAACAAACAAAAGGAAAATTAATTCAAGAAATTTAACAACTATTTTTAAGCTATACAAGAACACATTAAACCTCCAACTCCCAAAAATTTCTTTAAAAGGCGTACCATTATTCCTCTGCTGTAACAGTCAGGTGTAATTTCTGAACCCTCTCAACTGAACTGAAATTCCAAGAAGTCCTAGCTGTGACTGCCACTTGGCTGGCATGTGAGTAGATCCACGAGCCAAAAAGAACCACCAGTTTTTCACTCTGCTCCCCCATATGCCACAGACTCTGTATTTCCACCTGCTTGCTGCTAAGTGAAACGAGTTGTACTGCATTAAATTATGGTTTCCAGAGAAACCATGTGTCAGCTTTGATGACCTCAACAATTATTTCCTGTGATGGCCACTGACCTGCTCTGAGAGGAATATGCACCTTATTCCTAATGGGCATCCGACTGGCTTTAATTTCTTGCCATTGGCTCTTGAAACCACCCTAGATTAAAATCTCTACTATCCCATATTTTCTTTGGGAAAAATACATCCACTTTGTAAATATATTCACGTTGTGACTGAACTCAACTTTTGCTAAGAGCTAGTTTGATTGCTGATTTTAAATAAATTATCTGACAAACACAGCTCTTTCCTTGGCTTCCAAATCAATGCAGGGTTCTTTTTCAGAGTTACTCATAACTATTCAATCAACATTTCATGTGAGCAAGTAATTTCTGACATTCTCTGTGCTCCCCAATTGGACAAACGATGGTTAATGAGCAGGGCAAAAAAAAAATTCCCCTGTTCACATAAACCCACTGTGGATGCAATCATTCCATAAACATTTCTGCAAATAACCACACTCTGCAAGTGCTGAACAATACCAGGGAAGAAACTAAGCTGTGGCTGAATTGCTGATCAGAATCTGAATGAAGGCTGTGGAAGTAATATGGCTCATGTAATTACAGAGGGAGTTAAATATGCTTTCATGGGGACTGAACTTGGTCCATGAATTCTAAATGAGCCAGTGGATGACTTCAATTAATGGAATGACATAATAAAATTATCAATAAAACTAAAGTAACGATAAAGTGAATTTTCCATCTACCATATTAACTACCTTCTCTAATAGTTATTAACATACTGTTAAGAATTCAAGAAACAAAAATCTGACCTTCAGAACTTCTGTGTCTGATGAAGTAACGAGAGAGAGTGTAGAATTAATCAAAGGAATGTTTAAATTGACAACCATCCCACAATTACTACATCATCCATCTCCAAGTGCTCTGCATGTGCTCCAATAACTGTTAGTTTTATGCCAAATTTAGATTGTAAGCGACAATTGGTTTTAAAAACTGCTGATTGAACTGCCAATTTGCAATGAGGAGAGACATCTTTAAAATATGGGTAACTCTAGTAAGAGCTACATAATATCCAACTCTGATCTATTTCAAATTAATGCACTTACAAAATGTGAAACGCTCCCGTAGCATCAGACTGTGAGACTAGACTGCAGGTACCCAACACCGCTGCTCTGCTTCTCCAGGAGTGTGAACTAAAACAATGCCCAAATTAGCAGAGGAGAGCCCTGCCCTTCTTTAGGAGTTGTACTACATCATCTCACACAAAAAGAGCCTGTTTGCAGAGTCGGAGCTCGGAGGGGGCAGCTTTGGGCCCCAAGGTCAGGGCAGGAACCAAGCCCTGCAGAGGCAGCAGCAGCCCCAAAACCACCACACCCTGAGTAATCTGGGAGTGAGGGCTCCAAAACCTTTCAGCACCAGCCCACAGCTCTGAATCCAGATCCAAAATCTAGTGCCAGGCTTATCATCTAGAAGCCCAGCAGTATTTCGACTCCACATTTTCAAATGTTTTGATATTTTCACCGGCTGAAATCAATTTAACCAAAACTAGCCTTACAGAAAAATCATTTACTATAGCATAGCACAAGGAAAAAAAAAGAAAAAGCCTGGAAATGTTATGTGCATTTTTATTTCCTAGATGAGAACAGTTCTGAACTGTTGTATAATATTCAGGATAACAACTCTAATCTCTTCTAAATTAAAAAAGTACATGAGAGCTTGAAATGCTTGTACATGAGAGCTTGAAATGCTCCGATAATTTTAAATTCTTAGGCACTGCAGTTGCTCTCAACAGTTTCAATTACATTTTCAATGCAGGGGTTTTTTACTACAGATATCCTGGGCAAATTGCCTTAAAAACGTAAACTAGGGAAGAAAGCTCTTACAGTGACCATGAGAATCTCAGTAATAAGTATTTGAATCTTATAAAATTAAAAACAAAACAAAACACCACACCAAAAAAAAAAAAATAAACCAAATCAAAAGAGGGCATTACATAGCCTGGAAATCAATTAGTTTGATATTCTACTTGCCTTCTTTCTGCACCAGCCTCACCTATTTAACAAAATGATGAATAAATTGTTACTGGTCAAACTATAAAGACAGCAGATATATGCTCCTGTCCTTCCATATCAACAACAGACATATCAGCTGTGGACAAGATAATCAGAAAAGATGATAAAGATGGATTTAGTCATACAGAAAGGCAACAGAATTCAGGATGAAGAGAATAACCCAAAGGCTGAGAGGCAAATGCATCACCTAAAGCAATACAGAAAACAGGCAAGGTAATGATAACATGACACAAAAAAACACAAAGTGAAAATACTTGATAAATTATTAAAACAAAATCTGTGAGGAACCTTCTGTGATGTGCAGGCTCATCAACTAACCAGTTTTTCTTAAAAGCAGCAAATAAAAACCCTCCCAAAGAGTGAGAAAGCCCCCAGTCTAAGCTGCGTGGTCCAATAGAGGGGAACTGAGGTGTTAATTGATTAATCCCCCTGTCTCTCCACAGGAGCATCCTCTGTGGCCTCAGGGTGCTGCTCTGAGCCCTCCACAAGCTCCCCCAGTACTATTTTTTGCTGACACAATGCATTATTCTTTTCTGCAGTAATGTGCTGAAAGCCGAGTTTATCAAGTCTAGGTAAATTACATCAGATTTTTTTTTGCCAGTTGAAGTTTCTATTATCTCTATGGAAATCCTGCTTTGCTAGGCAAAAGCTGAGGAGCTGAATGTCTTTGATAGCATTTTCTGAAGTACCCTTCTAACATTGCTTCTGATCAGCATTTGCAATCTTTCCTCCCATTAAAGGTTAACTTATGCTTGTCTATCTTTTCAGCACATCTTCTAGTATATGGGAAATTGCACCAGTACCTCTACTGTAAAATATTAAATAGTTCTGCTATCGTAAAAGAGCTCTTATCCATTCTCTGAAATGAGCATTTCCCTCTTCTTTAGAAGAATGGATGAGTGAACAGATACAGCATATTACAGACAACTGCTTTTATTCCGGTTACATTTTGTGGCTAGGGCTTTTATTTGCCTTTTTTTTTATTGCCTTTTCAAATTCAAAAATGTGTCTTCTGTGGCACTGGCCAAGTTATCTTTGACTGACCTGCTGCATCGACTTGCTTAAAGGAGCATTTATTTCTCAATCAGAAAAATGCTTGGCTATTTTTTTTTTTTTAGAGCCTTCTTGGCTCTAAGTTTTCAAGTAATTCAAGTTTTTAATACTCTTCCTCACAGCATTTAAAATAATTGAACTACTTTTTGGAGTCTTGCTTTTTAACTTCAGCTCAGGTCCTGAAACCTGTATGCCAGGATTAGTGCTTTAGCCAGTTCATTAATTTCAGCTCACAGTAGTATTTTCCTTTTTCATTCATGCTCACCTCCAGCAGTGATCCTGTACACTAGGGAAGAATACAGATTTCAGAGGACATTTTTAAGTTTTTTTCCATTCTAAACCATTCTACTGAAACAAAGATAATTTTTTTTCAAAACAAAACCATTTCTCTAAGACTAAAAAAATCCTATATGCTTCCAAATGAAAAAATCAATGTTACTCTTAGGAAAAAAAAAAGATTATTTTTCAACTCTCTCATTTCACCATGGCTGGAATTTCAATTCAAAGTGATCAGTTCTCTCAATTCTCACAGGCACACGCAGTGTTTTCACACTACATGGTTTCAAACACGAAAATAAATAAGCAGAAATATCCATTCCATTATTTCCAAATTGAAGGATGTAAAAGATATTCCCTCTGATCCAGAATAACACAGTTCTATGGCTTTTTTCCTCCGCTTTTGTTTTCAACCAGTGAAGTGTAACATACAAAAGACCTATCTCGGGTCTGAAACTTGAAGAAGGACCTCTTGTGCTGGTTCTTTTGAATTCCAGTGCCTTTTACCCTCTGAACAGAAAATGACATTGATTATGTCTGATACTTTCATAAAATGAACAGACAGGTGGGTCTCTGTCCTATTATTATAAAGCCTCGTATTCAGTTGCAAAATAGAGTGTGCAAATCCCTCAGACCTGTCAGATCCACACTCATAAGCTAAAGATTCAACACCATGGATCTTCACCTGCAATGAAAAGCTCTTATTCGGGTTGGAAAACACTTTTAAGATTGAGTCCAGCTGCAAACTTAACACTGCCACAGCAAGAACAGAAATAATTCGCTCATGGCAAATGGCTCAGTGTGAAACTGCTCCAAACCCAGAAATCAGATTAGCAGATCCTCTCTCTGAAACTTTGCACGGAAGGAAATAATGAGGATTTATTATAGGGCCAGAATCAAACTTCAGGGAAAAGATTAAAAAATGAAAATATTGTATATACAATGTGAAATGTCTTCATAACACATCCCCAAGAAGAAATCACTGCACTGCCTGTGCTAGGCCAAGAAGGACTGGTTGGTTTTGGAAGCCTTTGAAACATCTCTGTACCTCCCTGGTGTACCTGTCATATATCCTGAAGAGGCTGCAGCTTTGAATTCATCTTCTCAGGTACACATAGAAAAAGTTGACTTTGAAAAGGATTGCAAAAAACTAACACCAGATTTTGCTTCCCTTGCAAATAAGGTCACAACTCCTATTAACTTTACTATGATCAAAATCGGGATTTATACGCTGAAAGAAATTAGCAGAAACATAAATAGCCTTGATAAACGACTCAGCAGGAATGTCTTATATAAGACATTAATTGCCACAGCGACTTACAGAGTATGTTTAAAATAAAACTTATTAGTGCTGATAACCATGCTTGCCAGGCAGTTTCACTGACTCTCTGTCTTCTAATACTGAGCAACCTAGACTGAGGGGAAGGAAAAAAAAAAAAGGGCTATTTATTGTGGAAAAATATCCTTGCTCTCAGAAATCAAGCAAGTAAATAAAAGTTAGAGTTGGGCCCAGTGCTTAGATCATTCCACAGGGGTTCATGAGAAAGGCAAAGGACAGCAATGAGCTGGCAGGGCTGTCAGCTGCAGCCCCTGGAAGAAGAGGAGCACCTGCCCTGGGAGTCACACACACAGCCAGGCTGCCTCTCTGCGTGGGAGCAGTGACAGACTCCCTTTGTCCAGTCAAAGGGAGGAGTGTGCAGATCCCTCAGATCCACACTCACCAGCCAGAAACTCCACACCACTGATCTTCTGCAATGAAGAACTCTCCCATTTAGGCTGGAAAAGACTGCTGAGATCACCCAATCCAGCTGCAAACCCCACGGTGCCACAGCCAGCGCTTGCTCTGTTCACAGTGTGGCTGCAGCAGGAGAAAACTGGGTTTTTTTGTACAGCCCGGCCCTGCACTGCCCTCTGTGTGTCTGCACACACGAAAAGACCATCCTCAAGCAGGTGATTGCCCAGTTCAGCCCAGTGTGTGAGACAGAACTGGTGCTGCCAGATCAGGCTGCCCTGTGCACAGCTGCCTGACATCTGCCTCCAAGACAAACGTGAACACCAACCCTGAGCTTTCACGTAACTGAGAGCTGTGAAACAGCTGCTCTGCTCCCTTTTACTGCCTAAAAAAGGCTGCCTGAAATGTTTTTATTGTAGACACTTCATCTTCAGGGCAGTGATTTTTCAACTCTGAAGGGCCAGTCATTGATCCATCTGCAGGTTTGTTTTCCTCCGTATTTCCTGACAATCAGCATCTGTTGCATGTGGGGCCTTCTGTTAAACTATTTTCTTGCACAGCGTCTCAATTTGCAATTCTTATGTGTTTTACTTACCAAACTTCTAAATAACAGAAGACATTTTCTGAAATGTATGAAAAATATCTGTGTATGAACAATCACCATGCCAAGAGATTTAACCAAAGAAAACATAGCATTTATAAAAATATATATGACAAACGCTTTTGAACCATACAAAGAGTTCTTAGAAGTTGAGAAGTCTCTGGGAGTTTTTTTGCAACTGTTCCCAGTACTTCAGACACTGTGCTTAGAATATACAGTATGCTTTCAGGTCAGAGTCTTGTGCAGTGTGAACTGGCACAGCTTTATGTGTTGGCAGGACTCCCTTCCACTGCCTTCAGTGGAGATGCAATAATTCACAGCAGGCAGGGCTGCAGTCACTGGTGTCAGTTCTGCAATCTCTTGCAAGAATATGAAGTGATATTAATGAGTGTCCCTTCTCACCTGCATTTCTTGTCTAGTGATTCTCCCCGTTTAGTTTTCTGACCCTGGTCCTCAATTGGAATTCCTCAAACTCTAACTGGTTTCTACTGATTTTCACATCACTGGATGAGCTTTGGGATTTAACTGCTTATAAACTGAGAATTATATGAGCCAGAAGCTGCTAAACAAAGGAACAGAACTGCCCATTATCCCCTCAGTCACAAGCAATTTTCAAGGCAAAACTGCGCTTAAAATCTCACTTCATCGATTGATGGTACTTATTTATTATATAATAAAGTCTCTAATAATGTGGTATTTCATTCTCATAAAATAATCTTCTAAACTATCACTCAGGAGCAGTTTTAATGCAAGTGACATGCTGTCAGCAGCCTGCCTTCAAGATTACAGTCCTGGATAAACAGCAGTCTTAAACAACAACAACAACCAACCAGGCTCAGGCAGATCCCAGAATTAGGAAGGGAAGGCAGTCAGGCCTGGGGCATGTACTTACTGCAACTACAACAACCATCTTTTCCATGCAGAACAGGGGCACAGCAAGAAATAAATCTTCTGAGACCTAAATGTATGACTGAATTGTTGCTTTACTTTAACAGGTTTAGGAATTAGAACAGTACCTTTACCCTTTTCTACATGAACCAATTACAAAAACCCAGCAAAACCCCCAGAGCCTCACGTAAACTTTATGGTTTAGGTACTGTTTTGCCAGAACTGTTCTTCTGCCTTCACATTCATCTCCTCTCACTTCCAAGCCATCTCATCTCCCAGTTTTCCTCATTCCCTGCATCATCACTGTGATGGGGAGCTGCTGTGCTTTACATCTGAACTGATCTTACGTGATTAAAGCAACGCAATTTCTACCAGCACTAAGCAGTGTAGTAGGAGCCTGGTTTAACTCCTGGAGTAAGCCATTTTACCATGCTGCATTTACTTTTTTTGGCTGTTTCAACCATTGCAGAGGCCAGGTTTTGTCCAGCTGTGCTAAGCAGCAGGAGAGGCTTGATGTGACAGGCTAACACAGACACTGAAAGTCTCTCACAAACAGCACGCCAGAGGTACCAAAAGCACCTGATGGCCTTGGTGTGTGCACATCTAACAGCTCCCTCCACCCGTGGTGGCTGGAGGAGCAGCAGCAGATGCTCAGGTGTGATGGGGATGTTCCCGCAGATGAGTCTGGGGAATTAAGCCAGAACTCTGGCTGTGGCTGTCCAGGTGGAGCAGTGCTGGTTTGGGCAGAGAGTGTCTAAAGGCAGGAATGGAAAGATGTGATGCTTAGGGAGAAACACCCTTCAGCAACAGAATCAGGGTAGGATGAGCTGCTTAGGCAGCCACGCTGTTCAGATGCCACCACTGAGACAAGGAAGCTCTCAACAGAAACTCTGATTATCTGATAATTTGAGATTAATTCGTTCTTACTAAAGATGAAAGAACAGCAATTCTTCCCTCAGATTCACGGAGGTGCATTGCAGGATCATCACCCTTTTTGTTTTTTCCACCAGTGGAACATTCAAGGTGCTCTACTCAGTGAATGGTGACTCCTGAAGTGTCCAGGCTCCTGGGGACCAGGACAAAATGCAGCTGCCTTGGAAGGCACCCTCTGAGGATGGAGGGAGGGTAGGAAACACACCTAATCACGGATTGTAGTTTTTCAACTGCCTTCTATCTTTTCAGGCCAAGCCAAATACCTAGCTGTGAGGAATTCTTTCACATTAGTAGTATCAGAGGACCACAGAAATGGACAGATTAATATTTTGATTTTTCCATTCCATCTTAGTGTTTCACCACACATAAGATTTGCATCAGCTTCTCTATCTGAAACACAGTTACAAGGCACTCCAAGATACTTGCAGGAATGAACTGTGAATATGCCAATATTAGTTACAGCAGACACAGAGTGGATTGCAGAAACGTTTGGAAATCTGATCACAGAAGTCTTACCATCACTATTCCTGATTCTTTTTAAAATGAAACTGAAACACTACGAGAAAATAATGCTGCTAATCATTTCATTGCAATATTTTAGGATATTTCCTTGCGATTTTCTACTGCTTTTAATTATGAAGCTACATGTGATATTTTTGATCCTGTCTAAAAAAAAAAATGGAGCTTGGAATTCTAATGTCAGGTATGCAGTTCCCTTTCTATTGACTCTATTGATGATTTCTTTCCTATATAAAGCATATTAAAAGGAAACAGTAGCTGTACCTATGATTGTAAAACAAACACCTTATCTAAGCCTCTTCTCGTGCAAAAATGTGAAAATTCAAAAACATCTGAAAGCAGTTAGTGGGGGAAAAAAAGGAAGCTATCCAGTTTAGAAGAGAGACTGTAGTAGTAACTAATAATAGCAACTTAACTGCATATGAAGGAGTGGTTCCTGCCAGTTAGATATATTATTGCACATCCAGATGCAAGTGTGCCAAGTGGTGGCAGCAACAAAACTGTAAATGGAACAGCTACAACAGAAAAACTTTGCATATGAGCTAAGAACGGCATCACCCACCTGAATCAGGGCACTAATCTGTTTTGGTAAGGACTGCCAGGTGGGAAAAACATCCCCTTTGTGCAGCATTTCGCCACTACTACAATAAAATTAACATCTTACCAGTGTCTTTTGTGGCTACTGGCAAGATCACTAAGATTAAAAGGAATATTTTTACAAATATTTCTAACGTGCAAGAGAAGAAGTACATGGCTGGGCTGCAGCTCTGCTTGAGCAAGAGATGCAGCACTGCAATGGAAATCTCACAGAGGTATGCTGAGTGATGCCTGTTAGTTCTTTCCCTCTTAACACCATAATCCCTAACACAGAAAAAGTCTAATTCTCTTTTGAAAAAGTTCTCAGTCATTACTGGGATCTTATTACCCAAATTTGGCCTTTCTGGATGTTGTTTTTAACATTAGTTAGAAAGCAAAATACACAGTAATGGGGAGGAGACACAACATTTTTAATTATAAAGGAGCAGAGCCTTGTCAAGAAAAGCTTCCCTTGCCTCCTTCCCCTCTGTCATTTGTTTGCTGCTATCTCATTTGCTCAGAACTTGAGCTGACATTCAAAGGTAGTTCTTTATCTGGTGAATACCGAACTGCGCTAATTGAAGTGACTTTTGTTTGTCTCTCAACTCTAATTAAAGCTTCTAATTGGAATTTACAGGCGTGCCTGCAGTGTGTTGCTCTCACAGATGATGTGCCAGGTTATGGTGCCCTCCCAGGGGATGAGGAATAATGGCTCAGGGGTGAGTTGCACAGTTCCTCTGCCAACACTGAGGACTGCCTTGCAAACCTCCTGCAGGCAAACAGTGGTTCCCACATCATTCTGTGACAAATAAGGCACGGCCCAGGCAGTGAGTGAGTCTGATGGATGGGATTTTCAGGTGTTTCTGGCTTCCTCATTCATAATGTGCTCAAGCACGATGCCACTAGTGATCAGTGTTAAAGGAAGCCAGTGCAGAGCTGCAGCACGTGCAGCCTGGCAGGGAAGTAGAGAGTAATTCCTACAGCTCACCAAACTCATCGTCCCAGTTCACTGCGGGGTCCAGGCACAGGGGACAAGACCACCCTTCTGCTCTGTGGTTATTTCTGAGATACCCTGAGGAGTCATCTGCTGCACAGTCAAATCAGGTAACTGACAACTCCTGGGTAAAACCACATCCCGTAACTCCACAGGGTGGAGTGTTATAGGGTTCTTTTGAGAAAGCAAATACAAAACTTGGGTAAAAAAAATCCTTCAAACTGGAGGGATTTTTCAGTTTCTCTACTCACTCCCACAAGTATATCCATTTCCTTTATGTCATTTTTGCATATGCTATTTTTAAGGTTAAATAATCTGCACATCTGCCTTTGACAAGCGTCTTCTAGGCCACGCAACATTATTTTTCCTGTCAAGATTTGTCTCAAGACCCTTTCACTTAAGCCCCTGTTCTTAGTTGGGGAGACACAGTTCCTAACCCTCTTGTCTGCCAAGTTAGTAAATCCAGCTGTTACACAGGAAAATGGAAAGGTTTTGGTAATTTGAGTCTTTGGAACAGACTAGAGTAACAGGATGACAGCAGAGAAAGGGAAACAAGGAGATTTAGAAGAGGGGTTTTCACAAGAATAGGGTTTGGAATTTGACACAGCTGTATGGTGTGATAGAAGGTGGCTGTACACTTCAGATTTGTGGAAATGACACAGTAAATATATATATATTTATATACTTATATTTGTATTATTTATATTTATATATAAATATATAAAGTAAAAAAACACGTTGCTTCAGATAATGCATAAACAAACTGTGAGTATACCTATGTATGTATGCGGAATGTTTTAGAATGCATTGCTTCACTCATATGACATGCACAGTTAAGGATCAGAAATGAAAGCTTTTATCAGAAAATCTGGGTCAGAGCTGACTCTCATATTCCTCAAATTCTTTCAAAATGAATAAATCAACTTCCCTGTCAAAGCATTATTATACCAGCACTTCTCAATTTACAGCAGAAATAATGTCGTCTCTCTATAAAAGAGCTACTAAGCATCTTAGCAAGGAATTGTTGCAGGAAAACAATGACAGGTACAAGATGGTTCCTCCCACACAATCTGCTAACAGCAGCAGCAGAATCAGAGATCATTAGACAAACTAACCTGTGGTGTCATTCCATGGCAGATGTACATGATTGGGATATTCTCTGTGTCTGGCCCTTGATCAAGGCACAAATCACTTTTCAAGGAATTCTGCAGCTGAAATAAACAGAAAGAAAAAGAAATCAAGCAAGTTTTACATGAGAAAAAGATGGTGCGATTACTTTATCTTCCTTGAAAAAATAAATCCCACGTAGCTGAGGAAGGAAATATGCAAAGTTAAAATATGCTGTAATGAAGATCTTGAAGAGAAAGCATCCGGACTAAATTCTTCCTTGCAGATAATCTAGCACCACTGATATTTCAATAATGTTGCACAACGTTTCAGGCAGGGTGTATTTCAAAAAGCCTTCAGAGATAGTAATAATTTTTTGATATATGTTTTAAAAGCATTTAGTCTGTGGTACACACTGTATACAGAACCTGAATGCATCCTGCTGAGCAAGACAGATGAGGTATTAAACAGCTTTTAAGAATCACTCAGGAGAGTCTGCTGATTTCCAGAAATAATTCAAAAACCTGCTTTCAGCTGACACCTGGAGACTTCTGGCCAATTGTTATGCACCAGCTCCCCTGATTATTCTGGGCTAACCCACGCAGAGCAATGAACAGACTGCAAAGAACTCGGCCCTGGCCAGCACAAAGCCCTGTGAAAAACCTGGGCAACGCTGAGACAGACTTTTCCGAAAGTGAAGGGCTAAATTAATGAGCACAGATAGCTGGGGGGCCTGCTCAGAGTGCGAGGACAGAGATGTGCACTGCATACCCATGGATGTGCATAAAGGGGCTCAGTGGTGTAAGACTGGCTCAGAGAACAGGAGAAAAGTGCCCGATGGAGGGGAGATGTGGTTTGCAACCACCTGTGACCAACTGGGCACTTCTGTCAGCTGTGCACGGGGGCTCCCTTAAAAAACAAACTCAGATCTTTAGAAAGGAAGCCTAGAACTGCACTAGCACGTAAGAAGAGTGGACAAGCCAGAGGGTGAAGCCTGGCAGTGAATAAAATTGAAACCATCAACTCATCTCTAGAAGACTTCCAACTCCAAACCTAACTAAATCCAGTAATGGAGAGGACGCATCTCAACATTAAAGGGGAAATATGCATTAGGTATCAATACTGGCATTACTCTCAAGAATTGAAGCCTTGAGAATTACGTAAAATCTTCTCTCTCAAAGCTTTCTATTTCTTCTTCATAATGTTTGACTCTATTAATGACTCTAATCACAAACAGATGTCAAAGCACCCTTCTCTATCCAAACCAATGATAAATATCAGCCTTATTAATTCCTGCCTGGGTCTATCCCTACCTTTGTGCTTTCAAAACCTCTTCCATAAATTCCAACCCTAATGCTTGTCCTAGTGCTAATGTTAAAGTTTTCCACAAGAATCCCCACAATAAAGGAAGCAAAAACCCAGAAACAAAGCAGCCACTGATCTGTTAACTAATAATGCTGTTTCAAAGTCTGAGGCCCAGATTCTCAGGAACAATCACTTTACAAAATCTAGTGGCTTTGTGGCAACCAACAATTAACCTGAGTAATGCAATTCTGGCCTACCAAGACTTAAGAACAATTCAAAATATAACAGATAATCCCTGTGCTGAAACCCAGAAATAATTATTGTTACTCTGAATACAACAGCCTTTGGCCTAGTGACATTGGTTTCTTCTAAATAGGAGGGCACTGCACAATTCAGAAAGAAATTTTCTTCCCAGATATTTACTCTGCCACCAACCCCAATCCTAGCTATATGCCACAGCATAAGCTAGACCTGAATGATGCAACTATTTCCCTGACTCTCACAGAACACAAGGAAATGTAGGATTCAGGAAAAAAATATGTGGGGTGTCTCTGTAGGTGCCTACATCCTAACCTTTACCCTCATTCAGACACCTTTTCCAATTACTCAGGATATTTTTAAATTCATGATAATGCTACAGCAGCAGTATCTCTATTTTCAACCAAAAAAAAAAAAAATGAAGCCAGTTGATGAATGGAAGCATTTACAGAATCATAGAGCAGCTGACTTGCTTTGAAATATCACACTCTTCTCCACTGTAAGATGTGCAAGCAGACACAAGAGAAGATTAGACTTCCATGTGATTCTTTTTAGTAAAAGGACAGGGACACTTAATCTCGTGTCACACAACAGTATTTCATGAACCAGTGAGCTGTGCATTCCACAAAACACTCCATCTGTTGTCATAGTTGTCCACTACTCCTTTTGTGACGGTACAAACAGGGCCAGCTCCTCACATCTCTCAGCTGATGATAATCATGTGCCTTACTGGGCATTACCTAAATCACAGGACCACAGAATGGCTTGGGTTGGAAGACACATTAAAGATTATTTCATTCCAGCCCCCTGCTAGGGCTAGGACACTTTCCACTAGACCTGGTGACTCAAGGACCCATCCAGCCTGGTCTCCAACACCTCCAGGTGGACAAAGAGCCCATGATCTCTCTGGGCAACCTCTTCCATGCCTCACCACCCTTAGAGTAAAGAATTTCTTCCAAATATCTAACTTAGCCCTGCCTTTTTTCAGTTTAAAGCCATTCCCTCTTGTCCCATCACTATACATCCTCGTGAAAAGTCCTTCTCCTTCTCTCTTTAGCCCTCTTTAGGTTCTAGAAGGTTGCTCTAAGGTCTCCTTGAAGCCTTCTCTTCTCCAGGCTGACAATTGCATTCAGTTTTTCTGTAAAAAACTCTTCTTACTCTTTTTGGTTGATGAAAATCTCTCAGCAGAGTATAAAATCACTGTTGCTGATTTTCATTTTGACTTGCACAATGTGGAGTTGATCCTGAGATGAGTACTTCAGCTCTTCCACTGCCCTTCCTTTATTTGTATTGCTATCACTTCTACCTGAAAAGATTTTTTTTTATCCAGAGCCACCTACAAGCAGAACCATGCACTAGTTAGCTGCTATGCCTCCTTCTCCTCAGGGAACTCTACACTTGATTAGATCACAGCATCCCTGTGGGCAATTCCATGGTGTGTGACAGAGGGTCCTCACACACAGGTGTGATTTTGGCACTGTTCTGAACTAGTTTGGAAGGTCACCATTATCTCATGCATTTAGCAATGACCTAAACCTTTGCTGGAAGTGCTTTTCTTGTATGATTGTATAAAAAGCCAGCATGGCTATTTTAACTTATCATCACAGGGGCCACAGAATCCTGCAGGATGGACAATCCCTTCATTTGCCAAAACACAGCAGCTGCTCTATGGCACCCTCAGGGCTTTTCCAGAGCCATGCTGGCCGACTGCACAGCTCAGTTTTCTTTCTGAGGAGGAATGTCTGAAGACAAACCTTTCATCTGTATGATGTGCTCTTGCGTTTTCTAATTAGGACTGTCACGCAGAAAGAAAAATCTCATTCGCAGGAATCAATTTTTGTGAAAATGGTGGTGGAAGAGAATGTGAAAAGGACATCTTGGGTTTACTACCTCATTATGGGCCTGTGTTAATTCACTCTGCTCATCTCCCATGCCATACACACCTGCTCTCTGTGACTGGGGCCCTGCCAGTTTCTGAGGGGCAAGAACTGCTTCTGCCTTAATTAGCACCGCGCAACTCAAGTGTGATTCAACACAGACAAGGGCACTACTGTCCCACAGGTAATGATGAGCCCAAAATGCATGGATTTAGCTGCACTTTCCGTTGGATGCAATGTAATTCTTGAACCTCTCTAGTGGTGCTTTATACGTGGGTTGGCTGTGTGACATTTGGTTAGCTTGGAATGATAGTCTTTGACTGTGATACCCATTCTAGGGTGGATCAGGATTTCCTTTAAATGGCTAAAAGTTTAATAAGGGAAAGCATCAGCCTTTAACAGTTGGATTTGATTATATTAAAGGTCTTTCATCCTAAATGATTCCATGATTCTAAATTAAGATCTGGCTACAATCTTAAGAAGGTTGCAGTTGAAATACTGAGTCTATTTTGTGAGTTCCCCTGCGGCTACAAACCTGTCAGCTCCAATGTGTCTGCAAAATCACACCTTGAGTATTTCTGTGAAGCCATGAAACAAACAAACAACAAAAAATCAGGGAGGAAGGTAATGTTCAGGATACCTCAGCACAAACGACAGCAGAGCAGCTGTCTCTGTCAACTAACCAGTCTAAAACATTATTTAACCAGTGACTCCAAATGGATCTGATTGTTTAACTTTGAGTCAGGCATTGTCTTCATGAATTACTTCCACTCTTACACCTTTCTCCCCCATGTCTGTACAATGGGAAATGTAAAAAGAGCCTTACCACCCCGTAGGCGACGGTATCTGAGTACATCCTCATTTCTGGATACACGCTGACAAGGTACCACCTGAAGGTCTTGCACTGGAGCTTTTTCCTTAGAGCCTTCCTCTCTGAAATATCACCAATATCAATTCCAGAGTCCTGCACGTGAAACAGAGAGCAGAAAAAGCCAGAGAGACATCAGTGATACGCTTCTGTGTAAACTAAACGCCCAGAATCTCCCTTATTGCAGAATCACAGAATAAACAGAGTTGGCAGGGACCTGTCAGGATCATGAAGCCCGACTCCTGGCCCTGCACAGCACCATCCCCAAGACTCAGACACAGTTTTGACCTATGACAATAACCAGGTTTTGGTTGTGAAGTGAGTCTGCTACCCACACACACCCCAGAAAGTGTCCCAGCTAAATATGGTGCAACTCACCACAGCAGGGTCTCACAGTCTGCTTTGGTCAATGGCGACTACTCCTGTTGACTCCAGTGGGGTTGAGATCCAATTTCCAATGAATATCACTGCTGATCTCTAATTTCCTGGCACTTTCCAAGTCCAAAAGGAATTGGCAGGAAGTAGCAAGTTGCCCTAGAAACATGGGCAGTGCTGGTGTCCCACTGTGGCCTAATCATTACTGTATGGCACCTCCTGGCCATTTCTGAAGTCTGGGTTCTGCTTGACTGCAAAGAGCAGAAGCTCTGCACACCTCTCTGAAACATCACTTATTAAAGTTCTTTTGTAATGTAAAAAGAGAAGTTTGTTATTTTTGTTAAAAGCAATTGCTGAATATTCTCGCCTGTAATTTTTATTCTCCTTTACATTTCTGGCTAACCCAGTTTCTACTTTTCGTAAGAGCAGATCACAAAGCATGACTTTCATAAAGGGCCTATATATAAAAATCAATAATTTATCACATCAAAATCACACAGCAGAAATTTTTAGAGAGGGATCTAAGTGCAAATCTGTGGCTGCTCTTGACAGGAAGTAAAATGAGACATTTTGCTGCATATTGTGTTCCATGACTTCTGCCTCAGAGCAAATACAGGGTAAATACATTTTCATAGGGAAATCTTATAATCTATCTCCTTAAACAACAGCCTTTACTGGGCCAGAAACACCCCAAAGAGTTTTGTCAGCCATGAGACAAGATTTTAAAAAAAAAACATTGAAAGCACTGAATTTTCCTAGTTACACAAGAAAAAGGTATCTGAAGAAGCATCTACATTTCTGAGCTGCTGAAGCAACCACTGCACCCCAAAGCATTGAATTAATGCTAATCTGGAACAAGTGTATTTTATTATGTGGAAGCATTTTCAACTAAGTAAAATTGACTTCCACACTGGCAAAGCACACTGAAAAGTAAGAAACTGTGATCTGGCATACACAGATCAGACATAACAATTTTAAAATTGGTGATCCCCGTCTCAAGTCCTACATCATTTGCAAAACTTTATGTGGAGCTACTCCTTAATTGGCTTTTTTTTTTTTTTTTTCTGAATTTTGCAGCAAGTGAGTAAATAAAGAGGCCGTAGGGTGCTGAAAGATAATCAGTGGATCTTGTGAACAGATCCCACTCATGCTCCACTCTGGCTGCACTTTGCCACTGTATCTGCCACTTGTGAGAAGGAAAAGGAGGGTGCCAGCACACAGGTATTCCTGGGATCAAGTGCTAAATTGGTCCACTGCCTCCCAAATCCTTTCTCATCCAACCCTGAAGGCACCAGGGCCTGTTCCCTCACAGCTCACAGTATAAGAAAGAGCTTCAGTAATCACATCCTTTCATGCAGCTGAAGAAGGAAAATAGCTCACATGCAGCAGGCTGGCTTTATCACCACCAATAAGAGAGTGTGTTGCTCAAAGCTGAGAATATCATGGGAAAAAAACAAAACAACCCAACAAACAAAACCAGAAGCACTGGGAGAACACATGGAAAGCCCAGTTCTTGACTTGGGACTTGAAGAATCTTTCCTCTGGATTTCAAGTGCTTTTCTGAATCTATTTACCCAAGTGTCAATGATGCAGAAGTCACCATGGCAGCATAGGTCTCCATTTGGAGCCCTCAGTACTTCAGAGAGAAGCCCACAGAGATCCCAGGAGGGCAGTCACAGCACACTGCAAAATGAGTTTGACTCTTTTTTATTATTTTTATTAGCTCCCAAAGACTAAAACCTTTGGAAACATCTGACTTCTATGAGATCTGGGAATTCTTCCATGGAAAAAGTCAGGTCCCCTGTTTAACATTTTGGAACAACATTATTTCATGGAAAGTCCGGACTGTTGTAACTAAATAAATTTCTTTTACCTACCCAGTCCATTACCAGTACCCATTAGCTTCCAGAGACAGAACTACTCCTGTAGTTGTCCAGTTGGAAATTATCTTTGCATTATTTATGAACTTGATCTCAAATTGCATTCAGATCTCAAATTTGCACAAGATCAAGCAACACTATCATCACATCCAGATGAATATGATGCAAATCAGTGTATAGTACTGTATGTACATCCTTCTTAGCAAAAGGAATTTCTAAGTTTTGTGTTAATGGTATGTTTGCAAGTCAAAAAACTAAAACTTGGATCAATCAGTGAAGATCAACCAATCTTCAAGAAAATAATGAACACCATGAAATAGAAACTGAAATTTAAATCTACCAGGATAATCACAAATAAAATTCATTTGGAATTGCTTTGACATAAAATAAGCAGGGCAGCCCTATCCAGTGCAGAAATGTCTTTCCTCTTGCATGGACTGCTGTGCAACTGCTCAAAACAGGGACACGTAGAGGGCAGCTTGGATTCTGTGAACACAGAATTTCAGAAAAGCCCTCTCCTGTATCAGGTTGTAGAGGATCTTTTTCATGGTCATAGCAAATTATGTGGCTAATGATACAACCCAAAAATAGGACAATGACTTCCTCACTTTGCCAGAGTTATCTAGTTTTAATCATTAGAGATGCAAGAAGCTACTGAGAACAGCTGAACCAATATCAGCATTCATGTTTTCAGCTGATTTCTTGTTTCTAACATTTTCTTCTAATTAAACTGAAGAAGTACAGCATTTTTTTTCTTGACACAGAAATTGTAGCAAAACCAGTTTCTCTGAACTGTTGTCAAATCAGAGAGATTTTATTAAAGAAAAACTAATCTGCCCTTTAATTTAAGTCTAGAGGGTTTGCTTTTGCTGTAATGATGAGAGCTGTACTCTGAGTTAAACTCCATAGAGCCATGCTTCCCACTTCTAGGTGGAAACAATCTATTCACAGAGATTCTAAATAAGCACAGTGCCCTTGCTCTGAGCCCTTTAGCTCACAGCTCTTCACAGATTTAATGCCATTGACTACAGAAATGAAGGACAGCTAAAATCAAACTGAACTCTGAAGCTGCCCATCTGACATTATCTCTTCAATACAATGGACCAAGCAGTGCTCATCCAGGGAAATCAGGACCAGAAGTGCAGTGGGGAGTTGTAGCAAGATTCTGCAGTATGTCATGACACCCACCAGCCACCCTCACCCTGATGTGAAATACTTCTCAGACCCCCCACACTTGCATCAGTAGATGTCAACACCCCCTGACAGATCTCTCCTCACAAATCTGGTGGAATTATAGCTCTCTGGGATGGTAAATAGGAAACTCAAATTCAGATTAAGATGTGCAATGTAGATTTGATGGGGTTTTCCCCCATATTTCTGCAGCTACTAGTTTAAAATATCCATGAAGAATCATCAGTGAAGAGAATAAACTTAACAAGAAATTAATTTTAAAGGAACCTAAAGACAAAAATAAATTATTCTAAAATAAAACACAACTACATATACATGTTTATATGCAGTTGTGTATGTATAGGCATACACCTTATGCCTCTATGTGAGACATAAATATATATGCATATATACATACAAATAAAATTCTACCATAAAAATCAAAATTCAGGTTAGCCAAAACCAAAAGGATCCAAAACCAAAGGTAGGTTTTGGTAAGTGATGCCTTGGGAAGGCTGACCTGAAACAGAGACTGGACAGAGCCAGAGAATAAAGTACTTATTGAAAGTCCTCCAGGATCCACCTTGGGCAGGACAAGAGCCTGAGCAGGGCTACACCCAAGGTGGACTAAGAATGGCCACAAAATGGACAAATGGTCACGAGATCTTACATTTTTATAAGTTTTGGTCCATTTGCATATTGGGGTTTGATTGTCCAATTCCAGCTCCAGGCTGTGAGGTCCCATCCTTCTTGTTCCTCCCTCCAGCCCACCCTTGTTTGTGCTTTTGGGCCTGAAAGTTGTCCTTGGTCTCCAGCAGGGAAAGGATTTGTTTTGTGTCTCTGCTCTGTGAAGAGAGCTCACCACTTAACATGAGGCTCAGCACTGCACCCCTGGGCAGCACAGAATGTGAAAAACATGAAAGCAAAAACTTAAGGCATCATTTTCCCCTTTTTAGAGGCTTGACAAGGGCTTTTCCTTGTTGAGCTTTTATTCTAAAAAGTAAATTCTAAACATTTACTAATAACAGGTATTTAATACCAAATAAGTATCTAATAGCAGTAAACCCCAACCAAAAGCCAAAGCTTGGATCACTGGTGTCTGTGACTCACCTCCTGGGGAATGTTCCAGGCCATATAGACGTGGCTCTTGAACTCATCCATCCAGACCTCGGCCACCCTCAGGGCGTTCCTGCGGACGTGAGCAGTCAGATCCTCCGTGTAGGGTTTGTGTGCTCGCTCAATGTGGGCAATCCTGGAGCAAGGCAGCACCTCAACGCTTCCTCCGCACTGCCACACCTGGCAGGGGAAATAAAAGGACACGCTGCTAAGTGGAAGCTCCTCACTGTGGGAATACACAAGTCTGAGAGTAAGACAGACTTAATTAGCATAACTAGCCTAGTGACTAGGATGCTGTAGCAAAGACAAACAGAAGTTTAAGCTTATGAGAAGATGGGATTTAAACCTGTTTAAGAGAAAAGATTCAATCAACCCCCAACGATAAAGATGCTGTATAATGCATGAGTTGCTTGTATGATCTTCTAACCTAATTATTGTAGTAGAAATTATTAACCTCACTGAAATGGTATATAAAACTTGGAAAACCTCAGTAAAACCGAATTCTGACCATGAATCAGTCTTCCTGTCTCTCCATCAATCACCGATACCCCACACCACTGCTGGCCTCCAGGAAACACACTGGAATTGTTACAAAGGAGAATAACCACTCAAGATTTGTTGGGCTATACAGGGGTTGTGAGTGGGGAGTTGCCTCACCATTCATTATTGTTGCTACTTAACCTTATATCATGGTTTAACACAGTTTGGGTTTTACTTAAGAATACTGCTCTGTAAGCACCTGTTAATTTTTTGTAGAAGAGACAAGCACATATTAGAGGCTAATTTTTAGATAATGACATATTGTTTAACCACTGAGGAAGCTGAATGTGACTTCAGGAATAATTATATAAAGTCCTGATAGTGTCTGAGCTGAAAAGTCTTCTGTAAGCTGTAGTAACACACTGTAACATACTAGAATAGCCCTTTAAAAAATAAAAATATAAATTGGGGAGATGATTATTCAGATTTTTAAATTTAAGCAAAAGTATCTGTAATTAACTAACTAAGTATTAAATGAGTAGCTGTGATCTTGTGATCCCATAGGATGTTTAAACAGAAAGATATAAAATAAGAAGCTCCCTGTACCAGTAAAGAAATGAAGACATCTCTGTTCCTTAAGATGGAAAAATCCTTTGCCTTTAAAGTTGTTTATCTTTAAAATAACATCCCAGTATGTGTAAGTCCACAGCCTATATGTAGCCAGATGGGAAAGGCTACCTAATAAAAAATGTCCACAAGTACAAAGTTTCCCAAACAGCTGCTTTTATAGAAGTTAAAAGTCACAAGTAGACTGTTCTTTCTTATAAAAAGTTACCACAACAAATCAAGAGGAACTTCTCTCTCTAAAAAGACTAAATGAAAAACTATTTTATAAGTAGTGCTAACTTAAAGTTCTAAGTTTTGTCTCTTTACATTGTTTGTAAGAAAGTAAACACTTGAGGGGAGGAGGAGTGTTTTAAAGTTTCGTTTTAATTCTCATTTTCTTATTTTAGTTTGTGTTAATAAATCTATCTTTATAACCTTTAGGTTTAGGCCTGCTTTGCTTTTCTCCAGATCCTATCTCACATCAAAAAAAACCCACTCAAACCACTGCACTAAATTTAGCAAATAAAATTAAGAAAGCATAAAACCAATTCACCTTACTACTGAATTTCTACATTACCAGTAGCCTCTCATCTCACTCTGCCTGGATCAATTCAGTTGTTCTCAGGATTATTAATAAAATTATTTACAGGACATTCAAAACAGTAACACCTGGTTCAATTTTTAAGCCTTGCAAGGCTTTTGCTCTGAGGCTCTGCACAGTCAGTACCAGACCATAGAAGCACTACCCAGAATCTCAAACTAGGCAGCTTGTCATAACAGGGAAACTAAGTCAACCAGCTCTTTCAGACCACTGAAGTTCCTGGTTCTATGAAGATGAGGAATATAAATGCATCTTACACTTCACTTTGAACATGGTTGAGAAAGGACCATGAAAAGACTTCCTTTTGAGGAGTGATGAAGACTGAGACGGCCTAATGAAAACTGTTGTGTGAACAATTTCATCAGAAACTACTCTTACAATAGGATTTTTTATGTAGGTTACTCTACCTGCTCAAACAGATTTCAGTTTTGCCCACTACCACAACTGAGCTAGAGTACACAACATTAGTCATAATTATTGCTTTCATTTCTCATTTCCTCTTTCTGCCCTCAACGAAAGAGAAAACCACTTTGGCAAACTTAAGAGTCAGTGAACTGCATGAGTTATTTTACATAGCAGCTCTTTTTCTGTGTATCCTGTATTATGTAAGCTTCCTAACAAGATCAAGGCAGCCCATTCATAATGGTCGACTGGATGCTGCTCAGGTGAAAGCCCAGATGTACCCAAACTGTTTGATCCTGCTGAACAAGTACCTGGGTGTCCCAGAGGCAGGTGTACTCACTGAGAAGTGACAGAGTTTGCCTTATGATACTGCCAGCACAGACTCCTGAGGTTTGGTACCTCATGTTAAGAGAGCAAAAAATGAGAGCAAGGGTGCTCCTTCCTTGGACCCTCATCCAGGGGATGATATTCTGGTCTCCCTCCTGGTGGCCAGGGATGTAGGCTGGCAGAACATCCTGTTCTGGAGCTGATCTCAGGCCCCTCTGATCTGTCCACCCTATAGGCATATGCTCTACTAAGGAGGCACTTTGTTCAGTCATTCATTTTATATATTTAGACATCTGGCTTGAACACAGCATTTAGGCATTTGGCAGCTCCTGAGACCAGAAAATGTGGCATGAATTCAGAATGTTTACAAAGCTCTTTCTGAACTGGTGCCTAATTGCATTCAGCATATGCTGGGAGAAGAGACAGAGCCCTGGCTTGCAGAGCTCTGTGGAAAGGGAGCTAACCCATGAACCTGCTGTACAGTCAAAAAGGGAGCCGAAAAGACTTCAGCACATCTCTGTGTCCAGAACTTGGACGACCATTACAGCAAATAAACATAACCAGTAGCAAAATCGGGGCAAAACTGAGATGGCCATAAATATTAAAAAAATAAATATGCAATTGATCTGGCACAAGAATAAATAATCTGGAAACAACATTTGTGTCCTGTCTTTCTAAATATCATATTAAGTGGGCAATCAGGATTAATGATCCAACAAAAATAATAGTCTGTCAAACATTTAATTGTAAATGGTCCAGCTACATCTCCTAATAAAGATTAAATGTGAAGTACCACAAAGCTCTGCTCACAGAATGCCTGCTTTCATTCCAAATCATTTCTCAGTACATCCAGCTATAAATTGTTTCAGAGTTACTCACTCTACACTGCCTAAATTAGTATCATAAAAGACAAGGAAGATGTAGAGATGGTCCTAACTCGGCCCAGGACAGGGAAATCCACAATACACATGCACTGTGTACTCTGCCCAGCCTCTGCTCATTCCAACCAGGCCTGCAATTCAAGCCAAGGCTTGCAAGTGAACACCAAATCTTTTGTGGGATTTTCACAGCTAGGTCTCAATGCCATCTTGAAAACAAGCTGAGCCAAAAAATTCACAGTCTGCAATAAGCTGAATTTCCAAGCAAATTTCTAGGAACTGAAATTCTGAAGAGCAGAGTCATCTATAATTTTAGCACTGATTCAGTTATCAGGAAACTCTGATTTGATTTATATCAAAGTAGGATGTTTTAAAAAAAGAACCTGAGATGCCCAAGTCTTTGACAGAGTTTGCAAATAAGAATTAGCCACTACCTGAATAAGCACCAGGTAATCAATTCCAGTGGCCATTCCTTTCTTCCAGACACTGCCAGTCTTTGTTCTATTTTCAAAGACTAATTAATTTCTATCAATTAATTAGCTATCAATACAGAACTGCTAAGTTGCATTAAACTGTTTCAAAACCATATTATTTCCAAGCAAAAATCTCCTAAAATCCACAAAAACGAGCTGCAGCACTCAACAAGGAGCACGACCTTAGATACAGGCGATGGGACCTTGCCAAGTGGAAGCAGAGGCAATGCTTTCAAGAGACAGAAAGTACAATCCTGACATGCTCAGCCAGTCACATCTGGGCCAAGCCAATGTCCCTTCTCCCTCCCAGGGTCCTTTGCCAGTGGGAGTACAGTCTGGCAAGGAATCTCTTTTATCCGAAGGTTTCGTTGCCTTCAGGGAGTGGTGAATTGTTTTAAAAAAAATCAAAAAGAAATGTAGGTAGCAAGTATTAAAGTGGGACTTTCAAATGACATTAAGCTCTCCTGGAATCTCATGGAAGTCTGGATTCCCAGCTCCCTAAAATATGCAAAATTTCCAGCAGAGGAATGAAGGGCTTTGCTATTCATAAACTCAGCACTCCCCTGAACTGCATGTATGAATACTAAACAATAAACATAATTAATTGCTACAAAAAGCATCAGGATTTTTTAAAATTCTGCCCCGATTATATGTTAAATAATGGAATTGGTTTCAGTTTCTTTCCCTTCTAGACCAACTGTCCACTTGAATCTGACCACTCCTACCTCCCCTCATCTCTTTCACTCAGGTACATTAATCCCTAACCATTGTGGATAGCTGGATGGTTTTTCAAGAGAAAAAACTTGAGATGGTATAAATCTCACATCAGAAGTGCACAGGAAACACTAATTAATAACTCTGAACAAATACCTTTCAGTAAGATAAAATTTATAGGGTTTTTTTAAAAATCAATATTTTAATACTAAGAAATATACTTTCTCAGACTCTACTCAGAGGGAATTTGAGAAGCTGGCCTGTTCTTCATCTAATAAAATTCCTGTAGAGAAGAAGGAATAGCAACTGAGGGGTTAGTTCCTCGCAGCTTCACACATTTCCCCTGTGGATTTTGCAGCTATTTTTTGCTGTCATTAGCAATCTTTATACATCTTTAAGCACACTGAATAGCACCCTTCTAGTTTTCCAGCACTGCTATTTTATGTGACAGCTATAAATACATACAAAAGTTAAAAATCAGTAGAGCTTTTTTAAATTATCACCCATGGCTTTAGCAAGGAGTCTAAAGATAAAAGAGCTTCAAAGACTTTTTTCAACCACATGGAATGGTTTTAAGTGAAATGTTGTATCTCTGAGCATACTGTGGCTGCAATCAGTAATACTTAAAGACTAACCTGCTTGTACAAATTGCAAGGAAAAGAACTTGATTAATTTCCTAAACCATGGCTGAAAGGAAATTCAGCAACTTTTCCTGTTGCCCATGAAGATAATTTACTTATGATAGGCAAGCGGTGGAAATTACCAGCAATAATCTCAATTTCCTGCCAAATCTTGAAATATAAATATGCAGTTGTAAAAAATAACATCACTTTCATCACACAACAAATAGCAATTTGCCTATCATGCTGTAAAAGCATAAATTGCCAAACTGTACCAAGAGGTCTCAGACTTTGCCATAGAAAGTTTTGAAGTGTGGGGGGTCTATGTGTCTTTGGGAACACCTTCCACGATTGATGGAGTCTCAACAAGGCAAAAGGTTTGCTTTGCTCTGGAGGAATTTCTTGAGGCTCTGGTCCTGCTGGTTTACTTTGCAGAAACAGCCTTTCAGGAAAAGAACACAGCAACTGGAGTTTCCCTTCCCAAGAGCTCTGAGCCCACTTCAGTGTGTTTTCAATGCTCCCCTCCAAGCCAGCCTGAGAAAAGGCTCTTTATTTTTTAATTTCCTGAGGAGGCTCATGTATTTGGTACAGCCCCAAGGAGGGCTTAGAGGGATTCCTCTTCTTGAAAGGGTTCCTTGTTCCTTCACCACTTTCAAAAGGTAGTAAAATTCCATAAAAAAAATTCAAGGTCCAGAGGGACAGTAGCAGTGCCAAGGCAAACACTTAGAGAGCTGAAAGACTAAAATCACCACACCCCACGACTTTAATTCATTAAAAAATCAAAGGGGAGATGACAGGAGCATTAAATGAATGCAGAGAATCTACTCAGGGTGTGAGGGGGAAAGGAGGGGAAACTCCCTTTTAAATCTTCAGTTGTTGTGGCTCACGTGGACAACCCGTCCAAGCTCTAAGCCCTTCACACTGCTAATTTACTGAATGTTTATTTGCAATTGTTATAATTGTGGCCCTAAATCTGAGAGAATTTATGTTCACCGAGGTTAAAGTAGCATAATTTTAAGTTGCTGTCCTGGCTCTCCCAGAGAGCAACTTAAAACCATGGAGAGGACACAGACGGTGGCACAACAGCTCAGCTGTGACTCTGCTTGTTGAGGGCTGCAGGGCCTGAGCATGGGGCAGTCCAGGGGGATGGCACAGCTGAGGCAGCTACAGGAGCAGGAACACACCAAGCAGCTGCTTAAAGCAATTTGCCAAGTCCTGGAACCCCTGTCACCCCTCACTCACTCCCACCAGGCATCCCACAGCACTCGCACTTCCTAGCAAACACCCAAACCAATCTGGTTACAAGTTTGTTAAAACAAATTCCACTCCCACCTGGAAAATCTCTTTCACTACATCATTTAGTAAATCCTCCCCAATTTCATTTAAATGTATTTGAATTTGCATATTTAATCAAAACAATCACAACTTTTAAGCCGATCCCTCTCTCGAATATTTCATTTATACTTCATTACCAAATGATATAACACTTCTTGATTAGAAGTTTCTTTTTATCTCTTTAATCACTGAGTGTTCTTTTTATGTTATAGAACCTTAATCTAAAAAAAAAATAAACCCTGCAAGCCATTGAGCAGTTCATTAGCATGTACTGCATTCATTAAATTTACACAGATCATGCAGTTTCTCCAAGAGCTGATGTGACCTTGTTTGATACCATCACTTCATTTGGACTGCAAACAAAAACCTTTCAATAATTAAGTGATTTCTCAAAAAGCTGAAGTAATTTCTAGCTTCCGTGAAGGTTGCAAATTACAAAATTAGAAGTACTCATTAAAGATGCCCTGAAGTTAACAAAACATAGTCAGTGTAAATTAATTACTACTGTGGGTACAAACTAATGAGTTACCAATATCTTTGAAATATATTTTTGGGAATAATTTATTGTAAAAAGTACTTGTGAATCATGTCAGCCTTTGTCATTACCATTAATTGTTTACTGATAACCAGTAATGAGCTTGATGTTTTACAGACAAGTATGAATAAGCTATTTTCATTCAATGCCATAATAATTTGAATCTGCACTTTTATTTTGGTAACTTGACAGGTGACTGCAGAAAGGACAGAGTTGTCAGACACAAAGGTGACTGAAGTCAATATTCATATTTCTAGTTGCTACCAGTGGGTTTTCAGTCACACCCTGGAAGATTTTGGATTGTCGTGCTCATTTGTTTGGTATCTGTCTCTGTCGAGCTAGAAACTATACCCACTGGATTAAATATGTTAATATTTATTTAGATCATATCTCCACTGAATTCCGATAACCTTCACTAAATATTTCTGATCATCACACAATCCTGTCATACTTTCAGGTAAACTTATTTATTTGTATGTAAGAACAGCCTTTTTTCATAACCAAGCTGATATTTTAATGTGAAACTGTAATTAATCTACAAAAACACACCCCCACAATCTAAAAGGCTTTTTAAAAGGAAAATAAAAGACTTTAACATAACTAGAGCTGCTCTTCATTTTTAAAATGTAAATTATCCCTTAAATCTAACTTTTGAAGTCATCATTAATTGCCTCACAGGCCTCATTTTACATTAATTGTGCCTTCATAAAACACTCTCATTGAAAACCTAATACATGTAAAGATTCTTCCCAAATTAAATTGTCATTACTTTCCTTCCTCTTTTAGCTAATTGCTTCATTATGTACGTTTTTAAATTGTTTTGTTCTGCAGGGATTAATTTCACATGTATCTTCACGAGCTGTGAAGACTTTCACAGTGTACTGTTAAACTCCACACGGTGTGCTGCTGGTTTAAACTGCAGGAGCCATTCTCCACCTGTGTCACCTGGAGATAACACACATCAAGGGTGACTTGTGGCTCTGTTCTCATCCAAATGTGTCCATCCCATTGCCAGGCACAGTAAATAACCCACACATCAATGACTGCGCTGCCAAGTTTAAGTTATGGACGTTAAAAAAAAAGTTATGGAAGTAAAAGAAATCACTTTTTGTCTTGAAAAGAACAAAAGCAGGAGACTGAAGAGCAGGATCACCGCTGGTTAAGTATTCATGGAGCAATGTGGTGGCCATCTTTTCTGGTTTTACCTTTCTACACTTGGCTTGATCAGTTTCACTAATCTCGCACTGTGCCTAAAGATCTGATCATGGACTACAACATGCTGAGCTGGGAGGGACCCACAAGGACCATCAAAGCCCAATTCCTGGCCCTGCACAGGACACCCCAAGAGTCACACCATGTGCCTGAGAGCACTGTCCAAACACTTCCTGAACTCTGCCAGGCTTGGTGCTGTGACCACTGCCCTGGGGAGCCTGTTCCAGCATCCAGCCACTCTCTGTGAAGAGTCTTTTCCTCATGTCCAACCTAAAACCTTCCCTGACTCAGCTTCAGGTCATTCCCTCGGGTCCTGTCACTGTCACCAGAGAGCAGAGATCAGTGCCTGCCCCTCCTCTTCCCCTCCTGGGGGAGTTGTAACTGCAGTGAGGTCTGCCCTCAGTCTCCTCCAGGCTGAACAGACCCAGTGCCCTCAGTCCCTCTTCACACAGCTTCTCCTCCAGGCCCTTCATCATCTTCACTCCTTTGGACATTCTCTAGCAGTTTAATGTCTCTTCTATATTATAATATCCAAATCTGCCCCATCACTGCAGGTGAGGCTGCCCCAGCCCAGAGCAGAAGGGACAATCCCCTCCCTTGTGATGCTGTGCCTGATGCCCCCCAGGACAGAGATGTCCCTCCTGGCTGCAGGGCACTGCTGACTCGGATTCAGCTTGCCATCAATCCCCAGGTCCCTTTCCACACGGCTGCAGCCCAAATTCTACCACTATTATTAAAGACTGAGGTAAGAACTCCTGAAAAATTCCTTGTTCAGCCAGGCTGGTCTTTTGCCTCACTCACCTGACTTACAGCACAAGGTGCTGTCACACACCTAAAGGTACCTGGCCTTCACACCTGTGACCTGAACATGCTGGATCCATCCTGGTGAACCCATCTCCGTCATCTACTCGCTTCTGTACCACCACAACAACCCCCTGCTCTCCCACACTGGTCTTCCTCTAATCTTTGTTAGATTAGTAAATCAATCTTGCAATATTATAATCACTCAATGAAATTAAATTCTAGAGATAAGCCACAAATACACAATCTTCCTATCTTAGGCATGAAGACTTGGAGTACCAGAAGGTACAATGGCAATGACACTACGCCATGACTTGAAAGTGCAGGAAGGCATTAAACATGAGGCTAATAATGCACTAATTAATTTGCATCTCGCCCGAGTCCATTGGTTTATAAGCGTATATTGAGTTAAACTGTTCTGGTTCTTCCCATAGCACTATAAATAACAATTTCCTCCCATAAAACATCAAGATACCTATATTACTTCCCAGTTGGTAATGTGCAACCACACATGCACAGTTGGTGAAAAAAACTTCGTGAGAAATCTCCAAGTGCCTCCTCATCCTTCCCTGTAGGTTACAGAGATGCCTCGTGTTAGCTGCTGGTGTAATACTTTCCATTCCTGTGGGAGCAGCTAATAAAATGTTCTCTCCTCAGAAATAGCAAAACCACAAAACTGATTCCTTGGTAATGTATAATTACACACGCTGTAGCTGCAGGTTACCTGCTGAGGCATTCATGGGCAGAACAGGGGGAAAAACAATTATTTCAGTGTAGGAGTGACTGAAACCAGAATAAGCCAAAAGAGCCAGTTCCTGGTAATGTCATGACTGGCAGAATTGGAGACATGACAATTCCTTATTTTATTCTCAATAGAGCCTTTCTTTGTTAACCTGTTAGAATTACAACCCTGTAAATAGAGAATTGTGGTCTGTGCCATCTTGGGATTCAGATTGTTAACACAGTGAGGTACTCTGCAAAACAAAACTAACCTCAGGAATCATCCTGTGCACACTGATAAGCCACTGCTGGTTACACAGAGTGCTAGTGCTTATGCCTGCACTGCTAAGGAATTATTTTTGTCTTGGTGAGAGTGTGGGCTATGAAAAAGAGAGGCTACATCTTGTAAGAAGTACCATTTGGTCAATCTTGACAATTTTTTTTCTTTCAGGCTTCAATCTAGAAATAGTCTCCTCTTAATTCAAAAGAAATGGATAAAAGCAAAACAAACTTCTCTCAATTGAAAGCTTTAATGCAAACTCCAAGAGAAATCATTCTCTGAAAAAGTAGTATTTACAAGTTATCTCAGAGTAACAACTAAGGGTATTTCCATTTTCAGACTTTTCAGCCCTTTACCTTTACACATCACCAGCCTTGTACTGTTGAGCAGCGCTTGTGATCACGTACTGAGGATGTTTTCTTTTCAGCAAACCATTCCCTAGTGGCAAAGGATATTGGCCTTCTTACTGAAAACAAGCTAAAAACATGCCTTTAAGATTACAACAAGTGATGATAGCTGCAAGTGCAAGAATGGGAAATGTCTTGATTCATTTTCCTGAGGCGTATTCAGGGAAGATCTACATTGCTCAGTGGAGTGCCATGAAGGGAGGCCCAGCAGCAAGGACAGAAAGGGACACCAGGCACATGTGACACATCCCACTGCTCTCTCTCCATGCAAACACAGTTCCACAGCACAGCAGCTTGGTGAAAAACCCCCTCACCTTCTTGGTTCATTCCCAGACATTTCTACCTCTTGGCACGCCAGCCTGTCCATCTGCCTAGCAAAACAGTCTGTGAGGCAGCACGATGTAAACCACAACCTGCTTAACATCAAAATTAACCCCGCAATTAAAAGAAAATAAAAGTTTACTGAAGCAGAGGTGTTCAGAGGCAGCAGGTGTGGGGCAGACCACGGTGCTGGCACAGCCAAAGCACTGGTGAGCTGCTGCAGGAATGAGAACAAGAATGGCCGGGAGAAAATGTAACCCAGTGTAGCCTATGTGCTGTGCAACTACACTCAAGCTTGAACACTGTTTTAGGACTGTTCTCATCCTAAACCCAAAACACAGCACTGCACCAGCTACTAGGAACAAAATTCTCTCCACCCCAGCCATGCCCAGGACAACTGTGCAAAGGCTGTCCTTAATAGAATCAGAGATCTATTTATGTGCAATATAGTCACAGTTTCATGTCATTTATGGCCTGTGTTAGGAACACTGGCAGGTAAAATTGCTGGAAATTTCCAGGGAAAGAGGAAAAAGGGCAAAATGTTTCCAGACAAATATGGAGATTTGAGGGCAAGTGTAAATATCTTCACTTGCTTGTGATTTACAAAAAGAACACTACCCCGGAGGCAGTATTATAAGAAAGATCTCAGGTGAGAAACAATCAGGATACACAGATGCTGTGGATTGGAAATGGCTGGAATATGTGAGCAGCCATCAGTATTTATGGGAGACTCAACTAACAGGCAATGAAAAATCACAATCCCAGAAGTACGTGTTGGGGTGAGGGTAAAGAAAAAAACAAGAAAGGTAAGACCCGAAAACACACTAAAAAGCCCCAAACAAACAGTAAAACAAGACCCATCCCAAAACAAACAAATAATGGAAGTAATTTCTGGAATTTAAAAAGCAACAGATGAGAGATAGACATGATAGATTTCACATCTGCTTGCTTTGTCACAGAGGGACTCTAATGTATGGAAAACACCCCACTGAACACTGGGACTATTTTCTGCTCAAATAACTAATTTCTCCATCTCTATTCATTAACTTAATTCCTCTAGCTCTCCACCAACAGAAAGAGCATCAGCTTCACAAAAGGTCTGCAGATAAACCACCAGACTAGTAAGAAATGAAGCAATTAATTACACTACAGTAATATAGAGTACAAAAGTATGTGCCATGCTCAGTCTAACTATAAATGCAATTTTCCTCCTGGGTCAGCTGATGTAGAGTCCTGATATCCCATTTACTGGGAACAAGACCCAATCCTTTTCCCTTAAAGAGCTTTTACTTTCTAATAAAATTTTCTCTTACCCACTTAACAGGGCCATTATATCCTTGTGAACATGAATTCATCTGCAAGCACAAAGTCTTTGTGACAGATAGAATTATTCTAAGTTTAAAGCCTGGGCTTGCATTTCCTTGATTCTAATGATGACTTGGTCTGGAGTCTGGGGAAAATCACTGAATATTTGTTAAGACATCCCTAAAAGCAGCAGAAATAACTTATTGCAACAGATATTTGAGAGCCTTATCAAGCATATAGGCTGCTTTAAAAGACAAAAGGATTGCTACAGCGTTGCTTTTGACAGAAAATCTTCTTCTGACTTCAGCAGGAATTGGAAGAGGCCTTTAAGACACCTACTGCAAACTAGACTTGAACCATCCAAAGCAGAAACTGACTGAGTGCATCCAGTTGATTGCAAAGGATTTGTAGACTCTTCCATGGCCACAAGAACTGCTTGTGCAGGCACGACCCAGAAGCTGGGTCCAAATGACACTGAGAAACACCAGCCTTACATTCTTTTCCCACTTTAAGGCAGTTACCAACACAGTTCCTGCTTGGTCCCATGGATAAGAATGTGATTCCAATTCGCCCTACAAATGCAACCTTGGTAATTTAAAAGCACACTTAAGTCTATTCAATTAGGAATGGCTGGACATAAACCAAAAAGAAGCGCCACTCAGCCTAACCTGAATTTACAAATACGATGCTGCTTCACAGTAAAATAAATCTTAAAAAAATCCCAGTTAAAGTAATTGAACTGCTCAAAGAGGATTCTATCAACCAGCCTGCCTTTTTTGTCTTATGGGGCAAATAAATAGCTCTGCAAGAAAATGTTTGCTTGAGGAGTAAATAAAGTGTTTCTTCTAAGAATCAAATGCATTTGTGTTTTGAACTCATCTGTCAGCTTCTAGCCCAAGGCAGAAGATCTCTATTAATATTTATTTAATAAAATATGTTGAGCATTTTACAAATGCTGTTACAAAGCCACAGACAAGGGTAAAAATCTTAGAAGTTAAAATAGTATTCCAAATCAGAGACCAACAGAGCTGAGCAGTGAAACAAATTCTTCAAAATCAAGAGAATTATCCTCCAAAGTCCTGTTTTCTGTGGCTTGTTACAGTTCACCAACAATGTGTACTTCAAATACAGTTTCCAATAGCTGGGGATTTTCTTGCACTCATATAATACAAATAACCAGATATTTGTGTAGATGATGAGGTGACAGAAACAATGGATAGTGGGAAAAGTCTCCCTTTTGTTAGGGTTTAATTCCTCACAGTAGTTTTACATCCTCTGAAACAAAATCAGTAACATAAGGACATGGGACCACATTCTACTTCCCATGTTTAAGACAAACAGGTAGCTCAAATGATCCTAACACCTGCTGCTATTTCTGCAGTCAAAAATAAACTCTCCAGTTCTTCTAGATGTTTGCTCTTACAAGCTTATGCACAGAATTCCCCTAGCAGGGGAATTTTGGACAGACAGTGTCTGCTTGTCTGTTATCCTAAATGATAATGCTTATCACACAGCAGAATCCTAGAAAAATCTAGATACTTCTTAGAAAAAAAAAAAGGAAAACAGCAGTGAAAGATGAGGTACAACGAGTAATATGTAGTCATAGACTGGAGAACAGCATTTTAAAATGGAAAATAAAAAAAATTATTTAAATAATAAATAATAAAATTATTAAGATAATAAAATTATTTACTGCACTAATATTGTAATTGTAATGTAGGTTTTTGTAGAACAATGACTATTTTGATTGATTCATCATTGGCCCCGCAGTAGAAAGTAACACAAGTAATACAGAGACGTTCCAGTGCCCAGCCATCCTCTGGGTGAAAAACATTTTCGTGATCTCCAACCTAAACCTCCTGTGACACAACTTCAGGCCACTCCCTTGGGTCCTGTCACTGGGCACCAGAGAGCAGAGATCAGTGCCTGCCCCTCCATCTCCCCTGGTGAGGATGCTGAAGACCACAATGAGGTCTCCCCTCGTTGAGTCTCATCCTTGCATGACCTCGGACACACTGAGGATTGTGAGAAGAGCTGGTAATAAAATGCTGGGAATCCTGTTTATTACAGCTCTGTAATTTGTTTTCATATAGCCAGGAACACAGATCCAAGCCAGCGTAAAGTCAGATGAGGCAGCACACATTATGCTACCTTGCACACTACAATGTGTTACAGATGAAAGTATTTTATGTAGGTCAGGCACTGCTTCCCTGGAGACAGACAGAAAGCCATGAGGAAATCAGAGCAGTGTCAGGCCTTCTTATTCCAGTGATCCAGCCTGCTCCAAAACTTCAATTATGCAGAGACTGTGTCTCTCTGGTCTTGTCTATCAACATACCAACAATCAACTCCTCCAAGGCTAAGTACTGCAGACCAGACAGGGCACATCTCATGATGCAAACTGAGAGAAAACTCCTCGCACTCACGAGGAAACAGTAAGTTCTTGTCAGTTGTAAAAGAACAGAAAAATCAACTGAGTTTCCAACTCATCGCAACATTGAGCTGCAAAATAAATTTTTGGGAACAGAAGGCAGCTCTCTGGCCCTCATACTGAGAAGAATGGTGTTTTTAAAAGAAGCAGTCTTGCATTTCCCTCCCCCTTTCCTTAAAGAAGTGGTCTAGTGTAGCTGGATGTGGGTCTGTGCTTCACTCGGGCTGAAACAACTCTACCCTCTGACAGGCAGAAGAAAAAGAATTTCAAGAAACCAGAAGTAAAACAGTATTTTTTGTTATATCTTGCTCTCTCAGGAGATAATTCTATATTCTTCCACTAAGTTCCTTTTTTTTTTGCTATTGTACAACAGTATGCTTTTATTCTGGCAACTAAAAGGCTCCAAACACAATGTTAACTTCCGCATACATTTCATAGCAGGGTTCAGACTTCAGTTTTATAACACACCGTTTTTCATTACCATTATCTACCTAAGAATTCCACCCTTATCAAAAACCTGAGAGATTTTCAAAAAGAAAAGAAAGGTATTTAGCTGTGAATAGATACAGAAAGAAGTACAGAAATCACACACAAATGCTGCATTACAGCAAACAGGTGAAGAGTGTACAATGGGAAAAGAAAATATATGCACTTATGCAATTTATGAATATCTTAATCCCCTTCCCTCTGGAAGGCAGCATCAATACCTCTATATTCCACTTTGGTCCACAGCCATTTTCCTAATTTAAATAAACCAAGTAATCTGGAAAGGTTTTTCCCATCACACCTGTGAGAAACTATTCTCCTTACTGAGTCTGGGATCACAGGTAACCAGGCAGTTTTAGCTATCAACTCCATAAAATTCTAGCACTGTTGAAAGGGCAATCCTAAATTCTGTACGTCTACCATTGTACAAGATTAGGTTCTGTAAAGAGAGCTTTTTCTCTTTTTTCCCCCCTCTCTCTCCTCAAATGAATTTACATGTCTGAGAGCTGTAGATCTCCTTTTCAGGCCATCATCCATGTTCTGGACTGCTTTTCCCCCCTGCAATAAGAGGCAAGCTGTATTTCAAATGTAAGCCACCAGTATTGGCTAATAATTTTCCTTACCCTGATTCCGAGCTCCACATTCTCTCCTCCATATACTTCCATGCCTTCATCCAGTAATCCAATCTCTTGGAAATATTCTCTGTCTACTATGAAGCATCCAATCAAGGCAGGACTTCTGGAAGAATAAACCAGCAGCAATCAAAATTAGCAGATAAATTATGAAGAATTTTATTATTCAGACACAAATTGCGTTTACCATTGCTAGGTAAAATGGTGCAGCAAAAGAGATTCTTAAGAAAGTATTTCTCCAAGAGTTTTGTTTAACCTTGCCTTCTAATATTCTTAACTCTAAAGTGAAATGGACACCACTGAAGGAAATCAGAGTCAAGTTAATGGACATAAACATTCACCAGAGCAGTCAGGATTTCAGTGCTAACAGAGAGAGCTCCAGGAGCCCCAGTTTTGTTCCTGAGGCACCAGCCAGTGTAGTCTCTGTCCTTGCCAAGTCCTCAAGTCTCTTGTCTGTGAAAGTTGCAAATGATGCCCAGTTCTGTGTATTTAGCCAGAAGCCTGGTTCATACAGAGCTAAAATCTTGTGTCTGTAAGCTTATGTAAAAAAAGGTATTATTTCTTGAATAGGACCATTCAGGTCAGGTTTTTTAATAAAGAATCAAGAAAAGTCTGCCTTTACCAGCTTAGTGTAATATTAATCCATTGTCCTGAGCCAAATTTCAACACATGACATAGCTTTATTGGGTCAGTAAGCTCTATTTATGTCATGGTCTGAACCACTGATTTTTACTTTACAGAACCAATTTTAATCAGGTAAGAGTTCAGCCACGAAGGATACAATTTTACCTTTATGAGATGCAGTGCAGAAGGATACAGAGTCATTTAGCTTTTTCATTTTTTTCTCCTACCTTATAATCCACAACTGCAAGAAATAAATGTGTCTTTTCTGATTATTATGCTGGCATCAGGCACTTTGGTAATGACAGGATATTGATTAGCAGTACAGGGGAAATCACTCTGCTTTTATTGAGAATGCTCAAGCTGCAGCTAGTGGACAAATCTGCTTTCAAACAGATCATAGACTGTCTTAATCACAGATTGTGATTTCTACAGAAATCTACATATTAATGCCTCTAAGTGCTATAGTACCCACTCTATAACAATGAAAGACTGTTTCTGATGTATTTATTAATGAAGAAAATAACAGTTAACATCAAAATACAAAAGTTATGCTTCTTTTATGATAAGGTACTTTGCTTTTGTTGTTGTTTGTAAGTGCATCTCAGAGTACCTGCTTCCCTTTGCTATAATTTTAAAAGCATGACAGAGGTATGATAGAAACCATCCATCAATACACATGGCTTTGTTTGTTGGTGTGTTTGTTTTAATTATCCCAACACACACACAGCATATTGCATTAAATTAAAAAATGTGCCAGGGAAAGGCACAAAGGAATTCATAAAGGACACTCACTCCCTGGTCCTCATCTAGAACAGAGTTTGGGGGTAAAATGGACAAGCACATTTTCTCCTTATTCTGTGTTTCAATACTTTCAGTTTTAACAATCATATTAATTATTCTATATAATTAATCACTGGATCATAGAATGGTTTGGGCTGGAAGGGACTTTAAAGATAATCTCATTTCAAACCCTGGCCATGAGCAGATACATCTTCAAATAGATCAGGTTGCTCAGAGCCCCATTCAGCCTGGCCTTGAACACTTCCATGGAGGGGACATCCACAACTTCCCTGGGTAACTTGTTCCAGTGTTAGAATTTCATCCTAGTATCTAACATAACCCAGTGCTCTGTCAGTTTAAAGCCATTCCCTGTTGTGCTACACTACTTACTTTTGGCCCTTACCAGCTTTCTTGGAACCACCCTTTAGGTGGAAGGTGCTGTAAATCTCCCTGGAGTCTTTTCTTCTCCAGGCTGAAAGACCCCAACTCTCTCAGCCAGTCTTCACAGGAAAGTTTTTACAGCATTAACAGAGTTCGTTAACAGCAATAACTATTTCTAATGATGTGGAAATTATCACCCTTTTTTGCATTTGTCTGTGCCAAACCTTTCAATTTTTATCTCCTGCTTTCCAATTCTAGGTCCTCTTCATGGGTCAGCACAGTTCAGAGTGTTAACCTGACAGAGCCTGAGAAAAGCAGGTTAAAGGCAGACCTACTGGATGAAAAAGCGTTGCCAGTGCTATTTAAGGTTCTGCTTTTCAGGTGGTGAAAACAGCGTTCACACTTTCTTTCTGCAGGGAGCTAGTGCACAGGTACCAATTGCCTCCTTGGAATGAATGTGTACCTACAAGAAAGCCCTGCAATCTCAGCAGAGCTGCAGAGTGGGTTCAGAGGCTACTACTCCTCTTCCTGAGACAAAGGTGTTGCTCTGTACCAGCCTAAAACACTCTGGATGTGATAAGAGAGCAGAGGCCCAGATTGTCCCAAAGCAAGGACCTGATACAGCCTTTGCTCACAGTGTCAGTGACCAAACATTAACTCCTAGGACACAGCACAGCTGTATATCTATGTGACAGCATTACAAAGAATACAGTTGTCAGATTAGCTCTGCTTACATAATGTAATTGCAAAGAACATTCCATTGCTGGCCTGGAAGCACTACAGCAAGACATTTGGAGAAAGCAGTGCTGCTGAGCAGCCCTGCCCACCATTCCACTCCAGCAGGAAACCTATTTAAAAAGAGCTACTGAAAACAAGAGTTTCTTTTAAAAACCTTTAAAATGGTCTATGAAAACAAGAGTTTTCTTGATGATTGTGTAGGCGTCAAGGACAAAGCTGAAGAGGACAACTCAAGGACATTTAAGTATTTGAACTTTACAGTCAGTAAAGCCCATTACAACAGTTGAGCTCACTTGCTCCTTGCCATATCTAGGAGAGCATTTCCAGAGACACTGTAATTTAGGCCACTGATACCTTATTGGAGCAGTTGTGTTCTCCAGCTTCCACCAGGACTTAGGAGGGTTCAGATACCGGCACCACAGCTCCCAGTCAAACCCCTGTGCTGAGAGGGGATACTCCTCTATTTCAAAATTATCATACTTAATGTTATCGAAGGACGGAGAAATTACTCTCTTTCTGTTTTCTTTTATCCTGGCGAGCACTGGTTCAGCCCTAAAATAAAATTTAAAAAAAAATAAAAAAAAGAAATACAGTGTTAAGATTACACCAATACAAGCACAGCCCTGATGGAAACCATAGAATAGTTTGGTTTGGAGGGAGACTTTAAAGACTATTTAGTCAACCACCAAATAAACAATACAGCAGCTTATGCTGTATTTTTCAGAAAGAGCAAAGTCTAAAGCTGTTACCCATTCAGAGCTTTCTCTGCTTTGAGATGGAGTTCTGACAGTGCAGGATTTGCCCCAGAATAACACACTGCAACATTTTCTCTAGGATGCCCTGTTGTTAACCTTGATTTGAGCTGCTGGATGGAAGAAATGAGTATCTGCATATCATAGAGCATTTATACCCTTGCTACCAAGTAACGATAACTTCAGGCTCTCAACATTATCAAGGACATCAGGATCAGAGTTAATAATAGATCTATCCTAGGGACAGAAGCTCCTGCCTCTTTACCATCATTTTTACTTAAGGAGCAAGGAAGATATTAAATCCAGACTGAAAAAGTTGAAGTACATTATTTTAGATATGTTTTCCTTTTGCAGAGTGGCCAAAATAACACCTCTTTGTTTACACTGCAGAAGATAAAAGAAAAAAGGTATTTTTAATAAAAGAAGATACACTTGCCATCATGGGCAAAGATCCACGCTATTGGAAGAGATTTTTAATGTGCAGTTTTCCAATATGATTTAAGTCCCTTGTAATTAGATCAGCAGATAACTCAAACCATAAAATTGGATCTAGATCATATTACACAGCATAAACACATTTTTCCAGTTTGTGGCCACGATTATGTCCGAATCCTCACTAAACTCAGAATTCTAACTCACCCTCTAAATGCAAGAGGAACGGCAGTCAGTAACTTAACACCAGTGCTTGGAGAAGGTCACTGGGTCAGAGAAACAGAAGGAGGCACGTACCAACCCACGTTGAACTCCACGTGGGCATCGAAGAGAGCGACGACCGGCGCTGTGGCTGCTCTCCAGCCGCTGACCCGGGAGCGGATCAGCCCCTCCTGCTTGCTGTGCCGGACCACCTTGATGAAACCAGGCTTGCGGGCATTCACCTCATCAACGTACTTCTGCAGCTTCTCCTTGAGCTCCTCTGCAGAAGGGAAAGAGTTGGGTGTTAGCCTGACAAGAGGTAAAAATCTGTTCTTTCAGCGAAACAGGAGTAGCCTTCGCACAGTAGTCAGAATTCTCAAGTAGTCAGCCTAAAAGGAGGCAAACAAAAAGGAGAAGGACCACGTCTTGGGTTGCAGTGCAGGACATAACCAGGGGTGTGTATTCTATTATCTGCTGAAACCAGGTGGGGAGGTGCTAATGGTCCAGCTGTTAAAACCAGCTGGGGCAGGGTTCTTATCTCTTCCACCACCCATCCTCCCTCCAGGGGATATCTGCTGTTAATGGGCCATCGAGGCTCACTGCATGGCTGATACAATGACATCATCCCAGTGGGAGATGCTCCACCCAGGGGGAGGAGCCAAGCATTCCTACCTGGATAAAACCTGAGACTCAGAACACCAGGACAGCCTGTTTGCACTGGATTCCCAGAGGAAGACTGGACCCATCTCACCACCACTGGACCTTCAGAGGAAAACTACACCCTTCTACAGCATCATCTCTACTCCAGCAGAACCACATCTGTCACTCCAGGAGGACTTAACTGGATTGCTCCCAACACCCTGACCAACAGGGTGTCAGGTCATATTCCGACTTTGTCAGTGTTTTCTTTTAGTTGTTTGGTTTTTTGGTTTTTTGTACTACTATATTTTTATTCTTTTAATATTCCCAGTAAAGAACTGTTATTCCTATTCCCATATCTTCTCTTAATTTCAAAATTATAATAATTCAGAGGGAGGACGTTTACATTCTCCATTCCAAAGGAAGCTCCAGCTTTCCTGGGCAGACACCTGTCTGCCTAAACCAAGATAGACCATGAATTATACAGCAATAAAAAAAAAATCTCAGATATAACTATTTAGCCGACATGACTGCCATCAGAATCCTGGCACTCTAACAATAACATGCCTCAAAATGAAGTGTCATAGCTACATAAAAGCGTATTATATTATTGTAACAATAAACAAGGCAGCTGTCTTGTATTTCCAGGGGAAAAAAAAAAAAAAAGCCTAAGTATTTTCCATGAATCTTCTCTACTAATATTTCAAGGAAAAAAGAGATTCATAAAATGCATTCTTTTTCCTCTTTCCAGTTATCTTTCTCAACTTTGACAACTGGTTTCTGTCTCAGTTAAGAAGTTCAACAACTTTTGTTCTTAGAACAAAGACCAGTAAAAGCTCTAGAGGAGAATCATTCCTAATTAAAACATAATAAGTCTTTGATCAACAGTTATTACATCTCTGGTTTAAAGACCACAGTATGAGAAAATACAATATGTGAAGTATAAATATTGTGTTCACAATTATTATCAACTGAAAGCACTGTTCACTTCATTCTTTATCAGCAGTCCTATGTCCTATTTACATTATGGTATCACTCAGAATTCCCTTTGGGACAATAAATTCCCTTTATTCTGAATCCCTCCACAAATCCAGGGATGCCTTTGCTGTGATGCAGAATAATGTTCCTATGGCTATAATGCTGTATACTGAGCATTATCAAATCTGCATTAAGGCTCAGTGCTGACCAGTCCTTTCTGGAAAAACTTGAGCAAGTCACTTAACTTCTCCTGAGGAACACGTTCCCCAGGGAAGTGGTCATGGTACTCAGACATGTGCCTGAGTTCAGGGAGTGTTTGGACAACCCTCTCAGGAATATTCTCATGTGAATTTTGGGGGGTCCTGCATCGAGCCCAGGCAGCTTCTCAAACCATCAGCCTTTCACTCCAGGACCTGGTCACCTCAAACAGATCTGGACAGCAGCCATGCTGGAATGGTTAATGGCACAGAAAATTAAAAGCAAGCATACTTTATGAGCCACATTAAATATGCATTATTGGAAAGGAGGTGGGTGTGTCCTCTCTTGAGCTGACAGAAGAACAGAGCTCATCAAGTACAAAGACTCCTTAAATTCATCCCTGTTTGTAAAGACTCTTGGACAGCCACCAGCTGTGATGCAGCTGGTTCCTCAGGCCTTTCAGGACTGCGCATGCCACATACCTTTGTGTCAATGAACTCTGCATGAAATGAGAGAATACCACAGAAAAATCCTGATTCTTACAGGTTTTCATAAGAACCAAGAATTAAAAAGAAATAGTCTGCCGATTGTGTCCATTTAAACTGCAGCAGTATTTCAGGAATTGATTGGATATACTCCCAGAATTTTCGACATTACATTGCCAATATCTACTCAATTTATTTGTCTTTGACTGCATCACCTGGAATAAACAGTATGAGCCACTTACATAGCAAAGAGCACTCTTCTATTTTGTATTAGACTTGCTGCTTATTAATCACTACACTTTTTCTCCTTTATGAAGTAAAAAAATACCTCACATTAATTTCTATCAAACCACATGTTCTTACTGCTCACCCCCTAACACACAGAGGTTCGTCGCCAGCACAGAAGTATCAAACCAACCACTAGGTAACAGCAGCTCACATTGAAAAGAAGACATCTATGCTACTGTAATTCTATGCACCTAAAAATAGTACAAACCCATTCTCTCTTCCCCAAAATGCAACACTGCGGAGGGTGAATATCAAAACAAGAGATCAAAGCTTTGTTCTTGGTGTAAGTGGCTGCTCCCAGCTTTGCAATACCAGGAAGCTTTGCCACAACAATTGAACATCACCACTGAGGATAAAATGTGTGAAAGGAAAGCAGGCTCTAATCAAGGACTTGAACATCAGTAGCCTTGACAGAGTCATTGTTCTCTCAGTCACTCCATTTCACTAAGTGGGCCATTCTTACTCCTGCCTTATACTTGTCCTAATGTGGACTGACTCTAGAAGCTTGAGTAAACATAAAATCCATTTCATAGCTTGGTGTAGAATAGAAAGAGATGGAAATGGAACAGAACCCAAACCTTGGCTTGCCACCAGCATGACTTCAGCTGCACATTAGAGCTGTGACATCTACTAGGCAGCTCATGCTTCTGATTTTCTGGTTACACTGCAGCTCTTTGCAAACGAAGTGAATGGCCTGAGAGCTCCTCGGGGGAACCTTGGAAGCTCACCAGTGGTCAGTCAGCATAGAGAAACCATCCCTTGGGCTTCAGGATCACCTCAGGTGGTTGAGGAAACTGCTGCTTTTCCTTAATCTTCAACACTGGCCCAAAAGCAGTGACTTACTCTGCGGCATGTGCACAGGAGACGGAACAGTATTTTGCAGTCAGGCACTTTCTGGCCTTTGTTATTTAAAACAGATCAGCTTTGCTCTGCAAAGGCAGAGTGCTGAGCAGAGCATTATGTGCACCCTCTGTCTTACAAGACCTACTGGGGACATTCTCCCAGAAGAAAAGATAAGACTGTAAAAAAGAATGAATCATTTTCACTCAGCCACAAGACAGAAGACATGTTAAAGAAGTTTAGAAAGTCGCAATTTTGGAAAACACTTTAAAGATGCCCTAGCAAAAGAGTTGAGTCAGTTTTTCCCCCATGCATTCCATGTCTTCCTGAGTTTTATATGAGAAATCTGAGTTCAATTGTATTTGACAGTTTCAGAGCACCCAGCCCAACTGGCCTGAATGATGGGACTCTCCCCCCAGAACTATTCATACACTTTGCTGTGGCACTGATAGTCTTCAGCAATATCATTTTAACCCATGTTGTTCTTTTTTTTTTTTTTTTTTTTTGTTCCACTTCAAGATATGTTGCCTGAATAACAAACAGTTTTTTTCATTAATTATTGTGCTTCACAGCTTTATGCCACCATAGGGAGAAGACAGGGAATAAGCAAATGTGTCATCTTCAATACACTGTTGATTCAGTGTCTAATTATGGAAACAAACAGGCTTATAAAGATAGATGCATTTGCCTTTCAGCGCAGAATCTCTCAAATAAGGCCTCAATTTGACTAAGCTGAAAGAGGCTTTGCAATTGGAATGAAAGAGCAGCCATATATGGAGTGGGAAAATGGCACTTGGAAATGTTGCACTCTACCACCTGTCTCTATATGGTACAGATGTCTGGAGAGTACAGCACAACTCTCTTCACAAATGTAGAAAACATAATTAGCGTGCCATAATTATGTTTAATATTAACATAATTAAGTTCAAACTCTTCTAAGAGGTTGTTTGTTTATTTTTAACAAATTGACAAAGATTTTGTTTGTCAAGTTCCCCTACTCAGTAAGACAAAGCAGTGCTAAAGGATTCACTCAACTTTATGAACTTCTGGCAGAAAGACAGAAGGTGGACAGGGTGGAACAAGGAGCATGAGGAGTCAGAAGGCATCAGCCACGCCTTTTTCTCCAAAGGAAAACCATCTACAGATCATGCTTTTCATCCAGCTGCATGAAGTGGGCTACCTTTTGCAGGCCTCTGTCCCCCCTAAACTGAGAAGTGAGCAGGCTCAATGGTCAGTGCTGTCCCCTCAGCCCCTTACACCAGTGTCCCAGAGCAGCCATGGCTCTGCCCCCAGACTCCAAATGTCAAAGTAACTGATACAAACAGCCTCGCCATAAATAAAAAATTCCTGCCTCACAGTCATGGGGAAGGAGCTTAAAGAACAGCCAATTCAGGCTAACTTTCAGTAACTTTCATACTTTAACATACTCCCACTCTGGGTGTTTGAATGAGCTTGCATCTCTCAGAACAACCATTTATGAAGCCCCACGCTATGCTCGGCTGAGACACGCATTTTATTCACCTTTTTCTCAGCTGTAAGTTTGCCAACAGAGCTAAAATAGCAAATATATAAATAAACCAACACTGATAACATTCTGCATTTTCTAAAGCTTAAGAGTCCCTGCTGGCTTTGGCCCAGCAATGCATGCTGCATGTTACTGCCATCTCTGCAAACCTCGTGCTTTTTCCTTTAGGGAAATATCTACTTCCATGTCAAAGGCCTGGGAATTACCACACCCCTCTTTACCTTGGCCCTTGGCACAAACATGGCTTCTTTTACTGTGAAGGGAAAGAATTACTTTTCAATACAGAACTAGGTTTAAATTAACAATTTGCCTCCTTGTGCCAAAAACGGTGGATTGATTTGTTATGTGAAAGAGGTAAAATCCTGCCAATTCATTATTTTATCTCTGTGTGTTCACTGAACTGCCTAGAAGGCACACTCTGGTCCCCAGGTAAAGAAAAGTGCTGGCTATTTCCTTGGATCATAAAGGACACTTTTAAAGGCAAATCATTACAGAGCCTGCAAGAACACAGCAGGAGCTTGTGCTTGCAGTTGGAGCCAAGAGCCCACTGGTCAGCTTGCTTCTGGCAAGGATCCCAGAGCCTCCTTGAATTCCCTGTGCAGCAGGTCAGAACAGGACCCAGTGCCCTGCAGGAAGGCAAAACAGCCACCTGGCACAGCTCAAGAAGTCATTTCAGACAAGGGCTGCTGCCACACTGGGAACATCTGTCTCATCAGGTACGTCTTACTTCTGCATGAAAGAACAGTAAATCGGCAGAAAGACAGAATTTGCACAAGCCAGTTAATTTTAAACCAAGGTTTTTCCCATCTCCTTTACCCAATTATTTTTGGCTCCAAGTCTTAGGAACACGAAGAGGTGCTTTTCCAACTTTATTGTGTATTAACATAGCTAACTTACTTTCTGGCAAATAAAGAAAGCCTATTGTAACAGGTTTGCTGCCAAATCCCTCCTCTCTTCCCCCGAAGTCTCTCTGTAGGCAACCAACCTGAATTCATGTAATAACCTGAACTCATGGCAGCAGCTAGGCATATAAAGAACCTGTTTTGCTGCACTTTATCTAATAGGATATGTGGATTATGTCACTTATTTCGTATGCAGCTCAGTGCTTCATCATTTTTATTTTTCTTACCTTTGGTCCCTTATCTTTCATGCTCAAGTGATCAACTCTCATCTCTGTAGCAGCAGCAGATAATTCTAAATGGAAAATATTTATAACCAGACAGAGGCATGTCATTTGTAATGCACATGTGTACAGAGAATGTCTGCAGCAGAGGGTAACAATGCTCAAGCAGATAAGGAGGGCCTGCTGTGCACACGTATTTAATAACCCTGTGTTATCTGGTAATAGATAAACCACCCAGGGGAAATTACCAACATGATGCAAGGCATTGATCTGGACAGACATCAGAAACAAAAAAAGCAGTGGAATCCTTCTCCTTCACTCCCATACCTAACTTGCACTCTTGACAGAGATGCATAGTCTAATCTCAGAAGTTCAGGCTATCCACATGTAAAGATAGAGAGTGTAATGAACTTTCACAACCTTTGCATTCAGCAAGCCAAAGTCCCAGCTGCTGTCAGACCTCCTCAGGTCTAGTAAGATAAATTGCCTACAACAATCTATTCCAGCTCACATCTTGGATTACAAGCCAAGGGTTTCTTTAGCACATGAACAGCATCCTTCTCCCACAGTAAGGGCAGAGAAAAGAAATGCATTTCCCCTCTTACCCCTTCACACACACACACACATACTCTTTTGATTGCCCAGGAGCATCTATACAGAGGAATGGGGAGCTTTCAAGGGGTTTAATAGTGGCTGCTTTGATCCATTCTCAGCTCCTTCACAAACATGTTCTCTCTGCAGGGAAGGAGCTCAGGTGGGCATTTCACTAAATCCTTGTGTAAGGTCCTGGGAATCCTACAGCAAAAGGACAACATACAGCAAATAAATCCAGTTCAAAACATCAACTAAACAGCTTCCAACAGAAAACAGAAGACATATGTGCCAGCAACTCTTCCTTAGCCATCTTGCAGACATGTTCACTACTTAGGTTCATTTGGGTTTTTTTTCTAAATTATGTATATTTCCAATCCCAGCCATGAAAATGGGATACCACACCTCAGATCATTAAGTCCTACAAAGAAATATTTCTGCATCTTAAAAAAATCCCAAAAGTATGGAAAAAACTATGAAAATCATCTTTTGCAAATTCTGGCAGGTCAACACTGTTATGGAGGAGGGGGATGGAGAAAAAATAAATATTACAGCTGTTATTTTTTGTTACTGCTAATCTTCTGGAGTAATGTCTTCATTACAAGGGCTGTAAGTCCCTTTTATTCCCCTTCTATTATTTATTGACTATTGTTTGGAGACAGCACTCAATTCATGTAAGGTGCATCCCATCTTAAGGATCACCTAGCCCACATTCTAGCAGCAGTCTCCCAGCACTTTGTGAGGCATAAACTGAGATGCCAGGTGAATCTCCAAGGTGACACCAGGAGTTACAGAAGGGGAGGAATTTGGATCTCCCAGATCCTAGGGCTGTACATTATCACTGCACCATTTCCCTAAGGCTGTGATTCTGCATTTTGAGCCGTGGCCCATGTGGAGCCCTGAGAACTCTGATTCAGAGCAGATTCAAGGGCTCTTCCACATGCCTGTGCCAGGATTCAGGGGCAGCTGATATCTGGGATCTTGCTAATGCAAACAGAAAGGCATTGCACTGAAGGAACTAAACGCTGCCCTTCCATCCCACCAACAGCAGGAGACTCACATGCTTATCTCTGGGTACAGAGCAGAGCTCACAAAAGAGAAGTGTTAGCATTCAGAGAGGAAAAGAAAACGAATTTCCTCTCAGGTGAACATTCCAACTCTTTAAGAGGCAAGGCAGGACAAATAAAAAGGCAAAAAATGTCTTTTCTGAGGCTGCCAGTCAGGTGTGCACGTGTGGAACATACAAACACAACTAAACACAGAACAGGGACTTGCCAAGTGCTGCCACCAGCCACAGAGACACCAGAGGGACAGAGGCTGCCATGCATCTCTTCAGGGCCACACCTGCTTAAATTTCAAAGTACCTTCAAACACAGAGCTGATTATATGAACTTAATAGCCAATTATATGAACTTAATATAATTATATGAACTTAATCTCGACGTACAGATTGCTGGCTGCTTGAATTAATCTCAGCAGGAACACTGTCCCACTCCTTTCAGCTTTCAGTGCATGACTGTTCCTGTTCAGGGGCTGTCACTGGATGGATCGTGGGCACAATAATGTGATCCCAACACTGAGGGCAGGAATAAGCCCTCCTGCTGAAATCAGACACTCATATCACATCCGATGCAAGAATCACTCCTGATGTTTATTTGGATACAATGGTTTTAGAAAGGGAGCTGTGGAGTGAGAGGCATAACAACACCAAGAGCGTGCATTAGAGCTGACACATTGATATAATACACTGCTGGAAAAGCCTCAGCCAAAATTCTGAGTTCATCATTTCATCCCTTGGTGTTCCTGGATTCATCTGTAAAATGACCTTTAAATGTTAAAAGAAATGCTTGAGAAATGCATTCTAGTCCCAGCTGTTTCCAGTAATCCAAATGGCACTTTTTTTTTTTTTTTCTCCAATATACAGCATTTAATTCTAATCTATTTCTTGGATGCGTGTGGAAAATCACTACTCAGAGAAGGAACAAAATGCCTGAACAGAGCCAGATCAGATTGTATAAATCAAGAAAAATACAATCTAAAGAGCACATTAGAAACCTCTGTACTTTCATTACCATAAGATGCAGCAAGCTGCTCACTCTACTGTAAACTTGATAAATAATCATGACTCCAAGACACAGTAGTGGCACTTCATGTTGTGATAATATATTCATAAGGAAAAAAAAAAAAACCTGCCAATTAAAACACACTAGTCCAAGTGTAGCTGCTTTATTTCTGGAGTGGATTCTGGGGAAATTAGTCCCATAAGTTGCATTAAAAATGGAATATGCCAATACTCATAGAACTGTATATGCCATAGAACTGGATGAAACAAAGTTGCTAATATTCCTCTCTGGATCAAACCTCTTCTACACTCCTCTGAGAACAGGACTATAAAAGGAAGAGAAAACAGAAAGTAATCTCCTGTTTGTTGGACCTGGGCAATCCAACCCTTTACTCAAAATAAGTCCAAGTAAACAACATGAAGTAATATTCACTGTTAAATAGTTATTTAAAAGAATGACCCAGAGCATTAAAAGGTTTTGATCTGAAGAACTTAGCCTTGCATGCCATGTTAATTTTTATTAAAATCTTACCTGACATCAGAAATTATAATTTAACTTTATATTTATTGCATAGAATCCCTTTCCTGGGAGCAAACCAACCTCCACAAAACCTGATGATACTCTGAAAGCATCCTTGAGGGTCAGGACAGCAATAACACTATTTCACAGTGCCTTTTTCTTTTTCTTTAACCTTGCCCAAATGTAGAGTTACATTTGGTAACGTTTTACTTTGACTGAATGGCTCTTACTGCACCAGACAATTCCTGCACATCAGATGCAAACGATTCTGTCCATATTCCAAGCCAGAAAGACTGATTTCTTGGCTACCTGTGACCACATTGTGTGTGGCCTGCTATTACCTTCTCCTTTCAAAGGCTGCTTGCAGAAGAGTGCAATTCACACAGCAATAGCAATGCAGCACCCAATCCACCAGGGAGAAATACAGGAAGGCTCTTTTCAGCAGGCAGGATTAGCTCACAAAAAGAACCTGGTTTTATATAAGCAGAGCTGCAGTCACACAAGATGTTTCCCAGAATAAAAAATAAAAGCAAATTATCCCAACATGAACAAGTTTGGTATTTATTCCAATAGCAAATGTATCTCTGGCAATACAGAGAGAGTAGATCAGGTTAATAATCCTTGCAGGTAAAAAATTTACATGGGAAATACTGGAGTCATCTGAAGTCAGTGAGAACTTCCCAGAAAACACTGTTATATGTCCTGAGCCCAAGTGCAACATCACACATGATGTCACTGGAAATGCAACTTAAAATCCCACCTCTTAAGAGCCAGCTCTCACATATCCTCTTATTTTATCAATCAGTCTTGAAAAAAATCTGCCAAAGACCATTTATTATCTGCAAACCCATCAAATCCTGCTCATCTGGCATAAAGGGAAGGAGCAGGACCTAGCCCATCACCTTCCAAGCAAGCAAAGGGATGCCTTCAGAGTGCACTTCCACTAAAACCCTTCCAGGAATGTCACCTCAGCAGCACTGCCAAGTTCATTTGGGACAGCTTGGGAGGCAGCTACTGTGCTGTGTAAGTCATGGCTTTTAATTCACAGCATTCTGAAGAACTTGGAAGTTACAACTGCTCATTTTTGAGACTTCCTAAAGTATGGATAAAATCCAAGTAGTTTTTATGCCTACAAATCCCCCATTCAAATCAGAAAGTATTTGGTTTGAATAACGTAAGAGCCACAGGTTTTGTTTCCATCTAAAGACTGAAATTGGGTTGGTTTTTTGTTTTTTGTTGTTTGTTTTTTTTTTTTTTTTGGAAGAATCAACTATGAACATTTTCAAATTAAAGCAACAAATTCTGGCTTGCTTCTTTCCTAGCATATTTGCTTACTCCTTAGGAGTAACACAGTGCTGGGATGGTGCCATTTGGTAGCTGTGGAAAATCTCTAAATCCAGCACATATGATCTCCAAGAAAACTGCTTATTACACTACTGTATCATCCCCTGCTTCCTAAAAATCCTGAACTCCAAGGCTTAAAAGAACACAACACCACAAAATTTGTATCTTTAAATGTATCACCATGTAGCAAATTATTCCAAGCCTTCCATCAGTTATTATAGAAAATTTCTCAATAGGCATCTAATCACAATCAATCCATTATTTCTAAAGACATATTTGGGAATTAATTTTTATATTACAACTGCTGTTTATGCCCTGCCTTTTTGCATCAGAAACATGTGAGGGATGACAGCACAAATCCTTATGTTTTCAGAAGAAAAAGGAAAAAAAAAAAGGCTAGGCATTAAAACTAACCCAGGTAATAACTTGAACTAACATGCAACACAGCTTTTCAATTCACAACCCTGGAACAGCACTGACGTTAACATCTTATTGCAGCCTGGTAAAAAATTTTGGTTAAATCCTGCTTAATTGGGAGTGTGTTATTTTAAAACTAAATATGTTAATCTGGCTGTTAGTATGCCTCCCAGCAGGGTGGAAACCTTGCCTGCATAAAACATGCATATACACAAGAGCACACACCAGCCTTCCCTTTCCTGCTCCCTAGGAGCAATTGGCAGTAGAGCCAATATTTTTTTAAAGGTTTTAACAAAAAACATTTTATAAGCTGCTTCTTTTTTTGTTTGGGGGGGGGGGGTTTGTTTGTTTTTTAAATTAAGTATTAGGCAAACAAGAGTTCAGGGCAATATTCTTGAGTTACAGTGCCTCCTGGTAATATTTAGATATATTAGACCAGGTTCCTTCAACATTTGTGTTCTGGGAGAATTCACAACGATTTCAGTTTGTTTCCTTTCTCCATTTTTTTTTTTAAATTTAATTTTAGCCCCTTTACTTCAAAATTTACCTTCTGAAGCAAGGCTTGAACACCTGTGGTCAAAGCAGAGAGGCTCTTGGGACCCATCAGTCACTGCCCATTATGGACAACTCAGGATGTGTGAAACTGATTGTTCATGTGGAAAACTACACACATGGGCACTTGTATCCAGCACTTTTTTCAAACAGCTTCATTTTCTCAGTAAATGCAGCAAATTTAAATGACTTCCATAAGAGCTCCCAGCTTAATTTTTGCCGACATTATTATTATTTTTATACACATTAAAATTCTGAATCCTGATATTTACATAAAGTATTACTTGGGAATTTTAAGGGTTTTTTTTTTTCCAGGACATCTTTCTATTAAGGATATTTAGCATTAAGTACTGCCTGTATCTCATTTAGCCAGCCATGCTATAGTCTGTAGCTTTGCAGAAAACCTACCAGACTCCATTTATTATAGATATCCAAAGGCTTGAATCTACCTCCTATCCAATTCTTCAGCATCCTGTTTGACCTTTCGTTGTGAATAATGATTTTGCACCGATACTGGCTAATTTCCTTGGACTGGATTTTTATTTGCAATGATTTGCAATTTGATTTGCAGTATATCCACATTTTTCAGAATAGTTACTGCCTGACTCCTCAGATTTAAACCCTTTAGCATCTTCAAAAGAATGCTTCCTGAACAGCTAAATTTGTAATGAAATTCCACGATTAAATTCTCTCCATCTATGAGCATTAAATTTCCACCTTGTCTGCACACTGCAATATGTTGCATTGAAGACAACTTTGGACTGGGTAATGATCTCATTTTCCTACACAGCATTCATCAGAGGGTTTATACAGCTATATTCTTATGTCACGGGAGGAGGTTGCTTCCATGGGTACTAAACTCAGAGTTATAATTAATATCCAAACCTGAAAAACCCTGAGCAGCATTTATTCCATAGAGCAACAGCAAGAAGCTTCTTGAGGGGTGTGGCTCTTCCAGCTCCAAGGCTCTCACATCGCCCCCACTTTCTAAACCTGCCCCATGTTAAGTTTAAAATGTGTAAATTGTTCCCTACATAGCAAACACAGTGACCCTACACACACTGAGAGTGTTAAGTGGCCTAACAAAGAGTAATTAATTTCTTCCTTATATCTTCCACATATATAATGCAGTGTGCTTAAAGCAAGGTTTCTGCTAATGGAGACAAAAGAAGTAAGGTTTCTGCTAATGGAGACAAAAAAAAAAAATTAATGTTATTTTAATAAATTAAGCACTACCTTTTTGGTTTCATAGCAGTACCACATGGATAAACCAGCACTTTCCACAGAGGAGTTTGGCATAAACAAAAAAATCAAATGCAGCCACTTGCAATTCTGCACAGCATTTCTACCTGAGAGGTTTATAGATTCCTCAGAAGAGCTGCTTGCAAAGCTATTGTCAAAGGAGCTGGCAGGGTTTGCTACCTGAGCTACAATAGCAGCCAGTGTGAAGAACCTGAACCACATGCTGCAATTCCAATTAGGGAACTCAAATCAGGAAAGTAAGTAACTCCAGTAAATGCCATAAACATAAAGAAGACAAAATGCCTGAAGTGGCAAACAAAAAGTGGTCACAGATCAAATACCACAAATTGGAGACTAGTCAATATTCCTGTCTTTCACCACAGACAAGTCATGGCGATTAAAACACAGAGAACCAGTAGGTTTCCCGACATCTGTTTGAAAAACATGGCAGGTGAGTTTTTTTTCTTTTTTTCTATTACCATCCAGAAGAACAAAAAGCTCAAACCTACAGCAAAAGCAAATAACTTTCTGAAAAGCAAAGACTACCAGCTCCTAACAATAAGTTATTCTCAGTCCTTTCACTAAGCTGCACATGAAAGCTTATGTCAAGATTCCTTTTTTTTTTTATTTGCTGTGTGAGTGAATCTTCTTGGTAGCTACAAAACAAACACTGTATGTGTTAATTGGAAGCATTTGTGAAAACTAATTAAAATTGCTGCGCTGCAATCGTGCTTCAGAAAACGTTTTTTGTATCAAATCCTAATAAAGATTTGTTCGTCTTGTACATGCCTTGTTTAATCCCCTCAGGTGGAAAAACAAAGAATGTATCAGTCATATCTTAGTAAACAGAGGCAGCCAATCTGAAGACATTAATTAGAGAGTATGGTGCAAGTTATCCCTGGATAAAAAACTCCAAGAGATGCATGTCCCTTCAATACTAAACCATGCCACCAGTGTTTCCATGTGCCCACTCCCTGATGAATTCATCTCCCCCGTCCTTTTGCTCTCATCAAGACTATCCTTCCCTAACGATGCGAAATGGACCTGATATTTGATATGCACTAGCACTCACAAATCCCTCTGAAACCAGCTGGGACCAAACGTGTGTAAAATACACGAGCAGTTGGATGAGCTGAGTCTCCATTTCCTCTTGGCTGTGTCCACACATAACACCTGCCCTTATCAAACAACGCCTTATTTTTCTCCACCCATCTGCCATTTCAATTTTTGAACCCATTGATCCCACTGGATTGACTTGCACTGTAAGGAACAAAACCAGCAGGAGAAACAGCGCACACACTTCTTGAAGGGTTTTCACTGAAATCCTGTCATTCTCGTCACTAAAATCCAGTCATTTCACCTTCTCCACAAACACTTTGTGTTTCACTACAGCATGACCTGCCACCATTAAAACCTCACTGTCTGAAAGCCTGAAATATCCAGGATCTCAGTGTTATCAGGCATACATGACTGGGATTTGCCACTCATCCTGTGAGGACAGAGCCACAGCAGCTCCCCGCACCTGGAGCACGTGCAGATGTGTCACTTCCAGCTTTGGGAGACCAGCCTGGCTGAGCTCCTTGGGGCATGGTACCAAACCCCCTGAGCTGGGTCATGCACAGTTTTAGCTCAGGTCTGCTGTCTTGCAAGTGCAGTTCAATGCCAATATGGCATCCTTAAAATACTACTAACTGTTCTCTTTGAATCTGCATTTTAATGACCACAGTCTTTGAGTCATATGAGAGGTTGCTCTGAAGCTCAATCCTTTTAATTGTTGAAGAGAAGGCACTTTTACAACTCCTTAGCATCTGGCCATCAGAAATAATTCTGTGAATTAAGGTGACAAGAGCAGCTTTGGTGAGAGCTAGTCAGCATCTGAATTAAACAAATACAGTAAGTAGCTGGGCTCATAAATCAAAAGTGATTATGTTCACATGCCAAAATGCAGCCAACATTTTTTTTAAGTTTTAAACTTATATTTCTGGCTTAAATTTCCAGCCACCTTAAACCTGTTTAACTAGTAACAAAGATATTACTGAGGCTGGAGATTTTGAAACCTAACTGGACATGGTCTTGGGCAGCTTGATCTGGCTGACCCAGCTCTGAGCAGGTGGGTGGGACTAGCAGGTCTCCAGGGGTCATTTCTCACCTCAGCCATGCTGTGACTCAGTGACAGAGTTCACATCTGCCTTGGAGAGGATGCATTCATTTCTTTTGACGAATCAGAAGATGCACATCCATCTTCTGAGAAAATAAACAGGCATAAACATCACAACACTGAGTAGATGGTTTGAAAGCAACACAGGAACTGGGATGTGAGTGATTTGGCCCTCCTTGCAACAAAACAAAGCTTGCAACATCCAGTCATAATTTTATAGAATCTGATTTTATTTTTTAACAATATTTTTTAATTTCATACACAAAATAAAACCCTGCCAAGAAACTAAGCACACATTTTGGACACTGTAAGGTCAAGGTTTTTGAAAGAGATGTCTGAAGCTTGATTCTGTAGCCCTTGCTTAGGTCATTGAGCAGAAGTTTGCTGATTTTCACAGACCTACAGAGACTAAACACTACAGCATCCACCTCACCAGTAGTGAAATAATGTGACTGAGTCTGTTCCATTATGAAGCTCTGCCCATCAGTGGCTAAGTTACAAAACACTTCCACTTTAAATCTATGTGACACCAGTTAATAAATACCAATCAAACTGTAGCTGTTCTGCGTCACAAGTCTTCCACCAGCAACAGTTTGCTGAAGAAATTGAGCCTTGCAATGACTTGTTTGCAGATGGTAAATGAGAAAGCATTAATGCAAAGGAATCTGGTGATCTCACGCACCACGGGCTGTTATGCAAAGAACAAACTGTGAGCCTTTTTATGGGTATTCTCCATACATAATTCAAACAGATTGCAGAGCCTGATGGGGCTTTTTTATATACAGGGATCTCTGTTTAAGAGTACATCTCAAAAACATTTTTTCATGAACACAGTGAATGGTGACCAACTACTCTGAATACTACAACGTGAGAGATACTAAAGATAACTCTAGCTCTGCCTGTTGGCAGAATATTCACAGGACTGCTCAGGGCTTTCATAGAATCTAATTTTTTCATATTTGTCCAGGCCTCACAAAATGTTGAGGTCAGAAATTACTTACAGCAGGATGAAAAGAAACCCTCCAAATACAGAGAGAACTTTCTACTGCTGGTTGCAACTCTGCCACCTTCCCTTCACAGGAGCAACAGTTTCTGAAATATTTGTTATGGTGGGTCAGAAACTCTAAGAAATTTCTTTGAGTATGAATTTCCTGCCTGAAAATCTACATGCTGACTAATCAATGAATGCTTATGAACTTCACCTTAGTGCTCTTCTGTTAAAAGGCCAAAATCAGTTCTACAAATACACCATCAAACTGCAGGACTAAATGGATTTTGAGAGATCATCTGGTCCTTCTACTTGCCCCAACAAAGAGAGACACTTGTTCCAAGTAATCCTGATAAGTTTCTCTCATCTCCTTTGAAGTTTACTCAGCAAATATTGTCCCACGCTCTTTGTAGATGGATCAAATGAAGCACACTGTTAAGAGAAATACATTAACAGTATACCTAACTCTGTTGTCTGGCACAGTTAAAAAACACAAACCCCAAACCTGCAGTGATTAAGTCTAGATATTTGCATTTGAAACCATAAAAATAACTTTCTTCAGGCTAACCACCTACAAAAGCCATGAGCCATCAAACCAAAAAACTGGCATGAAAGACCTAAAACTCTGCAAACTTTCCACTGACAAGAATACCTTTTCTTCATAAATCTGAAGGCCAAGAGCTACTCTGCAGTAATAAGCCCCTTTGAAGAGTCATAAATATTAACATGTTTCTGATGGCAAATTCCTTGTAGGAACTGTGCTTTTCCAGCGGGGTATTTCAGGATGCCCCTGGGACGGGGGGAAATGGAATGACAGATAGCACTATCTCCCATCGCCAAGCTGCAGGAGAATCCTCCCACCAGCAAGGCTGGATAGTCACACCAGCAGCCTGTGGGGGGATGATAGTTTTCACAATTTGGCAAGACACAGAGCTGGCTCTAAACCCTACACAGTCATCAGTAACATTTAAAAACCAGCTTTTATAAAGAACACGGAGAAACCGTCCAAGTTCGCTCGCTGCCAAATCACTTGAACACAATCAAAAAAAAAAAAAAAACAAAGAGCAAAGAACTAGTTTGAGGAAAAACACTTCAACTAAGAAGCTGCAGGAGGATTACAGGGAAGGTGTTAGGATATAAAGCTGTTAATTTCAATAAAAGAAGGAAAAATAAGTAATTTAAGTCTTAACAGCAAAACCAGGAAAACACCAAATACATCAAATCCCACCAAGGACACAACCTATTCAAGGAAAAGTATTCTACAGCACTTCAAAAAAAAAAAATTAACTCAAGTCAGCTGATTAAGAGATGAAACTCATCTACCATCTCAGACAAAAAGTTTAAAACCGTCTTGTGATTTGTACTGAACTCTCTTCAGAAATAAATTAATTTGGTTATTTAACGTATTCTCTATGTCAAAAAGAATAATAAGATGACAGGAATTTGTATATTGTCTAATAAATATTCCAGAGAGTTGTCACAGCACATACAGTTCCCTCAATTTTATATTTTTTTCCCATCCATATATCAAATCTGTGATGAATTATCACTCTGTTTATGGAAGCCAAGAGACTGAAGTCATTGTTCATGAGTTCTGGTACCATATGATACAAATAATTTCACTGAGTGTAATGGCATCAAGGAGGATGGGATCCATTATGCATTTAATTGCTGAATAGCACCTAAACCAAGGAATATTTCCCTGTTTCCACGTGGGAGCTTACAAAATAACATAAATCACACAAGTAATCAGGCTTACAATACACACAACTGGCTGCATGGTTAGCTGTTCAGTCCGTAATGCACAAAACAGGACAGTTTACGAGGATTAGATACTTTTCAAAGGGGGACTGAATTTCACGTGAGATTTTCTTGAGCAGACTTATTCCCATTTTAGCATCCGTGCCAGTGACAGCACATTGGCAAAAGAGTCTACTGAAAGAAATGCCAAGGAAACACATTGAGGAGCCTGCAAACTGATGCCAGGGACGGACCTGAGCGAGCAATATAATTCCTCAAGTCTTCCCCAGTGGAGCCTTGACTTGCCACACACTGGAGAGTTATTTATTCCCTACAGAGAGAGGCAGAACCATCCTGCACAGCCACACCACCAACCTGCTGTCGCTCCTGCCTGTCCTGGGAAGGCTCACCCATTCCAAGCAGATCCCACCCTAGCACTCCTGGTCCTGTTCTGCAGGCACTTCTGTGCACTTCACTCACAGAAATAAAGTTTTGTCTCCTGGGGGAGACGAAACTGTTGGAATTAGAATTGTGTTAAAGTATGTCTTGCAGAATGTTTACAGAGAAATCTAATTATTTACAGAGAAATCTAATTTTTTTTTTCCAGAAGGACGCCAGACGGGGCATTGGTGTGCCTCATCCTACCATGCAGGTTCTCTGAGAATTACTGTACAGTACCTACAGTGAACAGGCCAAAGATCTGTTCACTGCTCCCCTCAAAACTGGCTATTTATTCTCTGCAATTTGTGTATTTCTCAGCTGTCACTACTCAAGTCCCTTTTAGGATGCTGCTGTGCCCCTGGGCTGAAGCTTAGTCAACACAGGTTCTGCTGGTAATAGGATAATGCAGGCAGTTTACTCCTCAATTTCCAAAGTATCTTTAATCGAATTATCCAAAACTCACAGAGAATGACCTTCCGTTTCTAAATGGACCCATTAAAAAACAGAAACATATTTATTTTATACTTACTGGTGCTTTTACAGGTCTTTCTCAGTCAGGAAACCACTGAAGGAGTAACTGATTACACAGGTAACTGCAAGTGGCATCCCATTTTAAAAATGCAGTACAAAGGCAAAGAAAACACTTCTCCCCTGCCACGGCCAGTTATACAAATCTCAGGAATTCCCACTGCAATGGGTATGTACGGCACAAACAACAATGCAGTTTCACACTGATAGGAACCTTTAAAAATGACCAGAATCAGAAATCCCCTTAGTCCAAGTGGAGATGGACAGGCAGGAGAAGTTAAGCCTGCAGCAAGCCTGGATCTGATAACCAGAGGAACCTGCTGCGATTAAAAGTTTCTGAGTGTGGAAACTTAATTGAAACAAAATCCATCTCCAGCACACAGATTTGCTAACTCGGGTTGCATCTGGTCTAAGCTAAGTGATCATTGTTCTGTATTAAATCCATCACCCCACTGCTGCTCTGTTAGGATGGGGAAGGACAGCCAGAGTAGCAGTGCAGCAGAGTCCATGCAGAGAGTTCAGCATTTCCTAGAAAATACTCTATATGAACTCTAAACCACACAACACGGTGCAACACCATAAAAATTCATGCAACTTTTGAAATAATGTTTTGTCATACATCAGAGCCAAATCTTGATGCATAAGATCCTGAGAGAGATAAATCACCCGCTGCTGTTTTTCATGTTACTTTTATAACTTTGATAATCCAAACCTAGGAAGTCAAGGAAACTATTCAACATACATCTTCTTTTATAGTTTTACAAAAAAAAAATCCTCTAATTTCTTTCTTGCTGACCTGAAGCTGATTGAGCTATTATGCATTAATCCACGGTTGATTAAACTCAGTTTGATACACTCTGAAGCAACAGGCATATTTTTCTAGGGTACTTTTTTCCAGTATAAGGGAAGCTGATTGGACTTTTATTTTTTATTTTTTTTTTTTTTTTTTTTTTTTCTTTTTCTATTTTACTGCATCTAAGTAATTCCTCTCAGTGTTTCAAGTTTAGGGCAATAAAATGATGGTTAGTTTAACAGACCAATTTTATTAATTCCCCTTCTCTAAGGTTTTTCTTTTTAGATGTTTTAAAAGACCCCTGACTTCCTAATTTGTGTGTGTGATTGAAAGAGTGGTAAAAAGAACAAATATTGGTCACAGCTAACCTGTGCAGAGCTTGCAGTATGAATCGCAGATCTCTGGGAGTGACTCAGGCTCAGTTTTGCAATCTCCTTCCTGGAAGACTCCATTGGCTCTCAGATGGATGCTCCAATGAGCTGGAACTTCTGGTGAGAGCTGGCAGGATCGCTGAGGCTCCACTTACATCCATTTGGGAAGACAACTCTCTCTCTCAGTGATGAACCACTTCTGATTTGAGGAGGTGGGCTATGTGAGCTGATCTAACACCACTGAAGGACTGGATTTCCTTCATTTGGGGGTAAACCTCTCTGGACTAATCATACAACTTTATGGATAATATTTTTCCATGTCACAAGAAAGAACCTAAGTCACACTGTAGAACACAGCCTACTAATGAAAAATTAAATCCTATAATAAGTAGGAGTCAGCACCTTTCAATATTGGTCCACAAATTAGAAACAAAACCTAGAAACTTTAGATATTTCATAAAGATGGAGTACTGACACAAGGATAAAACAAGCTACAGAAAAAATAAACGTAAAACTTTTTAAGTAGCTGAATAACCCCCTTTTGTCCCTTTTGTTTTTAAAAATAATTTTCAACTGAGAGCTTTTATGTGTCTAATCTTTTTAAGATTTAGTATATCATGCTTATTTTAATCTCAGCATCATTTTGAGAAAGGCAGCACACCAGCACCAAGAACTGTCTGTGATGGAAGCTTGAACACTAAAATTATTGTACCATTCTCACCTAAGGTACTATGACTGCACATCTGCAAAACAACAGAAAATCCCACTCTACAGCATGCAGTCAAACAGCACTTTTGACTGCTTTAAACTGGATTCACTGATCGGTCTCCTGCAGAAGTGCTCCTTCCCACATGATGTCTGAAGCTTTGCAGAGTATTCCAGGCTGCTGAATATCCATCTGAGAAAGAAACACTGAGCAGTTCCCATGCTCCATGTGCTCTCAAGGATATGAACTACCAACAATCCCTGCCATCAAACTCTTCCCAAAGCTCCTACTGGGGCATACAGCTATAGAGGCACTTACTCAGATTTTAGGAGAAGAGTACATCAGTGAAAATTTAGTTGGAGTTACATAAAATACTGCTCAGGGTCAACTGTGTATCAGGCAACCTTGTAAAGTACTTCTGTATCACTGTGTAACAACTGATATTTTCAGACTTGTAGGGTAAAATTAAAGCGCAAATTCTCTTATTTCATCTGAAATTTCTCTTCCTATGCTCTGTGTGATCATTCCGTGTCCACATGTCATGATGTTCCTTTCAACAAGCCACTGAGGTTTCCTGTAACTTCATTATTTTGTGATGTTCTTCTCCTCTGGGAGATATAATTGCTGAAGCAAGGAGACAGACTAAATGAAAATTTCCAAAGTCAGACACTGCTTACCTCAGATGGCTTTAGCAGTGTGCAGATCTAGACCAAAAAAAGCAACCCTGATTGTTTCCCTTGTCCTTAGTCAGTGTTTGGTCTCCCCAGAAGAAGGGAATTCTGCGCAAGGTCTTTGCTTCTCAGTCAAAAAAATTCTCCCTTTCTTTTAACCAACCTACTTTGTTTTTTTCCCTTGGCTATGCTATAGGTGAATTTTTCTGGTGAAAAAGCTTTCCTAAAGTCTCTTTTCTCACATTGGATTAATGCTCCAAGCTCAGATGCCATAGGGTTTATTCCTAGAAGAAGAGGAACCTTCAGAGTCTCGCAGGTCTCCCTCTTGCACACAAGGCATTCCAGAGGTTCTCATGGCACAGCTTCACTCAGTTCTTGCCCTTTTACAGAGCAGTGTGCAGCACAAATAGCATTAATAAAAACTGAAGATAATTGTGGAATACATGTTGGTTTTGCCTCTGAGATACTAACCACACACACAGTCACACAACTTTTGCCTCGGTATTCCTTGAGTTTTATCTGTTTGTGTGGGGGGGAAAATTGGTAAAGAGAAAAAATATTTCTTTGGAAACAGAGAGACCTGCGGAGAGAAAACACAGAACCAGAGCTACCCAGTTTCACTTGCATGTTCCAAACTGGATGTCAAAGCCTATGAATTACCAACAAAGAAGTTTCAAGGGCACAAATATCACTGAAATGTAATCCTAGACATTTCATATAAGAAGCAGACCACGGGGAGATGTTTCAGACTTGTTGCCCATACAGTAATAATAACACTACAAGGCAGGGAATCACAGTCACTTATTTGACATGGGAATGTAAATACATTTTTCAAGTACTGACACTGCAGTCATTCATGGTAATAAAAAACAGAAATCATTGTTTATTTGCTGGCAGAGAAGTTGTCAACTTGTTTATTTGCTGGAAAATGACTTGCAACTTGTTTCTCATTCTAGAAGACCTTGTTGTTCTCTTTCCACTTCGTGTACATGAGCAAGGCTTGAGATTAGAAGCAATAGGTCAGGGGGAATAATTATTTCATAGCCTGTAAGACTGACAGACCATCTATTTAGCCACAGAAATATCTTTAAGCTTCCTTAAATTTCACACAATTTGATTAGCTATGCAGAATTTTTTTTCACCATCATAAAACATTAATGCTGTTAACATCTCATTTCTTATTGTATTTTTTACTTTATTTTTCCGATTATTTCTACTTCTACTGTATGCAAATCTGCTGGTATTTGCACTGCTTGAAAAGCTTGCTTCAAATAGAAGGTGGCAGCTTTTGAAACATTAAACAATGATTATACAGGCACTGGGCCAAAGGAGTGTGTCAGTGAGGAGCAAAGGAACAATGCAGCAGCCGACACTGAGCTATCTGGAGAGGACTGAAAGCACTTAGCAATTCCATCAAGGTTTTCCCTGCTGCCAAACGAAAACAACAATGATTCATGCTGCCATATTATTTAGCATTCATCATGATTCTGAATTACCCAGTGGAAAGTTCACACTGCAGTGCAGACAAACCCCTTTAAATTTAATGAAAGGCAAATCGTCCTTTGAGTTGGTACCAAAAAGCATCTAACCATTGCTCTCAGATTATGCTTGAAAGGAAACTAATAGGAAAAAAATAAAAATAAAATCACCCGTTAATTCACAAACTCCATTGCAAAATGCCACAGGGTTGTGGCACAAGAATTCAGCTCCATGCAGGCCCCCAGTCAGAAGTTGTCACCTTCAGACTGCCAGGAGAGCAAGACTTGGCCAGTCCTGTAGAAAACTGGCTGCAGAGCTTACCCACGATGTAACAGACTCCTAGACACTTGTGAAAATCAAACAGAAAATGAAGGGTATTTATATTTTCAGCATATACCCTGTATCTCCATCCATATGTACCCCCAGAGACTCACAACAGAGTTCCACAGCACTAAATGGTGTTAACAACAGCTCTGGTCATGGAGGCCAAATGAAAACAAAACTTCTTTTTTCCAAATACACCAGGTGAGGAAGAACAAGCGGGAATTCTCACTCTCTCACAGACTAATCCCGAAGTCCTCATTTTTTCCCTTGCTAATTGCATCATCATAAATGAAACTGTTAGCTTTTAGTCACCTTCATCACGTTTTCTAGAAAGTTTTAAATTGAGCTTCCCCAAAGTTTTCCCAGGTTGGCAGTTGAAGCACACTACCTTAAATAGGTTGCTTTTCCAAGGTGAAAGGAAGGAACATCATTTTAGTAACATCCCCAGAAATGACTAGCAGGGAAAAAGTGAAGTCGAGTAATTTAAGATATGGCCACTGAAAATACTTTGAGAACACTTCCAAAGAACTCAATGCCAAGCATATCTACAGAAAACCAAAAAAAAAAAAAAAGAAAAACAAAAAAACAAAAACAAAACAAAAACAACAACAACAACAACAACAACAACAACAACAACAACAACAACAAAAAAAAAAAACACACACCAACAAACACCACCCCCAAAAAAATAGCAAGCCAACATGAACTGATTTGGATTTTTAGAATTCACATATCCTTTGTTAAATATCCTTTATTAAAATGTTCTGTACTTGAACTTTAGATTTACAGTAGGTTCCACAATACCTTTAAAATATCTAGCAATGCCTATAAATGTGCCTTTGTGTGGCGACCACAGATTAATCTGTAATTTATTCATATGTTTTGCCAACTGATTTTTACCATTTAGAGATATGCTTGAACACTCTCAAATACTTCCTTAGGCAAATCTCTTATCACGTCTTGGACCCTTCAGCACATCAAGAATTCTGAGGTTTTATCACAAAGAAATTAAAGTGTTTGAAACTATCAGCTCTGGCAGGAAGTTTTACCACTACTTAAAGTTAAGAACTCAGTATTGGGTTTATGAAAGTTATCTTTTTATCCATTTTTCTCTTTAAGAAAAGCATGCTCGGGTTCAGAAGAAAAGGTACATTTTAATGAAGTTCATTTAAAAGACAATTTTCATTTCTTAACTTTCTGTAGGGCAAAATCCTTTAACTCCTTTGTCTGACATTACAGAGTATTTTCCCACACCCCATCAAACTCTTTCAATTATAAGTGCCATTCTTTTGATAAGGAAAGAGAAAGAAATCCTTTAAGAAGTCATTCAGGCTCATAAGAGCTTACATTACTAGAATATTTCAAATACAATTTCTCCCAAAGACTTCATGGGAAAAGACATCAAAAGGAAATAATCTGATCAAAGCACAGTATCTTACTGACATCAACAGGTATTGGCACTTTTCTCATGAGCTCTACATTGATGTTTGTCACTGCACCAAATCTATACCAGTGGCTGCTACTTGAATTTAGTGACATGTGCTTCAGAACATCATCAACAGAAACCATTCAAGAATTTTTGAAGTCAAAATAAACTGAAAAATGTGAGAGGGGGAAAAAAATGGGGAAAGAAATAGGTTTTTCAATCAAGCCATTTCTCAGAGCTCTCTGGACATTAATTTTGAAGCTAAAATCACAGTGATAGCACTGAGAAGTGCACCAAGGCAGTATTTATGTGCTGGCATCCTCAGAGCCAGGATGCCAGCAGCCCAGAACACACAGGGTGAATTTCTCATTGCTACCAGAAGAGCTTAAACCAAGCCTGCCCTCAGTGAATGTGACTGCACCCTTTAAGTGTGGTCACATTTGGCTTCTGAATCCCACCTGACACAGGTGATGTTATCTTCTGTAAGTTGACCCAAACCATTCTTCCAGAATACCCCGAAGTGCCAGCATGCAGCTATCTATTGTCACCTAGAAACTGGAACTGTAATTTATTCACCCATTTCAGGCTTTGCTGAGGCCAGGCACACGAGGGCACATGTGAGTGTGCTCACACTTATGGCTGGGTCACTGGAGGGTGGCAGGACAGGCGTGGGGAGAAAGGAGCACCCTGGGAGTGCATGGCACCACTAGTCATTCAGGGGACACAGGAGATGTGGAACAGGGGCATGAACTGGCACATTGGGATCCAAGGTAAAACAGCCACCGTGAAGCAAGGCCAGTCCTCACAGACTTGGTGTGTTGAATCTGACACAGGGAAAGGTATTTATCGGACTGCAACACTGCAAGTGGGTCAGGACTGAACGAGCTAAATTACCTGATGGATGGAATAAAAGATAGGATGGCCACACATTAACTTTTGGGCACTGCTGGCCAGGGAAGATTCAATTCATAGCATTATCTGAATGCTTGAGTCATAAAGTCTGATGTCAGGAGACTGCAATAAAATCTCTGCCCTGCACAGCTGCCCCCTGATGTGAACAGAGGCTCTGCTATCAGCTGGCACACACACTGAGATGTTGCTTTTCCAGCCATACCAACAGACTGAGCTATGGTGTATTGCAGATTATTAAAGTCACTGCTCTGCTGAAAGGCCTTTGTCACTGCCAACGCCTTTGGAGCACACGGAGCTTCCACAGAGGCAAGTGGTCCCACAGCACTGGAACTGTCCTCACTGCCCAGAAAAGGAAGGCTAAGGACCTTCCACTGGAGTTATAAAGAAAGGAGACTGTGATGGTTCCCAGTATAAAACACCAGGCTGGTTATGGAACAGCTTTCACAGAGCTATAGTGATGAGGCCACAAAAACCAGAGCCTTGCCTCCAGCAAGGGATGCCATCCCTGCTCCCTTGTGAATGGAATGTGAGTCCTTGAGACTGGGGGACTGTGGAGTTCAGGCACCGGGGAGTTACGGAAGCTGAATGAGAAGGAGACTTCATAATTATTCTTAAATGAAAGCAAAAGAGAGTTGAAAAACATCTGTGAAAAGGAGGCAATGGAGAGGAAAAGGAAGAAAGCAGGAAAGGATAAAAAATACGCCCAAAAAAGGGGAAACAGACTATTACTGGGGGAGGAGGAAGGCAGGAAGGGATGATTCAGGCAGGAATTTAATTACTGCAGCTAAAAGCAAGGGAAAGCTGAATGGGGAGATGGAGGAATGCAGTTTGTGACAAAGTGCAGCAAACAGTGGGATGTGGGAGATGGTAAGAGGCACAGGTACCGTGGAATTTGAGAACATGCGAAATGGAGACCCAGCTGAAGGACAGGAGCTCACAAAGAAGAATGAGTTGTAGGGAATGGGGGTGAGGGAGTGAGCACTCAAAAAGGCAGTCTGCCAGGATAGAGGGAGGCCAAGGCAAGGGGACTGAGACAATAAAGGAACTAGACCACTCTTGGATGAAAAGAAGAAGGAACGAACACAGAAGAAGAAAAAGGTGTGAAGAGTGATTAAAAAAAACCCCAAACCCACAACCAAACCACAACAAAACAAAAACAAACAAACATGAACAAAAACCAGGGGGAAGAATAATTAGGACAAAGGGCCTTATTCATCAGCAGTGTGCTTCTCTTCTCTGCTCTGTTTCTCACTTCATTTTGATATCCTACTCCACAACCTCTCCCCTTTAAAGCAGGAATCAAATTCATTCGCAAGCACTGCAAGTAAGAGGAGACAACAGTGTACAGCCAGTCTAAGACATCATCTTCGGGACTCAGTATCCTCATAAAAATCTCACAGTCTATTTACATCAGTGGTTTTTGGGGGGTTTCCCACCAGAGTTCTGCACTGCATGGCCACGACAGTCTCTCACAGCCCTGAGTAAGAAGAACATTATGCTCTAACTTCTGGTGGCAGCTGGAACAGATGGCCAGAGGACGAGGGTTTGCCTCCAGTTATTTCCTTCTTCTGTCTTTTCACAGTAGCTGGCACACCTCACTGCAGTCCCAGCAGAGGCACACAACATGCAGCAGCAGACATATGCTCAAAGAATTGCCTTCATTAATTCAAGCTGCAACGCTAAATGTTACTAAAGTAAAATGCAGAGTTTGTAACAGCAGCCAACATCGTTCTCAAATCCACAATGGGAACAGATTTCCTGCTCTATACATAAATATTTGCTTTCTAGCACCTGATTCCTAACCAGCACTGCACAGCCCTCTTTTCATGTCAGTCCCTGTCATGTCAATCCCTTCTAAGAGTTTGCTTGTGTAAAGACTGTGCAAGAATGATTTCAGCATCAAGACCTCTAACTAATGCAGAGAATCAATCTAGGCAGATAAAGTAAAGCCTTCCCGGTGCATAAACCACAGCCCAAAAATGAATGCAGGTTTGGATGAAGTTGGCCTATTTCCTTGCTTTCAGATGTTTCTGTTTGTCTTGGAACTTTCCTGACATTCAGGCAAGGGAAGAACAAGAGTCCAAACAGAAAGAATGCAAGACAAAAGGTTTTCCCTAGGAGATTGCTATCAATAGGTTTTTCAGAGTTGTATGATCTACAAGTAAGCCACCTTTGAATTATGGTGTGCCATGAAATCTAGTATGCATCTGAACAGCAGTCTTGAGGTTTATTCATCACTGCTTTTATAAGGGAAAAAAAAAATCAGACAATCTTCTATTCCAAAGAATCTCCTAAGAACTGCCAAAGAAATTTACCCTTTTAATGAAAAGCTCTGGATGCTTTTTGAAAAGTTTCTTTTTAGTCACTGTTTTGAGGACACCCTCTCACAGGTGATACAATTGCACCTGACCCACTTTACACCAGCCTTTGCTAATTCTCAACACTGCAAGACAGAAAACTCACGTCCTGTGATACCAGCATTATCACTGCAGTTCAATAGCTGTACTCATGGAAATCTCAGGACAAAATGAGAATCATTACACTGAACATGCAGGAAGATTTCATTCATAAGTAATGCTTCAAGGAAAAGAAAGGGACCTTGCAAAATCTGAGCCTTACTGCAATGTTATTAAATGTAACGTGAAATCAAAATTTTCTAGAGGATGATAATTACTCTTACAGTATTCAATTTTGCAAGGCATACTACAGACGTGCTAAAGCCCACTGCCTCCCCATGACACTGAGCTCATCATGGCTCACAAGGAGCTTTTTTAGACATTTCAAATCATCTGAAAACACCTTCAAGAGGTACTTTTTGACACAGTGATGTTCAATGCCAGCAAAAAGACTCAAAAGCCAAGCCAGGGCTCCAGTGGCACAGAAGGTCATCACCCTGTCCCCAAAGGGCAGGATGCCACAAACCAGGGGCAAATAAACCACAATTCCAGCAGTCTCCAGATCAGGCAATGCTTCTAGATATGTTTCTGAGATGTAATTAACCACCACCAGTCATGGATGTGGTCACTTAAATTTTTTTTTTAATCCTCTTCTCTGAAAATAAAAATAAAATTCTGCTGCTTTTGAAGGAAAAACAAATAAATAAATGAATTTCCAAATTGCAGACTTATATGTACAATATCTCTGCAAAGCAAGAAAAACAGGAAAGATCCTGACCTGACACTTAAAAAATACAGTAAAACATCTGAAATCTGTGCAGTTGCTTAGTCACCGATGTGACCAACACCCAAATGAGACACAAATAAACAACACTGATACTTGGCTTGTTTTAACAGAACTTCTGTTCTCATGATACAGTACACAGAGAGTCACTGAAATGTGCCTTTTTTTATCCTTCAATTAAATTAAATTCTACTACTAATGTGCCTATCAGCACATATGAAACAATTCAGAGCCATCTTTATCAGAATTCCAACAGGAAAGATGGTATGGTGAAATACAAACATTAAGCCATGCAAATGGTTTTATTAAATAAAGGATCAAAAATTTAGGACCTGCAAAATCTATTTTCTGCTTTTAAATGGCACACACATGCCAAAAGGGCATTTTCACAGTCTTCTCACTCCAAACATTTATTTTAAAAAAGGGAAACTTCACAAAGAGAGTAACTGGGGTCTCTCAAAACATAACTGGGAATTTGAAAAACTGCACCAAGGCTTAGGGAAAGTCATAGATAATTTGATAGACATACCTTGAAGTACATGAAATAAAATACCCTAGCACATTTTGTTCAAGACAAAGGCACAGACTTTGGTCTTTTACTTGAATTTATGGTTTCTGAAATCAGCCTTCCGGAATTAAAAAAAAAAAAAAATAAAAAAAAAATAATAATAAAAAAAAATCTAGTTCTTGCACTGCTCTTTTCCAAAATACAGAGTTCTACAGAAATCTGGGATTCATTAAAACATGCCCATTTGGACCCTGCCAGATCTCTGGTCTCATTTTTTCTTTCTAGTCATTTCCCACAGCGTGATGTTTCCTGCCTGTGAAGCCCATGGCTGTGGCACTCCAGAAAGAAATCTTGCATCAAGTTAAGAGAAGCTGCCATCCCTGGCAAAAGCCTGAGAGTAAAAATACCACTTATAATTAGGATTCTGACAGATCCCTGCGAGAAGCAGAGCTGGAGCCCACTGCAAGCGCAAACCAAGTGTTTGCCCCCTCAGGTAACATTACAGAGTAACCCACTTATCTTACAAGCAGCAACATTTGCAGGCTAAAGAGCTACTAACAAAAACACAGAATGACACTAAATATAAAGGATTCATCTCAGCAATGCTAGAAGGGAGAAAAAATTGAAAATAGAATATTGTAAAAGTAAAAGTAAGTTTTAAAATAAATATTTCAAGATTTAAACTAATAGTAGGAAAGCCCATAAATCATCTTTACAATCGCTCCCATTCCGAACATTCATCTACTCCAAATATATGCCTATTACCAGATTTTAGCATACATTATGGGATAAAGAGGACTGTAGAAATCTAATTTACTACTGCAGGAAAGAGATGCCAGAGAAAGGGTTAGAGGAGTAGCATAAAATCCTGTAGAGGGTTGAATTTTTCTGAGACTAACTATAGCTCTGCACAGTGTGATTTTGTCTAAAATGACATGTAACACCAAGCCAAACCAAAGGTTACCTTCCTCTCAATTTCTGTCTCCCTGCTTGGGGCCAGGAACCCAAGGATTTAAGGCACTGAAGGGTAAGAAAGGCAAACCTGAATAAAAGGCACAGCAAATCATAAAAATATTACAGAGTACCACACCAATACTGGTACTAACAAAAAAAAATGTGGCTGGACAGGTTTTCCTGAAAGATAAAGCAGTTCCTGTGATTTCTGATCTATTTCAGGTACAAAATAATGAAAAAGAACCATTCTGACAAGTCTGTGGAGCAGAGTGCAAAGAACTCATGGCAGGGATGACAGGCTCTGAGCAGCACTGGTATTTCTGCCATTGCTCTGCACCGTGCCCACTGCAATAACTGCCTGTAAATGACACAGCATCAGACTCAAAAGCCAGAAGCCACTTATTTCCCACCAGACTATTTCTCTCCTTTTATGTCTGCTTTGTGGCCAGTTTATCAATGTCCAGAGACCTCAGGCCCTGCAGCACCAGGTTCTTTGCGTTCCCATTTGAAAGGTGGAGGAGTGGATTCACACAATCACAGACAAGTCCACCAGACAAAGCTGAATTTCAACCTTGTGTTCTTTCCTACCAGATTTCCAGGTGTTGCACAAGGGAGAGGACAAAACTTAAGGCATAGGCCTAGGCCTACACAAAATTGTTGAGTTTTGTACTTTAAAGAGTCAGGATTGCAGTTTTTCCTTCATTTATAGTCAGCAGAAGAGGATATAATGACATGCATAGCCTGGGGTGAGGAACTTATTCACTTCCCAATAAGTTTCTTCTCTGTAAAAATTTGAGACACATCAGCAGCAAGTCACAGGATTTAGCTACAGGGATACAGCCAGGTAACAGCAGTCGTGATGGCAAAGATAATAGAAGCCCTTTGTTCAGCTTTTTTCCTTCAACAGGAAAAATTCAGATTCTCCTTGTATTTTAGCAGTTCAGAATTAATGCCCCCCATTACAGCAGAATTTTTCTTTTAAGTTCAGCATTCTGTACCTATTAAAATACCATTGCTAAAGTTGCTAGAAAATAAGACTTGTAAATAGTGCCCAGCATGGCCTCACTGACAAACACCCTGGCAAGCACTGAACCATCAGAGATGGGCACTGCAATCCTTCTGATCATGGAGAGCAACATCTCAGCACACACAGCAGAGAGGCAGCAAGGTAAGTGCTGCTAATGAGGAGAGGAGAACTGGAAATCTAAAGGAGAAGTCTAAGAAACACAGGAAGACATTTTATATAAAATAAAATAAAGAGATAAGAGATTTTATATAAAATAAAATAAAGAGAGTACACATGTGGAGTCATACAGTGGAAATAGGAGAAGCACAGAAAGCATACAAGCTTGAAAACATTCTGAAGCATTAAGAGTAAAACTTGCCAGGTCTAATCTATTGTTTCATTCAGAATTCTGCCTACCAGGCACCTCAAACATTCTATCTTTTGTACACACTTTTAAACATGCCCCACTTGTGACGAGTTCAAGACAGCCCAGCAGGAGCGTGGGGTGAAGAAGGGCGAAAGCACACCAATAACATCTGCAAGGCCAAACAGACGAGCAAGAGCCAGAATTCAAAGCTTCTCTTGGATGATCCAGGGCAGGGAGGGGGGGCAAAACCAAAAAACCCTCTTACCATTGTTACTGTTATCATCCACGAGGATGATCTCCTTGAGCAGGTGAGCAGGAGTGCGGTCGATGGCGGAGTGGATGGAGCGCAGGATCACCGAGAGCGCCTCGTTAACGAATATGAACACAATGCTGACCTGGGGAAGACTCTCAGGAAACGTCAGGTTTCTGCACCTGAAGAGAAAGGTCGAGGAAAAGATGTAAATTGCCAGCAGTGACAATGCAAATAGAAGCTGTTTCAGAGAAATCTAGCCCCGGTTGTAAGAACGTATTTAAAAGACAAACGCATTAAAAGATACAGCTCCAAAGAATGTCCTGCTACTAAGGCTAAGACAGATGGTGTAGCCAGAAAAAATATAGACAAGAGTGGAAAACTTACCCCTATGCACAGCCAAGGGGCTTACTCAGAAAGAGGAATACTCTCATAGTCTGGTGCATTTTTCTCCCCTTTTTCAAAAACAGATATTTCAGCCACATTCCAACTCGCTTATGGAAACAGCACCATGGAAATGCTGTCCACAGCTTTAAAGGTTCAGTACTTTATTGGTGGGGTTTTTTTTTCCACCTCCTTCTTTCCAAAGAGGATTGAAATCTTTCACTTACATGAGTAGAAAGCTCTTTTACTGATTTACCTTTTTTAACTGTCAGCAAAATATTTGCTTTTTTACTACAGTCACAACTTAATTGAGCAGAAGGAATTAACTATTTTTCCGTGAAACTTTCAGTATTCTAATGCAATGTTTCTGAACAACAATTGATTCTACCTTTTTTCTCAGATCAGAAACTATTTACTAGGATGAAATTAGGCACAGGCTAACCAGGCATCATTTTTAGATAGACTTATAGGTGGAAATGATTGATGTTAATGGTTTTCTCTACCTCCTTACAACACTGAGTGGCTATCCTCTCCAGATGCCAGGGTTTGCTACATCCAGGAACCCCTGAAAACTGTGGGAAGCATAACTAACAGCCAATGTATTGCATACAGAAAGCATGGATGGATTCAGTATTTTTACACTGCGCTTGTATATGACTCCTTAACTAAATCTGTTCCTCAGTTCAAAGAGAAAAATCATTTTAGGATTTTGTATTTTGATTTGTGCGGCAAATAAATACAGAGGAGTATCACAAAAGCATTCCTCTTCATGTGCTGGATGTTGTACAAAAATTAAGTTCAATCAAGGTGATTAATTTACTTCTATGATTTTACAGGTTCTGAAAAAAGTCAGTGCATAGGACACATGACACCAAACCAACTGAGATAGCATAATATTCAGAATTCAGCTGGTCAACCAATTTTCTAAATTCAGTCATTGATTTGAAATCGATGGAAATCACATTAAAGAAGCTATTTAATATTTTAGGTACTTTTTTCTCTGTCACCACACCAAAAAATTATAAGGACATATAAAACAGAAAACACAGTCTGTAAAAAGTAGTAACAGGTCAAGTCTTAAAAAGTATATTTTTTAATAATACACTGGTTCATACACCTTTGAGAAACAAATATGAAATCTCAGTGTCACAGAGATCCACAACTTTTTGTTCCATAGCATCAATATTAGAGGGAAATAATTAAAATTGATGTTTGGATTTACTGATTCCCACTTGATCTTCTGCAGCATAACAAACTAAAACTTTCTTTCCCAAATCAGTTTGTATTTCTACTGGTGTGTTAATCCTCTATTCGTTGGTAAGACAGCTTGTGGCATCAGAACAAAAAGTTGTCCTTAAAGCATCCAGAAGTGGATTTTATGCAAAATAAAACACTACAATAAGAGGCAAGGGAAGCTGCCTTTTCTTCCAGAAGACAATTACTGCAAGGCTGCACTGTTTTTCTCTTTTAGCCAGTAGTTCAGGAGTTAAAACCTTCAGCCAGGACAGAGGGAGCATGAGTTCAATCTTCCCTGTCTCCCCAGAGAGCCAACTACTAGCCAGCTTGGTGTGATTATTTTCAGTCCCCCTTTTCAGGGTCATTCCACTTTCTGTAGAGCAATTAAACTAAGTTGGAGCGATACTGAGTCTCCCTAACCTCCTGTTTAGGGCAAATCCCTTGGAGAAAGGACCTGCAGCACATGTTCAAATGGATGTTGGTGCATTTTAAACCCTCAACTCTTCACGGTTATGTCCAATCTTCTAGATTATAATGCCACAAAAAAAAAAATCTTGTGATCACTTCTTTCTTTCTTTTACAAGCTAATATTTATTACTTCCTTTCTACTAGTGACAATTTTGGCTGAAGGAAAAAAAGGCATTTCCACAGAGCCATCAAGTCAGGTGTCAGGGCAATTTACTGGGATACCACACAATCACAGGATGGATGAGGTTGGAATGGGCTTCAGGAAGTCATCCTGTCCAGCCCCTTGCTCAAACAGAGTCCCTCAGACTCAGCTAGAGCCATAGAATAGCATTTTCCCCATCCAGGCAGGGTTGGGATGCCTCCAGTGGTGGAGACTCTACAACCTGTGCTTCAGTTCGTGCCCACTGCCTCTGGGCAGCACTGAGAAGAGCCTGGCTCTGCCCTCTTTGCAGCCTCCCTTCAGATATTCACCTCGATGACATTCCCTCTATAGACACATCCTGGTTTCACATCTTCTTAAGGAGAAAAGAGTTTCCCCACCTGCCTCCTGTACCCTAGAGTGAGTATTTTAACCTCTGAAACTGTTCCTTAAAAAAAGATCCCCTTTGGTGGTGAACAATCTCTGAAAGCCCTGCCCAGAGGATGGAGTAGTTGAAGCAGGCAAGAATTTACTGGGGCTGAGCACTGTCACACCTGAGGGGAAACTTTGACAAATGTGAGTTTTAGGGACCATCAGCTTGAAGTGGCATCTGACAGAAGGATTTCCAAAGTGCATATTTCAGGCTCAAAGTGGCTGGGAGGCCTCTGCACTTATAATCACATAAGAATTCTTAAATACTAACACTCAAAATTTTCCAGAAGATGCTAAAACCATTACAGATCCAGGTCCTTGAAGAACAGACCTGTTCATGCCAAATGGATTTGTCCTCAAATACATTATGGACCAGTTAACAGGTTTAAACCTACTAAAATAATCTTCAGTATCACACCTTAAAGAACCTACAGTGCTTGTTATTTTAGTGATGTGCTTGCAGCCAAAATGAACAGATACAAAATGGTCCAGCAAACAAATCTACAGCCAATCTATCTTTTAGCTGTCTACCTTAGGCACAGCAATATTTGTTATCTTCAGCCACAACAATGTACAAAGAAGATAAAATGAAACTCTAGCAAAAAATGAAACTCAATCTGGTAAGACATGGTACCTATTAAATTAAGAAAAATGAAGGGATTTTTGAAATTACTTTGAATGGCAATAAAAATATACTGAAAATAGTTCAAAGAAGTTGCTTCCTTAAATACTAGTGTTTTTTTCTCCTCTGTCAAACAAGCTAAGCTTGAGATAAATGTAAAATATACTACTGCAAGAAACTAGTGACAAATTATATTCCAAAAAGGTTCTAGATGGCAAAACAGCCCCCAATACACTGCTGCCCTGCCACAAATCCATGCATAAACCGAAATGCTCAAACAAAATTCCTGCTTCTGATTGAGTTTTCCATCCATTTGAAAGAAACTATTTGTACTGGTTTTCCCACCTGCATTCATTTACATCGTACATATTTGCAGTTTTTATCACTCTGGACAAAATTTTTCATTGCTGGCAACTTGAATAAACAAAAGCAAAGCTTTTAATTCCTGTCAATGTAATTTGAATCCCTTTTTGCACCACCATGCCTTAAAAGATAACTACAGATGACATGAGAGAATAGAATTAGACTCCCGGTTTGTCTAATTTCTTTAGTCTTTTCAAGAATAATTTTCAGTGAGGGTACGTTCCTGAACTGAGTTCATGTTCTTTTTTTTTTTTTTCCCCCCCCATTCAGAATTATTCATGATCTCTACTTCCAGCTCAAATTCACTCAGTCTTCAGTGTATCTGCAGTTTTTAAAAAAAACACTTTTTCCTCTCTACATTGCTTTTTGTATCAGCTGATGACAACAGAAATTACCTTTTTTTAAATTTATTTAACCATTAACCCAGCCCCAGCTCCTGCACAGTACGTTAGACCACTTCTGCATTTTCACGAGTATGTCTGCCACCGTCTTCACGCCAAGTTTTATGAGAAACAAAATTCCACAGTGATAGGAATGAACAAAAAATAGCTACAGAGAGAGAGAGAGAGCTAGCGAGGGGGCGTGTGTGTGAGTGTCTAGAACATGCTGAAGGGGGGTAAGAGGAGAGGCAATGGTATGGATGGGAATCTCAGCTCCATGAGCTGGGAGAAGGGAGCAGTTGCGTGGCAACCACAAGGCACAAGTGGCAGTGGCGGCCCCGCCAAGGGCTCATCCCAGCTAGGAACACCCTGGATCTGCCCCTCACAGCCCTTTGGGATGCTCCCCACAAACACACACACCCCACACGGCGTGTTCCAGGGCGAGGCTCCACCTCAGACACGGATTCCAAATGGAATTTAGAGCCGCGGCTGCTTCCGCAACGCTAAAAATTACCACGGGCAACTGGCTCGGCTCAATTACATCGGGCTAATAGCACTAAAGTAGCAGTTGTCATGGTTACCAGAAATTTAGAGGAACTCCTGGTGTTCTGTTTCAAGCACAGCTCTGGTAAATGGAGGGCAGCATACATTATGAGGCTTCTTTCAAATATTTGTCCACAAGACAACTCTATTCCTCTACGCATTGTGATAATTCAATTTAGCCAGTCATTAGCCATTAAAATTAGTTTAGTGTAACTATGCATTAGAGCAGCAAACCAAAAATTATTTCCTGTATTAATAACTTATCTCTGAGACCTTCTACAAATATGTACATAAATTATGAACACAAATAATTTTCTGCAAGCTTTGAAAAACTTCCACCAGGAGTATCACATCAAACAATAGCAAAATCCCATGTTTTTTGTTCAGAAAAAAAATTATAGCATATATTCAACTTTTTTGTTGTTTTTTTTTTTTTTTTTGCTTGTTTGTTTTTTTTGTTTTTTTTTTTTTAACACAAGATGCAATAAGGATGTTACTAAAAACTTTTGGGGTTCCCGTGTTGTTTTAGGAACTTACATGGGAACAAGTTTTAGTTCTAACAGGGTAAGAATTTCTGAAGTAGAAAGAGAATTGTATTTTCTTCAAGAACTGGTAACATTTTGTCCACATCCAAAATGTCAAACTGAAGTTCAAAATATATGGGAGTAAAAAAAAACCCACGTTCTGGCTGAAATGAAATAAGTAACACCAAAACTCTGGCAAAAGAGCTGAGTATTGTAAGAACTCCTGCACAACTATTTATGTTTATAATTTCATTATGTGATCAGATTTCATTTTTCTTTTTGCTATTATCAGTATTTTAAGTGCTAACTGAGCTATCCTAACCAGGTTGGCATTGAACAGCATATAAAAAGGTCTTTTTGTTTTTTCCTGTACAAGTATACATCATCATTAAGTTGGGTTATTAGAGCTCAAGACTGCAGCAGATTTGGTATCAGTGCCAGTGATATGAAACACTTCTAGAGCAGCCATTTGAGGAGGAACATCCCAACAGGAAAACTGGGGCTGAGCTCAGAATCCCAAGGGGGTGGCTGCTCAGGCAGCACACACTGCTGCTGGGAAACACTCTGAAGGCAAAGGTGAGGTAAGAAAAAAAAGAATCAGAGGTAGAGAGATAAGTAAAAAGAGAACATGAAATATGACAGAACTAAACATTAGGTATTCAACAAGAATGCTGAATACTTTGTTAATTTTAGGATTTCTGTCCAAAACAATACATTACAGGCTTCTGTGATCTTTTGAAAGGACTCCTTTGAAACATCAAAACCAACAAGCAATATTAATATTCTCTTTTACCAGTAGCAACAAGAAAACTTGGTCAGAAATTAACAAAGAGCCTTACCCATCACTTACATAAATCCAACAGAACAGAACTGTTTCACAGAGACATGTGGGGGCAAAGATTTATGGAATGCAAGCCTGGAGGAGCTGGCTTTTGGGGAGAAGCTGGAAAATGCCCAGCCTGAACCTCACTAGTTGAAATCATATGTTTTTCTTATATCAGCCTTAATAAAGGAACAAATTTACAGGTGCCTGATGCATGCTACATCCAGGATTGTGTTTCCCACCAAGAGACTGCTGGACATTTTGGACAAGTGTACCCACATGACATTCTGGACAGGTGTACGCACATAAACAACTTTTGTCCCAAACCACATCACTCTCCTCAATCAGCCAATGCTTGATTTTTCTTCCTTGTAGTCCCATCTGCATTCAGAGAACCTCTTGTCTGCTGTTTGTGCCCACAATATCCTAATTTTGCTGCCTTCAAGGCTTCTATCACTGTCCCTTACCAAACTGAGCCCCTAAATAATGAGTTTGGGAGTGGTCAATTGTTTGAAAGAAGTGCTTATAAAACAGCCAAAGTTCTCTGCACAGGAAACAGGACCTTTCTTCTGCACTCTTCTAGATGCCAAATGTTCAGCCGGGAAAAGGGCAAACCTGCTGCAAGCCACATGCTGTGCTCTGCTATTTGACAGTCTCCAGAGAATTAAGACATCTGAGCCTTAAATGTTTCTTTTGCCTTCCACCCTTCCTGCCTTTGCTTCTTTCTTTTGCTTCTTTGCTTTCTCCCAGTCAGTTACACCGACTGAAAATGTTGGTTTGCATTTACTGGCCAGGTTTCTTCATATCAGACAGTCTATACAGGAGCCAAACCCTTTGAAAGAGCCCCTCTGCTGGGATCCTGCTGCAAACCTTCTTTTCTGCTACACCTCCCTTGCTCATAATCAAAGAAGAATATTACCCCCCTTTCCCACAGGTGCTTCAGCACAATGGATCAGGCGACAAAAATTCACAAGCCAACAAAGTCGAATCTTCAGTGCATCTACTCAAAAAGGAGTTTGGGAGACAGCTGCAGGACCCCTAAACAATCAAGCTTGTTATAATGAATTTCTGCATGAGCTTGTTTCATTCACATTGCACTCATAACAAGCTTTGTGGGTACTGCCTGCCCTACTGAAAGTAATGAGCACAACAGAATTATAACTAACACAGAACTATTATCCTCTGTTCCTGCATGCAGCAAGGGCAGCACTGCCTTCCTCAGTGCCTCCAAGCTCATTAGAGCCAGGAGCTGTTTGTCAGTCTGTGACGCAGACAGGTTATGGGCTAGCAGATGCACAGAAGGGTGGGGAACAGCACAGCACCCAACTTCAGCAGCACAAAATCACAAAAATCAGGTGCTGGCGGAGACAGTACTCCGCAATAAACCCTGTACTGTCTACCAAGTGCTCCAAAAATTGAGCCCACTTCAGGGTGTGATGATTTCTTCAGGGGACTAAAGTATCCAGGGCAGTTAATCTCTTATTGGCTTATAAGAGATTATTTTGGACTGTGCTGGGGACACCCTGTGCTAGCACAGATACTCACAGTGAAAAGGAAGCAATTCCTTGAAGAAATTCAGAATGCGACAGGAGGCTCGTGGCTGTGGAGTGGGTCAGAAACCACTCTGCAGTACCTAAAGCATGAGAAGGTCCTGTGACAACTGCCACAGCTTGACCCAACTGTGCCCTGCTGGATGTTTCCATCCTTCATGATCATCTTTTTCTAGAGAGGCCAGAGTTCAGAGGCCTGGGCAGAGTGTACTGCCCCAACTAACAGCTGAATGTGTCCTACTGCCTCTTCATGCCACCCACGCTGAAGGACTGGGCAAGGCTGGATTTCCACCCTCTCCTCCAGCTGTGTTGTGGCTCAGCAATCTCTAATTGTCCTCTGCTTCTATCACAGCACTTAATGTTGAGAATCTCAACCTCAGAAGATGCTGCACGTTATAATTTGGTGTTACTACACATGTGGAATGGCCTTTCTTTCTGCAGAACCTTGTAAAGACAAGCTGAGCTCCCCTGCTAAGATATGCTGATGTGAATTCTCACAGCACTCCAGGCAGAAAGGTCAAAACTGAGTCATACCAGTATGATATAAAAGGAGTAATATCACAATTTTGGCAGATCACTTAATTCTCCTGCTCTCAACTGGGGCTACCAGTGTATGAATTTCCTTAGGTTTCAGTTGCAAATATTGTTGTCTTCCCAAATTCTGTATTTCATATGATAGTTTCTCAATACAGATGACAGACAACCACTGAGCCCAGACAGAACTATGTGAGCTTTGCTTCTTTATCTACTGTCAAAAACCTTTGCTGGGATTCCACTGTCATGCTGCCTCTTGCAGCATTCATTACTGCTAAATCCAAGCTGAGCTTGGTTAAACCTTGGCTAATTCTGTCAAGAGCTACTGTGTGACCTCTTGTAGTCAGAATGAAACACCACAACGGACTGAGGTCCAGCAAAGTGGACTAACTTGGTCTCTACGTCACTTGCTGCATGCTCTTTTCACACCACACTGTCCCTGGCTTTCTGTGGCTGCTTGAGCCCAGTACCTGCCCAAGGATAATTTATATACAGCTATACAGCCTCAGGAAATGACTTCTGCATTCGGCTTAAAAACCAGGTGCTAGAAATCCCAGAACTGATTATTACACTGGAAAGGTACTCTCACGGGGAAGATGTTGTTTCCCCACAACATTCAACACAAATGAGACTTTGCCTGTCAGGAGCAGGAATTCTTTTTCCAGCAACAGGACTTGGAGAACACCTGTAGTCTGCCCTCCTCCGGGTGCTGTAGATACAGCTAACAGTTTGCACACTGTGTGACAAGACAGATCATTTCCCTCAGGGTCAGAACTTATTACATCCCAGTGCCAGAGTCCCTGCCTGCTCCCCAGCCTAAGGGCTGTGTGGGGAACCTGCCTCAGCTACCAGCACTAAGCCAATATTTTGTATGTATGTGTCCCTAAACATACTGAACAAACTTTCACAGGCATTAGGATCATGATTCATTTCTAACTAGAGTTTCTTTTAAAATCCTAACCTTAATTTGTTTTCAACTACGGTAACATTCATTTTCTCTGTATTTTCAATTTTTAAAGCACATAGTTATAAAAAATTTATATTCAAATCATTCAGAAGAGTAATTCCAAAAGAGCTATAAGAAAAGAAACATTTCTATTATTGACATCTAGTTAAAAAGATTTCTTTTTCCTCTGGATTAGTTTACAATTAAAAAACAAAAAAAAAGACTGTCCCTACAGGCACTGCTAAACTGATTTTACTGAAACACAAATACAAGTGCAGGGACTTTGATTTCCTTAACGTCAGTATTTCAGCAAATCTGCAACAAAAATGTTTCTAAAATGCAATAGATAATAATATATAGCACAGATACTGCCAAAGTGCTGCCTGGGATGGTGTTCATATATTTTTGCTATCATCAACTTAATGTGCAGCATCAACTTAATGTGCAGCAAAATGCATTACTGCCTTAGTTGTTAAAATGTTTGTTTAGAATAAGTGAATAACATCACATTTGATTCACTAAGTACCCAGAACATTTATTTTAACAATTTCTTTTTTTAATGATCTGCAAAAAAAAAAAAAAAAAGCAGTTTTCCCTCAACCCATTTCTTCATCTCCAAAGCTGTTCAAAGCATCAGATGTATCACCAAGGCTTCAAAAAGGTTGAGCATTAACAGTCTCTGTGAACAGTCCTGCCCAAAGAATCCTCAGATGCACTGAAAGGGAGGTTTTTCCCTGCCTTGGTCCTCATCCACCTCCCCAAGCCACCATGGAATAACCCTGGATGCATTCACCCTGCCTGGAATGAGTGATCCCAAGCAGAGACCTGTCCAGGGAAAGAGGATCCCTGGGCCTTCAGCACTTGGCTCAAAGATGCATTTCACCACTGAAACTCTCCAGCTTCACCTGCCGACTGACCTTCATCAGGCAGTTCTGTGCTTTTAAAGAAGGCAGCCCTTATTTAGCCATACTATCTGATAAAACCAAAAATTAGCATTGAAAGGTCCTTCTTTTAGCAGAAAAAACACACCTGCTGTCTAATGTAAATGGTAGATGAGATGAAGCTTCCAATGGATCCTGAGGAAATTTTAATGAATACTTAGTGGGACTTTTCACAGGACTGAATTTGGGCACAGCAGCACTTCGGAGGACAACTGAAGCTTACAGCCTCCATCTATTTGGTAGAAATCACTCATTCTGGCTGCCATCTGTGTTACACTGCTCCTCCAAAACCTAATGGTTGTTTTCATAACAGAAAAAGAGTTTCAGTTACACCCCAGGACTTTTAAGGGAGAAGAACCAGAAATTCTGTGCTTCACTCACAGTAACTGGCCCAGTGCCAGCACAAAGGCACCTCTTGGATCTTTGAAATGTACCTCAAAACCTGTAGCTGTTTCTGTCGGGCAGCTTGCCAAAAAACCCTCCTAAATGGTTTAGTACAAAAGAAGGAGCTCCTCAGTGCATTTTCAGTGTGTCTTAGCAGGGTGCTTCCCTGCACTGTGCACAGCTTTTCTGTTGTGTGTGATGGTTCTGGCTCCTTTTTCCCTGCCAGGATCGGGATTAATACACAGGAATTGAAATTGGAAACTGGATGTTTATTCCTTATCTATTTACAGACTCACAAGCCATGAGCTCTAACTAGCAAGTTAGAGAAATGAGGGAAAATGGCTTACCTCTAACTCCTTCCAAGGTTATTTAAGCACTAATTACCCAATAACGAGGTGACACCTGTATTATTTATGTTTCTGACCCAATAATGACCACCCAAGGCGTGCAATGTGGACCTTTTTCATCCCATTACAGAAAACTACACAAATCCATGAAGAAGAAGGACCCAGACAATACCCAAAATTCTCCATCTTGACTCACATGTATTACTATCTACCAAAATCTTAAAATCTAAGTTTTTCACCCTGTGAGATCACACAATACTATTGAAACTACACATCCACAACCCCTGTGCTATCACTCAATCATGGGAGCTTGTTCCAAGGCCTCAAGTCAAATGTGGTGCTTTGCTTGAGGGTCAGCACCCTTTACCACAGAAAGCCTGAAATTCTCAGCCTCCAAAGTTCCAACAGTTTTGTATCGTTTGTTATTTTCTCTTTAATTAAAATCTTTTTTGCTTTTTCAAAACCCATCCGATCCTGCCAACTCCCTAATTATTATTATTTTTTAATTTAACTTCCATTTCTGGGAGGTTGCTGGACACCCTCAGAGTGTGTTCAACACTCTGTGGGGCTCACAACACGCTGGCCTCACACAGAATTTCAACACATCTGTGCCTGACCTACGAGGCAAGCATTGCAGCTGGAGAAGAGCTGCAGGCTGCCCAGAGGGTGCCCCAGCACTCGTTGGAACCCTGGGCACTGAGAATTTCAGGCTTTCTGTGCTGACAGGCACTGACCCCCCCAAGAAAACACTGCATTTCACCTGAGGCCGTGGAGAAGCCTTCCAAAATTGAATGACAGCACTGGGATTATGGGTGTGTAGTGTGAATAGAAGTGTGTAATATTACATGCTGGTGGAAAACTTAAGAGTTTAAAGTTTTAGAATACAGTGATATATATAAAGTGAGACAGAAGTTTTAGGGCGTAGGCTAGTCCTTCTTTTTCACCTTCTTCTTCATGGGTTTAAGCAGTATTTTGTAATTAGATACAAAAGTCCGCATTGCAGGCCACGGGTGGTGAGCTATTAGGTTAAAAGTAAAAATAAGTACAATTTAAGTACAATTTCTTAATTAGACAGTTTATCATTAAAAGGCCTTGTAAAGAAATAAAGAGAGCAGTTTGCTAACTAAAAGTACCGTAAAACTCGCAGCTTACAAAACTTCAACAAGAATTAACAAACACCTAAATCCAAACACGAAACACCCGTCTCGCTCGATTTAATCCCAGATCTAACAACAACAACAACAACAATAACAACAAAGGCAAAATATAAGGAAAATGGAGGGAATGGAGGAAGGAAATAGGGAAAAGCAGGAAACAGCCCTCACCCGCTGGGGCGCAGGTCCGGCAGCGCCCTGTCCAGCGGCAGGCGGTCGCTCAGGTAGGCGTTGTAGCCGTAGTACTGGAACTGCTTCAGGGCCAGGCGCCGCTGCTCGGGGCTCAGCTCCTGCCCCCAGTGAGCAAACAGCGACGAGTCCGTGAAGGCTTCTGCAGGGCTGTCCTCCAGCTTGGGGGGAGCTTCTGCCAGAGACAAAAAAAAACAAGGATCGTTTTAAAAAGCGTTGATTTTAGCTCCTCTGCTGCCTATAAGTTCTCCCCACAACATGCCCTCATGTACTCCGGTATCGGTGTAACCATTAGCATGTCAGGCTCAAAATTTAATAGTCAAAGTTAGGTAGAAACAATTCTTTATTACCATAATGTGACTAAGGGCCAAGACTGATAAACCCAAATGAATTAAACTCCAGAAGAAGCCCTATCAGAAAAGAACGGTCTTTTGCTTTTATGTTTTGCAAACAGAGATGAGGCCATGAACGCCTCTGCAGGGCTGTCCTCCAGTTTGGGGGCAGCTTCTACCAGAGACAAAAAAAAACAAGGATCGTTTTAAAAAGTGTTAACTTTAGCTCTGCTGCTCCCTATAAGTTCTCCCCACAACATGCCCTCACGTACTCTGGTATCGGTGTAACTATTAGCATGTCAGGCTCAAAATTTAATCGTCAAAGTTAGGTAGAAACAATTTTTTATTATCATCATCTGACTAAGGGCCAAGACTGATAAACCCAAATGAATTAAACTCCAGAAGAAGCCCTATCAGAAAAGAACGGTCTTTTGCTTTTATGTTTTGCAAACAGAGATGAGGCCATGAACGCCTCTGCAGGGCTGTCCTCCAGTTTGGGGGCAGCTTCTGTGAGAGACAAAGGCAAAAGGAAACAATAAGGATCTGCTTATTTAAGAGTGATCCTTCTATTCTTTTGACTACATTGGCCACATAAGCTGAATCTGTAATTAGATTGAGGGGTTTTTGAAATAATTGAAACGCTCTGACTACTGCTGCTAACTCCACAATTTGAGGAGAACCTTCCACTGTCTGAATGTCTGATTCCCATGTTTTTGTTGTTGGGTTCTGCCACGTTATGACTGATTTGTGTCCCTTCCCTGAACTGTCAGTGAATAATGTTATTGCATCCAATAGTACTTCACTCAACATGGGCTTTTACCTAAGACTTAATTTTGCTTGCAACAGCTTGTGGCTTGGAAAGTGAAGCTTTAAGCTGTTTTAAAAAGCATTAATCTTAGCTCCACTTGTTGCCTGTAAGTCTTCCCATGACATGCCCTCACGTACTCTCATGTCGGTGTAACTATTAGCATGTAAGGCTCAAAATTTAATAGTCAAAGTTAGGTAGAAACAATTTTTTATTATCACAATCTGACTAAAGGCCAGGACTGATAAACCCAAATGAATTAAAGTTCAGAAGGAGCCTTATCAGAAAAGAATGCTATTTTACAAATAGAGATGAGTCTGTGAACGCTTCTGCAGGGCTGTCCTCCAGTTTGGGTGGAACTTCTACAAGAGAAAGGCCAAAGGAAACAGCAAGGATGTGCTGTTTTAAAAAGTGTTAACTTTAGCTCCACTTGCTGCCTGTAAGTTCTTCCCATGACATGCCCTCACATACTGTCATGTCGGTGTAATGATTAGCACATAAGGCTCAAAATTTAACAGTCAAATAAAGTTAGGTTCAAACAATTCTTTTTTATCACAATCTGACTAAAGGCTAGGACTGATAAACCCAAATGAATTAAATTTCAGAAGGAGCCTTATCAGAAAAGAATGCTATTTTGCTTTTATATACTAAGATGAAATATTTAATTTCAGCCTGGATTATCTTGCTAGGAAAAGACTGATGTTTTGAAGGGCAGAAACAAAGCATCTGTGCACAATGCACAAAATGGCTGCCAAAGTCCATGTGTAAAATAAATTCTTTAAAACGACATATTCAACACAGAGAAAATTCACTGTACTAGGCATCCATGTTTAAATAGAAACCCAATTCCAGTCATGCAATAACTTTATGCTCCAGTTTACCAATCCAGGCTATTTGAATTTTTTGTCAATATTTAGGTGCATGTGATGATGCTACTGGGAACATCACTTGGAGTATTTGCGTAATTAGAAAAGGCTTTCATTCCACAAGGCCACATCTCTATTCCAAACAGAGAGGAGGGGGAAAGATATACCTCCAACTCAGTTCAAGAAGAGCTCCGGTACAATGAAACCACAACATTCATTCTCGATGTTTAGTTGCACAGAAAGTCTGTTCAAGGTGACTTGTGAGCCCTCTGTGACTGACACATCACATTTGACTCATAATCTAACCAAGAGAACCCCTTGTTTCTGTGAGCACTTTACAATCTGCAGCACACCACTAAAGCAAGATCAAATGCCTTACGTGACTCCAATTTGTCAACATAAACTAGAGCCACACAAACAAAAAAAAATACCTTCTTTTTCTGGAAGTTGTTATTATTTATCAGCAGTGACCCACCAAATGAAGAACTCTCCTTTCTAAAGAGCTGTACTTACAAACACAGAGACTTATGAAAGTTAAAGCTCATCTTTTGAAAATTTGTCAATTATCCCCAAAGTCCTCCTTAGCACCCAGAGTCACCTACAGGCCTGAGAGCTGACTTAGCCTTCATGGAAGCACCTAAAGACAACAGTTTATGTACAAGCAGAATATGCCATCAGAATCCTGGCTCCCAAAGAATGTCAGGAAGCATCCTTTGATCTCCTGCTATAAAGAACCCAAAATGTAAAAACATAAATTGAGAAGACTAGGTTATTTGATTTGTTCAAGATGTTCTCCCTTTTTTCCCTGACAACACTGACAGGAAACTAATGGTGCTTGCTTCCTACACTATGTTCCGACCTCTGTAAATATGAAATGTTTCTTTACTTGTCAAAGAACTGCCTCCCAGCCTGAATTCAGGAATCAGCTCTAACTCTTCAAAGATGAAAGACAAACTAAACCCTCAGTCAAAGGAGGAAACTACTCTGACAGACCCTGCTACCACACAGATAAATGTCTGAGAGAGGAGCTTGGCAACTACACGAGTTGGATAAACTCAGACCATTTTAGAGGGTCCAAACTTGAAAGAGGCAGAAAATCATTTGAATACCAGTTCAAAAATCACAGCAGCATGGGAAGTCGCAGATGTGTCTCTTTTCCTCAATGAAAAGCCATCCCAGAAACAACTGCCTTCACAGACTCACATGGGTATATACTGGACTTTATCTAATAATTTTGTGGGCAAGAGAATCTCCTGAAGTGATCTGTGAATCTCTTGCTGTTTTCTGACTGAAAAAGTGCTCAGTAATCCAGGTTGTATCTCATTTTAAGATTTTCCAGTAATGGATTTCTGTGAATTTATTTTACAAGCTCTACTAAACCACTTACCGAACTCAGTAATTTTTTTTGTATGCTAAGCAAACATGTTATTTCAATACATTGCTCTACAGGAAAAACAAAAACAAAACATTAGCAGGAACTTTCAATTACAATTCCAATCAATGGAATTAAGGATGCATCTCTGATGACAAAGCCTTTCTTTCCTTTACTTGGCTGAAAACCCTTGGGGGAAGCAACTTTCTTCAGCCAGTCTCTCACAAAAAAATAAAAATAATGATTATGGACCGTCAGCTGCCTTTTGACTAGTCAACAAGCGCATTTGATGCCTTACTCTGTAAACAGGTCATGGCCTGAGGTCCCACAGCCAGGCTCCTTCCCAAGCTCAAAGGTGACCCGGGAGCAGTACTGCCTGAAGCAATACAAAGGCAGGCACATTCATCTGCTCAGCTCCTACCAGAAAGGAAAGCTCAGCTCCATTTCTCCTGTGGGAAGAAAGCCTGCTACCTGCAGCACGCCACTGCAAATGTTAGCAGGAGGTCCTCCCTACACTGACTTTACACACCATGCAAAGCTCTACCCAGACATGAGCCTGGTATTAACTCCTGGCAGACTGACACCCTGCAGTTAAATCAGTTAGTAGCAGAGATTTATTACACTGGCTGCACATCTGGGCCAAGGAAGTCTCCTTCCAGAAGACTGGCTGGTCATGGCATCAGCCTGGAGTCGGTCACACACTGCTTACCTGAGCCAAAAACCCCACAATTTGTTTTCCAAAATTATCTGCCTCTTTGGCTCATACTCACATTTCCTAGTTATGCAATTAATGTTTATATACATCTATTGCTTCAGTTGATCTCACTGACCAGCCACCAGGACAGAAATTCACTCTCCTCTTCCTATTGCTCACTGTATAAAATAAGTCAGAGACACCAAATCAAAAGACATCACTGAGATACTAAGGGTGAGATACTAAGGGACACTTTGTTGTCCGATTGCTGCTTTGTTTTACAACCTCTGGAGAAAGCATATATTTCATTTATTGCCAGTTAACACAATCATTTAATTAATAACTTTGATTTTATCTCCATAAAAGCCTTTGAAGCTCATTAAGAGAGACTCATTTTTTTAGCCCATTCAGATTTCAACATTTGTTCCTAAGAAAAGTTACCACAAACAAGTTCACAATTAAGAAAAAGGATTAAGCCAGAAAAAGGCTGCAAAATTAGTTGCAGAGACAGATTCAGATGTGCTGTTTGTTCTCTCAAGTACCTAAGTTTTCATTTTGGTTCTACCCCTTATTTGACTGCAGGTCTATTCACAAAAGCAGCGGCGTTTCACATCAAAGTTTTGCCCTCGTGAAAATGCCTTCCATGGAAACAGAACTGCTTTACAGAGCCAGCAGTGTAACCTTATCTGCTGGTTTCATTAAGCACCAGTAACAAGAAGGTGGGCACAGTAAGTCAGCAAAACCCCCCTAATGGCAGCTAAAGACATGCAGAAGGCATCAACCCCTGCACTGAATGAGGCTGCTCAGGCGGAACAGGCTGCTCACAAAAAGAAGGAGTTGGAGATGATGATGATAGTAGAAGGAAAGGCTTTGATCACATGCTCCCCCAAGTTTTCCAATGCCTGACCCTTTGATTTCCCAGCCCAGAGAGGAAGGAACAGGCCGTGATTACAGAGGTGATGCCACAGCTGTGCCCTCCCTCAGCCTGCGAGGAGGACTCGTGATGTGCACACTCTCATTAAAGGCAAAACAAAGCTCAGCTCTCTCATGAGGCCTAATGGCCTCCAACTCTGGCTCTGGCTCCCAGCACTCAAAAAATCTATATTCTATTTCCTGCAGGCAGTACCCTTTCAGCTTTCTGTGGAAGGGAGGATCTTTTCATCCTGTTCCTCTACAGGTGCCCTTCATCTGTTAGGCAATCCATACCCTCTCCATCCTCTTGCCAGAGGCTATTCAGTGTGACAGGTAAAAATCCCAGACTGGCATTGGCTCACAGAGCCATGATACGCTGTTTAGAAGTGTGAAAACTTCACCTAAACTTTGTCACGCAGCAGGATACACAGAGGAAAATCCCGCTTGCAAAAATCTATTGTAATTCATGAAAACACCTCATCAGCATTCTCAAAAATTGCAGTTTGACAATTCTTGCCTTGCAAGGCTGCTCCCATGCAGGAGCCTGCTATAAATCCTGTGTCAGATGAGTGAACCTCTAAATGAAAACATCCTTGTTGGCATGGCGTGGTGAAACACTGACAAGCAACAGCAGAAGCAGGTCACCAAAATGCACCACTGCCTCAGCCACGGAGAAAAATATATTCAGAAGACAAAAACTGAAAGTTACATAAACAGGTCTTCCCTCAAAAAAGTTATCTTACTTATCCTCTCTCCTCCCCAAAAAAATCACAACACAGCTGGCAAGGTGTCAACATTAATATAGCTTTGTGCTGAAAAGTGAACTACACTGTTTTGAGAATTCGAGTTAAGTTAATTCCTCTTGGCATTCTAGTCTTGTTGCCAAAGAAATGACTTTAGCAGAAGTGCTCCTAAAAAAAATGCAGCATCCAAGTGGGTTAAATTCTGCTACTACTGCTTACTTACAGCTTAGTAAGTCATACTGAAGTTGCCAGGGATGCTCAGAGAGACTGACAGAGCCTGTCAGACCCTGTCTGCACACAAGACAGAGTGGCAGAGCCCTAATCTTAAGAAAAAATAAACCTGATCTGAGCTACATGCAAAACACACAACCATCCTGAGAGGATTCAGCTCCACATCCAGTCTTTGCACAGTCTGTAGTTAGTGTCAATATCAGACAGATCAGACAGACAGGGAATGGAAAAAAAAAACCCAAAAAAAGAAAGGTGATCCTTTCCTCGACAGCTGTCAAGAAGTCATGATAACACTATGAATAGTGTACAATCAGACAAAACTTTAAAGATTTAACAGTGTATGACAGCACATACAGAAGGAAATGCTAAAACTCACTCAATTTTTAGATATTTTAGAACTTGAAACACAATTTACATGCTACCTTTACTGCATTTACGCAGCCAATGCACATACATAATGGTATAAGCTATTAGCATGCTACTAACATATATTTTCATTTGCTTCTGTTTGGAGTTTTTTCTGGTAAATAATCTCATGTTTATTGTGCATATTAGGGTGGAAATTCAGCCTAGCACCTAACAAAGACAGACATTCATGTAGAGAAGGTGGATGTTCCTTGCCCTGGCAGATCCTGATAACCCAACAGCTCCTAAAAAGTCGTGGCACAGAAGTTCCTTTACAGCGAAGAAGATTTCTGGAGATAATTCTCCAGAGGCACTCAGCGCTAGAGGGCAGTGTAAGAAACAGGAAAATTTGGATCTTAAGAGAAATCTGATGGGTTTGAGACTTCTTCAGAATTTGTTAAAGAGCTCTCAGAACTACAAGTACCAAACCTATCAACTGCTAATTAACCAGAAAATTCCACGATAATGGTTATTTCCCATGGATAAGAAAACACATAGCAAAAAAAATGGAATTATTATGTTATCAAGTCAATGCTAAAATATATTATGTGGGTGCACACAAACAATATTTTATAGGAACAAGGTCTTGGTTAGGGCTCTATATTTCTTCTGTATGCACTCCATCTGGCCCGTTCTGATCTGGAAACACTATAAATCCTGGCCACTGTTGTTCCTACTAGATATGTTCCCACTACCAGCCTATTAAATTCCCCTTTAGCCATAACTGTGCCATGGATATGAATCAGGCCAGACAGGTCCATGCATCATTCGGGCAAAGTTAACATAAAGTTACTACAAGCCTGGACAACTCGAAAACAGGGTAAAAGCTTCTAATTTACTGGGATGGGGCTATCTAAGGAAATATAAATTTGCAAGTACAACACATTTCCCCTCAGATGAAGACATAAAACTTTCTGAGGGGTACCCATACTGCACTTTTAAGGCTTTCTGTATCCATTGACATCACTATTTTGTCAGGGACCAATTTTGTTTCCTCCAATGAGTAAAAGGTGTATTTTCAAAAAAACACACTGTGAGGATATTAAAGACTAAGGAGTACCAAGTTCCAAGTCTTCAGACTTTCTAAAACACAATTTTCAGCTTGTTCTAAGCAACGCCTCTCTGCATTCCTTCTACTTGGAAACCAGTTTTTAAGACAGCATCAATTCATTTAAAGCAACATATAATTTCTTAACTACAGGCCTCCAAGATAAAGGGTGGTCAGAATAATTGTTTATTGACTATAACTTAAAGGATTACAAGTTTCATTAAAAGAAGTACATTTTGTACTGGCAAAGTTATTTTTCTCATTTCAAGTAATTCTGTACTTAAAGCATTAACTTAAACATAATCTGTAGGTGAACATACCAAAATTTTTGGAATAAGAGCCTAAAAATACAATAATAATCTGCCAAAAACTGCTTGAAAATTGACTTGGTGAACTTATTCATTTGTGATACACAAATCTCAGTACTGCAAACTGCAGTGTAAGTGCCCTGAACCAGCATTATGGTACCCATAATGGAAAGAGAAGAATGAGATGGGCACAATTACCTCCCCAATTTTTCAGATAAACACTGTGACAGCCTTGTTTCAGGTCATGGTTCTGGTCTGGAGGAATAAAACCCACCACAATGCTGATTAGATCAGATTGTCAAGGAAAATGCTAGACCAATTTAAGCCCATAATCTCTGATCTGTGCAATCTTGTGAGAAATCATTGCACTGGCCTAACATGTTTCTTGTCTTGGATGAAAAAGACATCATTTTACATCACACATAACTGCCATTCTTTTAATTATTTGTGAAAATACTTGCAAGAAGCCCAGGAAATTTCATGATACTGAGAAATGAAAAGAAGGTACAAATTAAACCCCAATTTTGCGAAACCAACCTTTTCATTAGGTTACTTGTTTATACTGGGTATTTTTTCCAGGTAAGAGTGGAAGACATCAGAAATTCACAGATGAGAGACCAGTTTGCATCCCAGAAACAGAGCTGTGCCAAAAATTGAAATTCCTTCTACTTGATGGTGAGAGACAAATGACAACTTTCCTCACTTCCTTATCACCATGAAAGAAATAAGTGGAAACATAGGAGATTTATATACAAAGAGCACTTGGCAAAGGCAACGGAACAAACCAGGCTCCACATTAGAGGCTGGAGTCTGAGACCTCTCAGAGACACAGCACAGCGAGTTCCAGTGCAAAAAAAAAAGAAGATAAAAAGGTTCAGAATATTCCACTGATTGCAACTGCACGTGCTCCTAAATTTAGGCATCTGCTAATGGGCTTACTAAAAAGGGAAACTCATCTGCATTTAATGAATAGCAGACCACATTTTTCTTCGGGATTAGTGGAGTTTGCATCTGTGCAGCTGAGAGGCTTTAAAACCTCAGTGTGTTTTATATCCTAAACCTAAATCTGTGTCACCTGGAGTAAACATGAAAGGCACGTAACTATTTTGAAAACTATTTTGCCAGGAACTGTCAGGCTGTGACACAGCTAATTAGTCATATACATACAGCTTTTCCTTTTATACAGAGCTGAGTAGTCACACCAAAAGTAAAGCTGACACAAGGAAACAGAATTCTCCTCTACAGTCACCCAACTCAAAGCACCAAAAATAGGCTTCCTCTTTCAGTAATCACACAAAATGAGATTTTTCTCTGCTTGCCAGGCTGTACTGAGCTCCCTCAGATTAGTTCTACCTCAACAACTTCCATTCAGTTCTTTCAGTCCTCTGAGGAATTTTGTTTTGGCCGTTTCTTCAAGAACACAGAAGTTTTAGAGAGCAACAGCTCCCTCACTCAGGACATCCTTTTCTCCTTTCCTCAGTACTTCCAGCATTGGACAACACAAGCTGCTGTCACCAGCACCTCAGGACACAAACACTTGGCTAAGGGGGACTCTGCTAGACAGGGCTCCTGCTGAAAAAGTGCTTCCCAAACACCTGCAGGCATTATTGCACAGTGAAGCTACTGCACACTTCCAGGGATTTTCCCAAGCTACCCCCAGAGACAGAGATGAGTTTCAGTTTTAAAAGGAACCTGAAGAACTATAAAAAAAGAACAGGGCTGCTTTGAAGAGCCAGCAGTGCTCTTCTGTAAAAGCATCTTCCATTCCCAGGTGCCCACTGCCCCTGTCATGCTTACAACACTGGATGAAGACAAATACAGGAGCAGGTACATTTTAAAGGTTTGCATCCTGTACTTCAATAAAAATAAAAAATAAGCAACAACGACAACAAAAAAAAACCCCACCAAAACTAAGCATAACAGCTTCACCTCTTGGCAGAAAAACAGGAATGACAAATTAAAAGCATTCTCCCATCTTTGATACCAAGGAGATGATTTGTGCTAATGTTAACATCAGCGACACACTGAGCCTTTCACGATGTCAAGAACTCTCCTTGAAATAGTAGGAAACCTTAAAGAAAACGCAATCAAATTAAGTTCTCTGGTTTCACAGGTATTTGGGTAAATGATACTTTAGCTTGATCTTGGAAATAGGACAGAAAGTCAGAAACGTGCTGAGAGGAGACAATAAATCATGTGGATAAGTAGCAGACTGCATCAACAGAAGGCAAAGAGGAACTTCTAGATTTTCTGGATTTCACCCAGCAAATCTTCAGTTCGCTACTTTTTTCAGCTACCTCTATTCTACAACTAGGAAAACTTGGAGAAATATCAATTACCTGAGAATTTTCCTCTATCGTCCGAATTTAAGAACTGCAGAAAAAAATGGCTTCAAACTTACAGCATTTTGCACTTCCTTTGCAACTTCAAAAAGCAGACTAACTTTAAAAAAAATTAAAATTGCATGAAGATGACTGTTCCTCTGCTTCAGTTGTGTGAAGAATGGGAACATCTGGCTGGCTGGTCATTTCTGCTTTGGTTTTTTTGGGTTTTCTTGTCTGTTGGTAGTTTTTGGTTTGGTTTGGTTTTGGGGTTTTTTTGTATGTCATTATAGCCCTGTCAGAATTTTAATAAAAACAAAGAAACAAGAAAACCCAAAAAACCAGGACAAAAATACCTCAAACCCAAAATACAGCTAGATTAGAGAATGAAACAAACTTATAGCTAGAAATAGTTTTAAACAGAAATAAGAAGCAAGAAGAAAAATGAGGAAGCCAAGAAAAACTGGAATTACTGCCACAATAGGAAACTAAATGAAAATATTGGAAATTAAATTTATTATGCTAGATACAATGGGCAATAGTTAGCAGTTTCTCATCACAAGACTACAGATTTCCCTGCAGATCTCTGTGATTTTAGTGTGAGAAGCATTATCGAAAAGGTCTGAGATTCACAAATCAACCTCTTGCAAATGTGCTAAATCAACAAAGAAGATGAGAAGTAGAAACATCTTCTATGGTTTTTAATTTATTACCTTTCCAGCAACATAAACCAAAGTTATACTTTGGTAAAAGTCAGACACATCTTTTTTCTTCCTGTCCTCACCCCACACCTGATGATGAGCTTCTGGTAAACCCACAAGGGAAAAAAAAAAAAAAAAAAGGATGAGGGGAAAAAAACCTCCATCCCTTACTGGCACATATTTTGGAATTGTGCAAAGCTTTTCTTCTATTTTTTTTTTTTTTTAATAACCCTATTTATCACACATCCCGAAGAGAAAATCAACTTGTTCATTTTGCCGTAAGATAAAAATCAAGACTCTTTGTTAAGAATGGTTCCAGCCCTCACCAGCACAGCACCCCAATTTAATCCAGGTCAAAGGAGCACTGTGCCTCCTGCACTGCACCTACAGAAGCATCCACATCTCACTGGGTGTGCACTGGTACATCAAGGATGCACTGGCACCTATGGCAAAGCTGCTAAACTGAGTGGAAACAAAGGAATTCCTACTGATTTCTACCAGGTGAAGATCTAGAAGAGCATTTAAAATATTCTACTATAAGTAAAATTCTCATGTAAGCTATATTAAAATGGGCAGGAGTAGAGGTTGTGTTATTTTTAAAAGCTGCTGAAGGATACCACAATTACATTTCATGTGCATTAAACAGAAGAGAGCACTTAGGACATATCTCATATACACATAATCCCAGAGAGGTGCTTACTAAGCCTAGCTGCTCTAAACTGAAAAAGAATTATCCAGGAGCATTAGCAAACATCAGCAAAAAGCCTAAAAAAATGGGTAATTAAAACAGACTTTCACCAGTTTTGCAGAGTATTTTTAGTACTAGACAATCAGAGACTTTATTATTATCATTACTTGTAGTAGACACTTTTTATGATAGATACCAGAAGAATAAATTCTGATGAATCAGCTGAGAATTTTGAGATATTCAATTTTGAAGTTATATAATGCTTTTAGGAGTTGTTGGGCATGATAACAGATTTCATTAATCCCGAGGTTATGTCCAAAATGAGCAGTGTTTTTTTTTCATTTGCTCCACCTGCCCTGCAGGTGTTTGAAATCCACAGGGCTTATGAATTAATTACTGATCAGTCACTGGGGTGGGACGGGCTAATTAAACCCCGTTTGCAAAAGAAAAGAATGAAAAAAAATCCCTTTACCATAAGAGTCAGGATATTAACTGCACAGTATTAGAGAAGGAAGAAGCTCTAGAAGCAGCCAGCTCTGAACAGAAACTAGGGAAAAGCTGATGTCCCTCTGGAATAACTGCTCATCAATAAAACCAATGATTTTCTATATTCAAAGTGCAAACGATTTTCTCTAACAGCAAATGAAGTTTCTTAACAGTTTGTTTCCAATTAATCTTCGCTCCTGGAGAAAAGCTGCCCTTTAATACTTTGACACTTAAACACAGTTGGCAGTCAAGTAAAGGTAACAACAGTAAAGGCTCCACGAATTTTGTAAACAAATCCTAGCTTGAGGCAATGTCAGAGAATTTAATGTTTTACCTGGAAAATGGAAAAATGGGATATTTTCATTCAATAAAAAGAAATAAATATGAGATGAACTGAAGGAAGTTAGAAAGCAGGAGATGATTTCCCTGGCAGGAGAACTAAGGCCCATTGCCTTAGTCCTAACAAACAACTCCAAACCTCAGCCAGAAAAAATGTCCCAGCTCCCCCCATAGTGTTTCTTTGTGTCCCTGGTGAAGAGGATTTGGTAAGCCTGCTGAGGGGGCATAGCTTTTTCCATGAGCAGAGCCACAGTCTGGCTGGAATTTTGTAACACCTCTACTTCCCTGTCCACCTGACTAAAATGCACCCATGCAATCTCTCTCCATGTTTAGCCAGTGGTCATTGCATGAAAGAGTGCACAAGAGCTGGAGATTTAACCCCCAAGTTGCTCTTACACGTTGAGTTCCCTTACCAGAAAAAATATATAATCTGCATTTTAAGAGCTTAACACTCGATAGGAAGTTTTGGGTGGGTTACCCAGGGCCAGAAAACTTGCCAATGCTTATCCAACACTCCTGAAAGAAACAGACACTGATACCAAGGGAACTCCTACACTAGTTTGGCTCCATCCTAGTTTTGGAAGAGCGGCCTGCTAAAAGGTTCAGCAGAGGAGTGTTTCTGACTGCTATTAGCATCTCTCTGCAGCTGCATCTCTGCCAATGTAGGAGTCAAAAAGAAAAAAAAAAATAAAAACCCACATGCAAGGAAATACTGATGAGATCTTGCTCATCCCATATGATTTACATAAGAGTAGGCTGATCAGAATCACAGAATTGAGCAAAGTCTTGTATGGTTTCTTTTCCAATAAATGTTGTTACAGAAGGTTCTATCCCTTCAGACATTGGCACTGATAACATTTCTTTGTTTATGCACTTTCTTCCAAAGAGCTAGCAAGCTGTGAAGGAAGTGGTGTCTGTTTCCATCACCACTTTTTTTGCTTCATTTACCACCAGGCTCTCCAGCTCTCCAAGAAGTGGAACCACAGACACCAGATTTCCACTTATTTAGGTCCTCAGTGTCACCTAGAGCCAATGGAAGATTTGTCATTGGTGTTTTCCTGGATACTCTCTCCAGTCTAATTTTACACAATCTTCATAAGGCAAACCATCCACAGCCAGCAGCACATCCTTTGGCCTCCTGTGGAGGATGATGGTTGAATTGGGAACTTAGACTAAGACTACTTTTTTCCTCTTGCTGCTCACAGTACCCTTCAACAGTGGTAAAGGAAAAAGAGGATTTAGTTTTCTTCCTAAAACAATTCCTTGATTATCCCTGCACAGCTGAGCTCTCGCAGAAAAGCCAGAATGTTTTCCCTGTGGATCTCATTTTGCCATTGTAAAACAGGAACAGAGGCGCATCCCCTGCCTTGCAGGAGTATTAAAACAAAGCTACACTTCAGAGCTGCTCAGCACCAGCCATCAGTGAAATGCTTACAAAACCAATAAAACTCTTCTTTCTTCTCATTAGCAAAGACGTTAAGATCAGCCACTTTTCACCAATTCCTCTGCATCAGCAGACAGGCTGCGCCACCCCCAGTCTTCAATTGCTCGCTGTCCCTGTCCCACAAGAAGTCAATCCTGACAATGTTGGTTTGGCTGTTTCCAAGCCACCAGGCTCCAACACCCTCTGAATTACAAGCAGCAGATGTTTATGTTACAATTCCATTTCCTTAACTAGTATCAGAGGATTTGTTTTGTGCGTAAGGAGATTTACTAGATTTTTCCAACCTCTTTAGAGCGTGGCTTGTGAGGAATATTAGATATTTCAGTAGCACCATTTTCCCTGCAAAGAGTCACATGGACTGAGAGATTTGCTGTCTTACAGCCTGATAAAAATGTGGTTCTGTGAACAATTGTTACCAAGAGGGTTTCCATTCCCAACTGACCTAATCATACAGCAGGTTAGAATATACTGCAGGCAAATAATTTTGTTCAGGCAAAATCCCTTCTTTAAACTGGACCTTTTAGCCCTAACAACATGTGCACTTCTTTGCTTAATTACACTGCCTGCTTCGCCCCTCTCATTTCCCATTCCCATTTTTGTTTTTTTCTTGCTCAGAGGTATGCAAACCATCTGTGCAGTTAACGTGCTCTAATAACTGTTTGCAAATCTCTTCCCTGAAAGTGGCACCACAAAGCTGGGAGGCCAAACAGTACCAGCTACTAAGTGTTATGATTTACTCTTAGGATGCTAGAGCATTCAAAACTTCTCTGGAGCATTCCTGAAAAGATACTTAAATTTTATTCCCATAACACTTGCACAGTATAGAAACATATGCTTATTTTATCTTTTTTTTTTCCTTCTTTTTTTTTTTTTTTTTTTTGGTGCGTGTAAAATTTAAGTGTTTGGAATAATTAAAGAAACTCCAGGAAATTTACATGCTCCATTTACATGTAGAGGAAGATTCCAGAGTAAAAAAGAATACATCCTTGGCCCGCAAAAGACCAAAGCATGTTTACAGAGTCTCTGAAAGTGTCTGTCTGCAAATTTACCCACTGTTTTCTGTTAGACTGTATTTTGGGAATCTGATTTAGAGATTTACATGAAATTCTCCACATTATTTTTTAAAATTAAATTAGTAAATGTACAAGGGTGTACCTAATTGAGGTGCTACTGACACGGTCATACTACCAGCCAGAACTTTAGCAAACAGCACTATGATGCTACAGGAAAACACTGACATAATCTGACTTTGAATATTACTGATGGAAAGAAGAGGTGCAGCTTTTTAACCACAAACAAGTGTTGCACCTGGAGCAAAGACATACTTTTGACCAAAGCTAAAACCTGTCTCATAAAAAGAGATCCCTTTTCCCTGTTTTGGGGGAAAAGAACCCTAATTTAAATACACTCAGCAGACTCACAGGAGTTTCTTATTAATGGTATTTTCTTCTGGTAGCTCTCACACGCTGCTGCTCACAGCTTCCAGCGCTTACAAAAAGCCGTTTTCTATAAATCATTAAACTTCTTTAAAACTTCTATTTCCGACTATTAACATTAATCTCAGCCCAGCCTTGAGTATTAGGATATCTCTTAATATATTTCTTACAATATATTTTTTGCCATTGTAGGGATTAGTAGGGACAGGTAGCACTTTTATTACATTCCCTCCAACCAGCAATGCAGAGCTACTGTGTGGAAAGCAGTAAATTATGCAGGGGGAAGAAAGTCAATGTAAATCTCTTTTCTCTTGCAGTAAAAGGACACTTTATATACCACAGTGCTGCTCCTTGTGTTTTCTGCAATGACTACTCAGATCTTCCTACTGGGGACCAACTCAGCCCTTCCTAATGTTTAATTTAGGTACTAATTTCTAAACCACACTTTTGAAGCAAACAGTCCTTGATGGAGAAGATAAAGGAACACTGAAACAATAATTCCAATATTACATTAACATTTCAGGAAAGGGAGTTATTCTTTCATGAGTATCAGTTAAATGAACAGCTTTATATAAAGCATATTCAAACTACAGGACTTAAATTATAATGTATCTTTCTAAGAGGTAACAAGACATACTGACAGAAGAAAATAGCACTGCAAACTGAGGAGGGATAACCCAAAACTTTGTTTCACTTATGACTGGCTGATGGATGATCGTGTCTTGCCAATGTTTAACTGGATTTCTAAGGTCTCCCTTTTAACATCGTCATCTGTTTGTCTTTTAGTCATACTTGACAAAGAAAATTAATTAGTTTGGATTTATGCAAGCTTCTTCACAGAATTTCAATGTATAAACATAGAATTCAATTTTTAATTTAATATTTCCCATTAGAAAAAAAACAGGAGAGTGAGGAATGAGATTTTGTCATATTTGTCACATAATTCCATTTGATGTCATTCCTCTTTCAGTGATTTCTATCTGCATAATTTATTAGTTCATTAACATATTACAGCCACTGAATCTCAAGCAGCTGGTAATGATCATATTTCAGAATCTCTTAGCATCCACTTGCTATGATCTTGTTCTTCCCATCTTCCATCTGAACCACTTCCAGCAGATCAGTGGGGAGGGAAAAGTGTGATTAAAACTAAAACAGCAGGGCAGAAGATTTGCACTGTAAAAAGCAACACCCCAAATTTTCAGGAGGATGTTGCCAACCAACAGAAATAGGTTTCTGTGCAGCTTTTAGTAATACTTTACATGTGCATTATTTAAAAACAACCATACAGGTTAAGTTGTTGGGGCTTTTCTCATCTTTTCAAATATTTAAATGAATGCCTTCTCCTGTAAGGGCCATAGCTCTGCCTTTGCATCTAAAATCATTAGTATTTCTTTTATGTCAGATGCTGCCCAGATCATACTCTACATATTAAATAAAACAGTCTTTACATTAGAGTCAAGAGTACAAGCACAGTTAACTGAGCATGAAAACACATATGGATACCTCAGCCAGGAAAGCTACATCTTCTGCTTCCCATCTCATTCTTGCCCCTCTTCTTCCTCAGCATAGCTTCCAAACAAGTCAGTGTAAGAAACTGAAATATTTATCCTGTAAGACTGTGAAAAACTAGCTCTGGAGGACTAAAGACCCCACAAGGACATTTGCAATCTCCTTGTAATTGCTGTTGATTTTCCATGATAAATCCAGGCAAAGTCAGGACTCTTTCCAAGGTCAGGGAGGCCACTGGACGTTATTATCAAGATTCATGCCTATTTACACAAAGTCTCTGATAACTTATTCCTTCAGATCAAGAAAGCAAATGACTCTGTAGCGATAAACTCCCCCCCCCAAAACTGTCTGTAATTTCTGTTTTCACAAAGAACAACCTGACCCCCAATCCTCATCTTAGCAACAAAAACAAAATCACAAGGGCCACGTGAATCTCCAGTTTCCAGTTAAACAAATAGTCTTTGATACCCAAACATACAATTTTTCACAGCTTGTTTTGTATTCAGCACTTAATGAAAAATTGACTCGGATACGTTTTCCCATAGCAGTCAGAGCATAATGGTTTTTTTGGTTAAAAACTGTTTCTCAGAATCAGAACATTTTGTCTCACATTGGAGGAGACCCATAAGGATCACCAAGTCCAACTCCCTGCTCCTGGCAGGACTATTCAAACCAAACCCTATGACTGAGAGCATTGTCCAGGTGCTCCTTGAGCTGTGGCAGGCTCAGTGCCATGACCATTTCCCCGGGAAGCCTGTCCCAGTGCCCAGCCAGATCTGTCCCGGGCTCACAGACAGTGACACAGCTTGTCATCCTACATATGTCTGAGCCTGTGATGTGCAGAGAAATGTGGCTATCAGGCTGCTTTTCCTACATCCTGCCATGACCTACTGAATGACAGCTTCTGGGCGATTCATGTTTCCACCAACAGTGAACATTCAGCTAGTTCTGAACGTGTAAAAAACAAAAAAGAACATCCAGTAGGAAGGAATCAGGGAGCTTGTTCTGAGCAAAGAAACTACTGCAACAAAGGCACTGAAGAAAAAATACTTGGATGAGAGCCACAAGAAACACTGGGGTTTATTACGGGGGAAAAAAAAATCTCCATTTTTAAGGGTACATGAATTGGAGGTCTATCATATACCAATTTAAACACGCATTAACTTACGCTTTACTGATTAGGTATATCATAATCTATCATGGTATTCTAATACTTCAGAAAATTTTGCTAGCTACATTTTAAAAATGTTATTTGGAATAGTAAAGGGTAGATATAGCAGAGCATTCCCACAATTTCTACAGTGAAAACATTTTTCTAATCAGTTAAAATTCATTGAAGCAAATATATTCATGGAAGCTTTTAGCTTATGCGTAGATGAGATTAATTACTTGGATGAAAATTCAAAAACTTTCAGAAAGATCATTACTCTTTCTGTGAAATTAAATACCAAACTGTTCTCTTAATAAATGGAAGTCTTCACGAAAAGCCAATGAGCAACTATTGAATGAGAATTTAGATTAGCCTTGAGAATTCTGTCTCCAAGTTAGGGAAGCCATTTGCATTCCCAACAGCCACCAGCACTATCAAGCTCATTACTTAACGAGGGCAATCCAGCCTGGAAAACCAACTGGCAACTCAGAAGAAACAGCTTTTAAGTCAAGAATGCTCTCTGGTGACATACTGCTGCTGATGGTTTTTATGTCAATGGCTACAAGAGATGCAAAATGTGCAAAAGCCAGAGATTTTATCTGCAAGGTCAGACTATCAGAGGTGCACGGCACTCCCCTGAATACAAAGGGAATTATTACTTGATTTTAATAGCCACCAAGTGCAATTAGCTATCCTCTACCTTGCAAAAATTCAAGTGATATATAAAAAAAGTATTAAAAGCATTTTCCATGGGTTTGACTATTCTATTTATGCTTCTTTTTAAGAGCCCATAAAGCAACTTGTGAAACTGTGGTGCCCCATACTGAGCAACTTGGTGATGGTGCTGACACATCAGGTTTATACTAATTAGCACACACTCTCCAACTGCAGCTATGCTTTGCTTCTTTTTAATAGTCTTTGTCAATAGAAACCTCTCTATAGCTCTGTGATGTTCTTCATGTGCAGCTAAAACCTTTACCATATTTATTTACCTATCCTGAAGGCAACTCACAACAATGGCTTTCCAAAGAATATTAATGTTAATTTATGTTGCTCAGGCCCAACTCTGACAAGAAAATTTTATTTGATGATCATTTAAAAAAAAAAAAAGTTTCATACTGTTTTAAAGCTTTGACACAGTAGCAAATAAGCTGAGCTCCACTATACTAGGTATGTTGTTACTTTCCTGTAGAGTTTCAAATAAATACGTTTCCTTTTCAATAGCAGAAAAGCTGCTTTGGTTGCCCTGACATTTCAGTGGAAAGTTCCCCCTTTTTCTCCCCAGCTATGAATATGTTAGTAGGAAGCCTATTCTCCCACATGTGCTACAGAAACTTCATCCCACTGATCCCCCAGCTACTCTTCAGTTTGCAGATATGCTTTACAGTCACAATATTTGTTTTTAAACTCCCTTCTCCTCCCATCTGAACTTCTATCCTCCACCTGAAGCTCAGCTCTGTACAAACACTGCTCTGCAACAGTCCTCTCTGGGGCACATATCACTATTTAGACTGGCTTTTTCATGGTTCTTTTCCTTGATTCTCCTTCTTGTCAGGTTTCCAGCCTCCTTTGGAATGCTGCCTGTTCTCCCCTGAAGAGTTCAGGATCTCATTTTGGTACCTGCACTTGCTTCGTACAACACTCAAAAACACAAGGGATGTAATTTATCTGGAAAGACTCAGAGGAGATTTCACAAAAACAATACAGGAAGATGATAAATCCTTTGTTCCCAGGACAAAGGGACTCTCAGACTAATCCAGCTTAAAGAGATCATTTTAGGTCAAAGAGAAGCCAAAACTCAGTGTGCAAATTAAGGCGGAGAGACACATTGGATTCTCTTTCCCTTCAGGCTGTCTCCTGCAAGTGCTGCATCCCCCAAAGGAACCACCAGAGAAAACAGCTCTGTCAGTTCTTGTGCAGATTCCTGCCATCTGCAGCTCCTCCTTCCAGGAACAAGAGTGCCTTCATTTCCAGTGTACCATGAGGACAAGGACAGGTGTGCCAGTATGATGCCACAGTACCAGTTCTGCCCCCCTTACCAGAACATTGTGTTTTCACACGGGGACAGAGCTTCCAGGGTACCATTCTGAAAACAGTGCAGCTCGTTAAAATACTCTGCCAAATCCCAGTATTGAATAAAAAACTGAAAAACACCCAGTATTGAATTAAAACAGTGTTAAAAACACATGGTTGCATTTTATGGGACCAGCTACCAATTGTGCTTACTTGCAAAAAGTTTTAAAATTTACTACTTTTACTGATTCAGAAGATGAGAAATGATCCATATTTTATTATCTGCTTACGTTTTTGCATAGTCATCACTCTGGCCAGCAAACAAAAGCTTTCAAGAAGGTACTATCCAACTAAAGAAAGACTGAGAACCTGAGAAAAAGTGACAGCAGAATGAAGTTGTTTTCCGTGAGATACACCTGGCTCGTGAAGCTGATCACATCAATTTGGCAGATGGGCGGAAGAAGCAGCCAATGCAGACAGATAACCAATTACCTCTTCCAAAGAATCTTGAAGGTCAACCAAATACCCACAGTGATTTTGAGGTGTTGTGATAGCTGGGTAATCCTCCTCCAGGGAGCAACAGCAGCAGGAGATCCTGACACAAGTGTTTATCTACAACAAGCAGCCTTGTTTTCAGAGGAGATCACTGACATGAGTGTGACCTGTGTAAGTCAGATTTGCTGGGTTACATTCAGTTTGTAATCCTTTCAAGCATGATGATTATGGAAGTTTAGTGCTTTACCAAAACGTTTCCAGTTCCACACACAAAGCCAAAATCACTCATTAGCTGCAGCATTATTAAATCCTCACTGTTCAGTGACTTGGTCAGGAATGCAGCTTGGCAAGTGCTTTAAGGAACAACAGATTCCAATGCTCTCTTATGGTCTCAAGTATCAGGACAGATGTTCTTAGTTTCTCTTCCTCAGATGTATACGCCTGCCACCTCTGTACAGCTGAGCTGTACTTGTGTTCCTAATGAAACCCACTGGGAGCTGGGAACACGCAGCCTCAGCCAGCATTCCCACAGCAAAACAAAGACACTGATTTTCCAGATCAGGCAATAGCAGCAGGTTGCCTCAGCTTCTTTCCCAGCTTCATCTTCAGCAAGACATTTGCATCAGCTATTACAGTTATTAACCTCGTCACTCCACGGCATAAAATACCACTTTATTTTTCATGTGTAGTAGAAAATTCTCTATGTGTCTAATACATAGCTTGTGGTTTCTTTAGTGGTTAAAGCGTCCCTTATCAGGTGCATGGATAAAGAAAAAGAGCTCTTTATGCTGTTCAAGATTTATTGTTTAAAACTAGAGGTACCTTTGGCATGTGAGTCCCACACTCTAAGTGATCAAAACATAGAAGTGTCATCAGCCTCAAGCAGTAAAGTCTTCCAAAAAAATGAAGTCTGCAGTTGCTGCTGAACTGGCTCATAACTAGCACGTGGCATTGGCATTAAGGCAATAAATTTAAACCCTTTAAATAAATAATGCCTTTAATATGGTCTAGAATAGGGATTTTTGGAATTAATTTCTTTCTTGTTCCTATTATTTATGATGAAACAGTAGCATGGGACCAGAAAGAGAGAAAAAACTGCTGAAAGAGTAAATGAGATACAGCCACTGAAATGAAAGAGCCTCAAGCATAATGCAGCAGTACCTACCCAAAAGCTCTCTTCTCAACCTGTTGAGAAGGCTGTCAAAGTAAAATTTAACACCTTTAAGAAAAATCCAGGCGTATGCACCATAGTGGATAATCAGGTTTTTAAATTGACACAATGCGTATTTATACATTTTTTGTAAATGCTGAATTTGTTTAAAGCATGGTCAGCTGCAGTTTTCAGAAGATCAGATGGAATAATAAGAAAAACCACCTCAAGAAAAATTACTGTCATCACAGCGAGTTTACAAAATGGAAAGCGGGCGGTGAGTAGAGGAGGTTATAAATTTTACAGTGGTTTTTTGATTTTACACACCGAAGAATAACCTCTATCAGATTCCTTGCCTGCAAGGAACAGAAACTGTGGCTCTGCTTCTTGACAGCCACAGATGGTAACGGGCAGGCTCAGCTCAGCAAGCCTTCCTACAAATGGATTCCTGCAATATTGACCCAGGCATCTATGAGCTGCCTCCTGTCCCAGATTCCCTGGCCTTGACCAGCAAATGCTGAGCTTGGTCCTAGACCACTGAAAATCCATACTCAGAGACAGCACCGTGCTGTTTGTTACACTGAAGTGGGATTCCAGTCCCACTCATGGCATAACTCTTCACTCCCCACCCTCACTTCTCAAAATACCATCCTAGCTATGACATACACATCTTTTGAAACTTCTCAGTATCCAAAGCATAGCAGTTAAATAACTTTCCATCCCCAGGAGAACACGCAGTATGTTCTGCCATGATTTTTTTAGACCGTACCACAGAAACAGTGCTTCGGGCAAGACAGTTTTGCCTAATAAGGACCACCTTATACACACAGCCTTGCATTCTGCTCCAGCTGTGCTTCACCCAGGCCTCTCTGGTCAAGAAAACAAACACCTGTGAAGCATGACAGATTTAAGATATGCCCCTTCCCAAAGCAGTTCATTATCAAGACAATCAACACTACAAAATAACAAATGCAGGACTAAGCTTGCAGAAATGCCTCTGAAAGCTGAGCAGCTCACAAGGTGCTTCCATTCTCTCCACCTGTCTTTTTCTGATTTTGTCTTTTTGGTTTTTAATAACAATTCGCAACTCCAGACAGGTTGACAACTTATTGAAAAGGATTTTTCTTCACAAAAGTTCTCATCACCGACTGTGTACCATCTTTATTACATTGGTACTGACATTTAACGCTCAATAAATCCGCAGCCCTTCAGTGGAGCTCTGCCTTACAGCTAAACTCATACTCCTTTTCCTTTGATACTTGAGGTTTTCCAGGGACCAGGAGATAATTCAGTGCCAGATCTGGAACTATCATGCAAGCCACTTGCTCATGCTCCTTCCCACTGGCAAGATAAAGCAAGAAGAAAGGGCAGGGAAAAAAAAAAATTCCTAAGGGTCTTTAACAAAATTTCACAGCTGTTTTTATCTCAACACACAAAATCAAACTGTGTCATTCCACCGAGCTGCAGTTTGTAACTTCCCCAAGAACAATCACTGCAAAGTGAGTGAGTGGTGACAGCTCTCCCAGCTATATCTTCTGGCACAAGCTCATCATGAGACTTGATGGGGAAGGGTCAGGAGATGCTGCTGATTGACACTGTCTCTCTCAAAATGGGCTGATGTCAGAACTCCCCAGTTAAAAATTCCTGCACAGAAGCAACCCCGTGAGGTGGGAAAGGCAAAGCACCAGTGCATAATGGCTAGGAGGAGGGTTCTGAGAGAAAGGCCTTCTACACTCCAGCTCAGAAACCTTTTACCCCAGGGGAACTGTTCAGATGATTTTCAACTGGCAGCAGAACTCCCTAAAGTAGAGCACTTCACAGAGGTTTGCAGCAGGGCTCAAGTGCAAGGCACTTTGAATTCACTGGGCTATGACAAAAAAAGAATTTGTTTGACTCACCTGAACTAGGAACACACAACTGATTCCAGGATACATTTTCATTCATGTTATTGGTAACAGCTGACAGCATTGAGCCCCAGAAGCAATTCCCTTCAACTGTTTTTATTTTCTAAGTGTCAAAAATTAATTACAACCAAGTAATTCGATCTACAGCAGACTTCCAGAAAAGCCAAAGAGCAGATGCCTGAAACAAAGATCTGACCCATCCAGAGGGCTGTCAAAATACCCCCTCTGTACAGATGTTAGCACAGGCATACAGAAGTTACAGACTGGAAAACCACATGTGTGGGTTCTCATCTGCTGGAAACTGCCACTGCTCCAGCAGCAGAAACAGCCTAATTCCCAACCACTCTACAGAGAATGTGACCCCTTCACATCACAGATGACAGGGAATGCAGAGTGAGATGTGACAGCCAACGTATTCCTTGGGGTTGGCTTCCACTCCACAAGCTGGAAATGGAGCATATGGAGGGCTTCACATGCATGCAATGTATGATACATGGCAAAACCCATTCTCGTCACTCTTAGCTTTCTGTTTCTTACTAATGTTTCTTTTAGCCACAAACACTTACATTGACATCTCCAGCTTCCCTTAAGAAAACAAAATTTCAACAACTCTGACTGCAGAACCTATCTGCAAGTCCTAAAATGAGGCTAAAACTTTTGAAATGCATAATGGAACATTAATATCATACCTTTTGTAGTCAATTTTTTAATTCAGGTATTTGAGTTTAAGATGCATACACTTGATAATGCTGTATTTCTTAATTACAGTATTTCATTTTTGCATATAATGTGCTTAAACTTTAATATCAAATTTTATTCTAGGTTGTAAAGAAATGAAATTTGACCATACTCCTTCCAGAAGCAACTTTTAGCACTCAGCATTAGCATGCCATTACTGGGATGTGAAGCAGTCCCTTTCCTCCTTTGAGAGACTGTAATTCATTTTCTGAAACAAGAGCATGAATGTAACAAACAAGTCTGCCATACTGCAAACATTACATGTTGCCATTTTGACAAAGAAATGTTCCCAAACTTCAGTATGTCTCCATAATTGCCTCATCCTCCCCGGCTCTTCCTCAGCAGTGCCAGGCCTCTCTTTAGCCACATCTCCTACCTCAGAATAAGCACAGAGGACATTCTGTGACAAGATCAAGACTGCAATAACCCTTTTATTCCCTCTGCCAGCCCCCATTTCATTTTAGTCAATACCTGTGTGCTCACAAAATGTTTGACAAGAACACGGTGATTTTCCACCTGTCTCTTTGTCATTTGCGGCGCAGGAGGACAAACAGTTCTACACAGACAGGACAGATTGTCTTTGAGGAGGTAACATTCTATTAGTGACCCACACACCATCTTGGCAAGGAAACCAAAGGCGTCCCACTGGATTTTAGCTTTGTACCAGATTCTCCATAGCTTTCTGGTTTAAAGAGTTCCTTGGCACTGGTGTAACGTGGCATGATACAGATTCACCAGTGGCCAGGACTGACAAGAGGAAACGGTCTCAAGTTGGGCCACAGGAGATTCAGGCTGAATGTTAGGAAGAACCACTTCACTAAAAGTGACTGAGCACTGCAGCAAGCTCCCCAGGGAAGTGGAGGAGTCACCATCCCTGGAAGTATTCAACAAATGAGCGGACACGGCGCCTCACCATGTGGTTTAGTGGGCAAACCACAGAGCCTTTGCTCTGTCAAAGGCTGGACCTGATGCTCTTGGATGCCTTTTCCAACCTCAGTGATTCTCCAATTCCCAAATTCAAACATCCCCAAGAAAACAACAGGCTGTTTCACAGCGTTCCAACCCGAGCAATGGGAGGAATGGAACGTCTTTTCAGATGTCTTCAGGAATGTCTTTGTGACAGCAGTAGTGCAAGAATTCCACCAGAGACACCGAGCCTGGAAACACGGCAGTATTTCACCTGGCACTTCCTCTGATTCACATCCATGAGCTCACTCAACAACTTCAGAGTTTTCTCTGGGGTTCTACACAATAGTTTTTGGGGTTTTTTTTTCCCCAGGACTTGATACATTGGGGAAAAAAGGTGCCCATTGCATAATTCAGCCAGAATCACCTCCCATTACACAACTTAGCTCAAGATATGATAAAATGCTTTGTTCATTTTCAGAGACAGAACTCACCCTAAAACACAATACCAAACCACTGTAATGGCATATTGCTAATAAAATATTCATTCTAACTACCTTTCATTTTCCCTTATAAATGATCAGCAGATATATTTTTCAACAAAGTAATTCTTCATTAAAAAAAAATCTTCTGTGGATTGTTTTCCAGTATATATAACAAGGCATTGTGGCAGATTTATATTTGAAGCATAATCATAGAGATAAAGAGTACAAACAGATATTTATTGACACTCCTCATAGATAACAGCATTACTTATTTTACTGATTCATCTTGCTATCATATAAGGGGATTTCTTAATTCAGCTAAAATTCAACACTTTATCAAAAGAGGAAGATACTGGATATATTCAAGTAACCAAAAGGTTTTCCTATAAAAGTCTAGAATTTCGACTACATACGTGGCAGTTCAGATTTCATTTTAACTCAGTTTTGATGCTCACCACAGGATCATAGCCAAGTGCTAAATTTCATACTGCACACCCAGTTTTGTGAGGCAGACTTCATAGGGAAATCCAGCATTCCTCAATTTTTAGTTTTATAAACTTTTACAGACTATGCAGCTTGGATTGGTTTTCCTGATTTCACTATCCTCCCCAAGGACTATATAACTGAAACAATCCTTTAGGCTACACATTTATGTTGCCGCCGTTTTCCTTTTCTAAATGCCAAGTCTCTGATTAATTTGATTCTATCCAAAATGTGAGCGTGAAACACAAAGACTGTTTAATCCACCACACACACAAAAAAAAAAGCCTAAATAAAAAAGAAACGTAAGCCATTAATATTCCTGAAGTGAAAGGCACATCTGTAGAGTTTCTTTTTTCATGCAATACTTAAAGCAGCCTAACAAATAAATAAGCTGCTATTCTACCTGTAACTCTGACCTATCAGAAGATTTTAAATTATTGTAAGACAACAACGAGTCACCAGAAAGAACTAAATCTCTTGCTGAAATACAATCAGTCATGTCACTCTGTCAAGGGTGAATCCTGAGCTCTAGAAGTTAAATTTTCAACTGTGCCAAAAAGATATTTAAAACTTCAGCTGCAAGAATAGAAAAAGATCAGAGATTCAAAGTCTCATCCCGCATGAGCACCTTGACTACTGATTGGTTACCACTGAATGAATCAGTCTATTCTCAAGCCCCTTTTTAATGATAAATGGCAAAAACTCTTTGGAAGTCATTAAATTAAAAAACTTTACAATCCCTGAAAGAGTCTGATAATGACAAAATTGACTGCTAGATAGCTCTGCTCATACAATTAACAATATTCAGAGGGAGGTGTGTTAGCAGATGCCTCTATATCCATTTTAAAATAATGTTTAGCTGAGTAAAATAAATCTCTTTTTAATCAGCAATGCTTTAAAAGCTGAATTACAGCTTGAGTATGTAATGAAGAGATAAAACTCTCTGAATAAGAATCAAAATTAATATAAAGAAATTAAGTTATAATTGCTTGAGGAGAGGGAACTAACTATCTAACTTTATGAGACAGTTACAAAAGGCAAATCACAGCAGTTGCACAGAACTCTTGCTCAGAGCCTGCTTTTCTTCTAATCTCAAATCTTCTGAGGACCCAAAGCAGCATTTCTGTAAATTTTAGGGCAGCACATAAAACCTGATCCCTCCAGGTCAGATTTGATAGAATTAGTTAATTTTGAAATGATTACCTACTTTCCAAAGCATTGAAAACGCTGCTACAGGGTGCTCATGAGTAGCATAAATCAATTTAGGAAGTCTGTGAAACAGCAGCACCTTTCCAATTACCCAGGAGAAGCAGCAAGGCTCTCCACTTTTATGGATGGTATCTTAGAGGTCCAACTTAACCTTATTTTACAGAATTTTCAAGGTAATGAAGCGCAAAGAAAATTATCCTTTTTATTAACTAAACACGTTTGCTTCTCATAAATGCAGCCAACTGCTAAAGAAATAAACAGAGCAAGCTACGCAAAAGATTCCTGAGATTTGGATGTTACATAGTTCCCTGTTACTGACAGAGCACTAATACCACATCCTCTAGTTCAAATTCAATCGGTAACCCTCACACAAGAACCATAAGGGAAAAGCAATTAGCAAATTTTCAGCTTACTGAATGCCAGTTGGTGTTAACATCAGACCATGAGTGCAATGCAGGATGTATTGATTGTGTCATTTCGGACATGCTCCTCCTTGCAAGGTACACAGATAGTCATCTAAGCATACCACAACAGGTTAATTCTTTGCCTGCAATACAGCTCTAATGTATATCTATGGATGACTGTTTACAGTTTGCACTAGGTATGTACTGTCTTAGTCCTTTGTCTTACTAAGAGTCTGTAGAAGACAAAAAGTCCCTGATCTGAACATCATAGTGTTGAATCACAGAGGAAGACTGGATCCAAATCCCACTGATCCCATCAGAAAATTTCTAACTAGGTGTTAGAACCCTGGGCACTGAGAATTTCAGACTTTCCGTGCTGACAGGCACTGACCCCCAAGAAAACACTGCATTTCACCTGAGGCCGTGGAGAAGGCTTCCAAAATTGAATGACAGCACTGGGATTATGGGTGTGTAGTGTGAATAGAAGTGTGTAATATCACAGGGTGGAAAACTTAGAGGTTAAGTTTTCAGAATATAGTGATATATATAAAGTAAGATGTAAGTTTTAGGGCAGAGGCCAGTCCTTGTTTTTCACCTTCTTCTTCCTGGGTCTGGGTGGTATTTTGTAATTAGATAGAAAAGTCCACAATGCAGGCCATGGGTGGTTGGTTATTGGGTTAAAAGTAAAAATAATTGTGGTGTCATTTCTTAATTGTATAGTTTATCCTTAAAAGGCCTTTTAGAGAGAGAGACAGGGGCCATTTTAGAACTCACAGTTTGTGAGACTGAAATGTAGATAAGAATTAATAAACATCTGAGTCAGAACAAGAAATACTGTCTCAAGCGTTTAATCCCAACCCTGGCAAAAGGAGGAAAACCACAAGTAGGTGCTGAGTCCTGAGAGCAATGCAAGGTGTGAATGCAAGAGCTCTCTGCAGATACAAACCCAGCAGGTACCATCTCTGGATGCTCTGACTCACCAGCTGACACCCTGCTGACACTTCAAGGCAGGATTTGTCACCACAGTCACGCCCTGCAAAGCTCAGCTCCTCAGGCAAATTCTGAACTGCACCTTGCAGCCCAGCTGTGAACCAGCACCCTGAACTCGGGATTCCATTCAATGCAGGCTTTACTTCAGCTTGAGAAGATGAATTTCTATTCAGGCAGCCTGGTTGCTGCCTTTGCAGCTTAGTACAACAGTTTTTCTTCTACTTTCTGAACACACAGAGACTTGCTCTGCCAGCAGCTTCACAGAGGTGTGATCAAAGAAATTAATCCAGACCACACTGCCATCACTCAGAGCCACAACTCCCACAGCCTTCCTACCAGCAGGGCAACATTTCAGCCTCACAGCTCTGACCACGATCACCAGTCAGTCCCTCTCAGCTGATCTGCCAAAGCAAATTTTTAAATCAAAATTTTAAACGTTAAAATTTTACTTTTAACCCACTTGCACTGGATTAGACACCAGTGAGAGGACATCCCCACACAGAGCCAAAATTAAACTTCTGGAGAACAGCAGCTGGGAGAGAACAACTGGGATTTCACTGTCACTGCAGAAACTTATAGACTGTGTTGTACCCCAGGACCTTAAATCCCAGCTAGAAAGATGGGAGAAAGAAAGACACTTACAGTGAACATTCAAGTGAATCAAGTGTCTGCATTCAGTTTTTCTAAAATTTTACTTCAAAAGAACCTGGAATCTCAAGAAATCAGAATAGAAAGTGTTCTCAAAACATTTCACACCAAACCCCCCCCCCCATTTTCAGTCAGCATGAGCAGTTCAGATACAGTCATATGGATTAACCTTAAAGTATCTACAGAATAAGAAAAGGGGAGCAGATTTTCAAAACACTGGTTCTGCGATAAAGTAGATATTTATAAATTTATATCTGGAGAGACAGTATTTTCACAAATTAATTTCTTTTCTATAGCTTTTGATTCTCTGCATAACCTCATGTTTCTTTCATTAGTGTTTGTTCCTTTACTCATTTTGAATCTTTTTTCTTTCTTCCTCCTCCTTCCCAAATGTCTAAACAAAAAGGGAGATTTCTCCACCATTTGAAAAAGAGACAATACTGGAATAAACTCCTGACAACATGAATTAAACTCATAGGTTTTCTTTGACATGTTTCTAGATAAAATATTAAAAAGCACAAGAAAAGTATCTGTGAGCTGAAAAGGAAATCACTAGAACAAAAATAAAGTAAAAACATGATCCCTTCATTTTCTTTTCACATAACCTCAGCAGATAATTGATATTACCAATTTAAAAGCTTAAAATTGTACATTTTCCTCTGTTCATTACTGCAGTAATCCATTTGAAGGAGTCTGCCTAATTCTAAGTAAAATGTACATATCTTGCCTTGTTTTTGTTTTCTGCAAGGAATTGGGGATGTCTGTTAAAGAAGCCTGAGGACCCTGTAACTTTCACTCAGCTGTATTTCTGCCCAACATCTAAATCCATGTGAGGAAGATCCCAAGGGACTCCAATAATGGGTAGCATTGCCTGCCACATGAAATACACTTCTCACTACTTGGTGCAGTAGGACAGTCTACTGGAAAGCTCATTTGTTTCAATTTCAAAACTGCAACTCAAAACTCGATGAGAAAACTTCCAAACCTGCTCACTTCCTTCCTCTATAATTTTGAAGAAATTAGTTTGCACGAGTTCAAGCTTCTTGATGGTGCTGACCAAAATACTCCATGTGATGTAAAGCACATGGTGGAAGTGTGCCATGATAACACTGCCCTGTGGGATCATTCAGGAAAGGAACAGGTGCCTCTGCTTTACCTATTTATTGCTATTTTCCTGCCCAGTGAACTGCAGCAGCGCCAGGGCAGTGTAACCTGTGTCCTACAGCTTGTTCCACAGGCTGGTTTAGACACACAGTACACATGGATTCACCAGCAGCACAGACTTCCAGGTTACTGAGGGGTTATTTTCACTCTGGAGTGGTAACCACCTCGACAATTCCCTGAAGTACTAATTGCTGAGAGCCAGGAGAATATTTCAGGGAAGCTGACACTCAACACATTTATTTTTTTTCTTTCCCCCATGTGAACTGGCTGCTGGCAGAGATGGAACAACATAGCAGAAAAACCTTCCTATGAGTGCTGTACACTCATATTATATAATACACACGTTATACCATGCATTATGCACTATATGGTGCAGTGCTCATTACACAACGTGTGTATTATATAACACACTGACAATATCTGAAGCAGGTAATTTTGCAGTGTAAATTATTAACCAAAATCCACGCAGCAAACTCTGATCATGGGAAATATGTGTGAGTAAGCATTTTTAAAAAGACAGTAAAAAGAAACTTGGGAAGAGAAACTTGATCTGCTTCTCCCAGGTAATCAAGAGTTCTTTGACTCCAAGGGTCAGATATGCAAAAGCTGTAGCTGAAGTCTCAGAACAATATTTTCATCAAGAGAAGGACTGGACAGAGAAACATAAGCCCCTTTGTTTCTAATGTAATGCTGGTCATGCAGAAACGAAACACATCACTTGTAGGTGTTTGCAGGACTTAATTCAGAAAAGTAACCTCCTAGTTTTGTGCAGTGGCTTGGAAGAGGCTAAATAAAAATGCACGTGCTTTCATCAGTTTATCTGAAATGGGAGAGCTATTGGTGTGGAATGTTGGAGAAATTAGTTGCTACATTGAATTAAATGTAGTAGTACCTCTGTTACTCTGAATTTTAGTGAGAGGGAAAGGATTAACTATTCCTAAGAGTGAGAGCCTTAGTAACAAAGCCAAGCAGATCTCTTTCCACGTGATCTCTTTCCAGTTTTACACAAGGCATCCCTTTTGGATCTCTTTCATGGTGAGCCTCTGCCAAAAGGGGAAAGCAAGACAGGTATTAAAGAGGGTAATTAATACAACACTTGGTTGTCCCTTAGATTCTTTGTAAACTAAAACGTAAGGGCACATCAGAAAAAGAGGTCAGCTGTAATCAGGGAGTGAGGACCTAATCTGCAGTGTGAGCTGTGGTGCTTGAGATCAACACAGATTACAGTAATCTGAGTGAGCTGCCTGCAGTGACTCCAGCCATGTGACACCCAGAGCAGAACTGCTGGGGCTCCTGCAGACTCCTGCTGGCACAGGAGGCAGGGGAAGCTTGCACACTCATCACTTCACAAGGACTGCGACTGACAGCATCAATAAGACAGATTTCCAAGCCAAGCACATCTCCCTGAATTTGTGTCCCTTTGGTGTGCTCGCGACTCGCTTTTATGCCTTGCTGCACGCAGCACTCCATGGCTCCAAAGGTAAGTTTAGGGACAGCCTCTTAAGGATGCAAAATGTGAAATACCTCTTGTCTTCCGAAGAAACTCTCACCTCCTACTTGAATACCGAGGACTCTCATGAATAAATCTCATTGTGGAAATCCCCAGGCCGCTGCTGAATGAACAGCAGCACCTTTCAGAGGTGGTGTGTCAGTGAACCCTTCCTTGCCCCCATGAGCTAAGAAGCACAGCCAAAAACGGCAAGGAAGGGCAGCCACGCACACAAACGTGCTGCTTGAGTTGTATAAATAGCTTTCCATTAAGTGCCATTAAAAACAGTCATAAAAACCAGTTTATATTCCTGCAATTATGCTTCATTTCCCAGTTTAGGCTTGGTTTATACATTAAAGGTTGTTTTCTCTTAGGCAAACAGAGAGGGGACTCCAAATGCCAAACTCTTTATAGCCCAGGGACTTCATTACACACACCTTCCTGCCAGAATGTGAAATTACTGATCTGAGCTTTCTCTCTTTTTTTTTTCTGCTGCACTCACAAACCTCCATCTGAAAGAAATCCAACTACACAGTGCTTTTCTATACTCAGTTTTCTCTAGGATCCAAGTTCCTTGGATCTCGTATTCCAGCTGGGGTTTGTTTTTAGTCCAGATGCTATTTGTTGTACGAGTCACAATTTGCAAAGAGACCTGGATCTAATGTTTTGTGTGGCTGGCATTCATTTCTCAGTGCAGCTGACAGTCCAGAATTTTGTGTGGTACAGCACCATTCCTGAGGACAACAGAGGATTGTATTAATTGATGAGAACAGACACCTGATGAACCCCTGGGGTTAAAAGGGCTGAAATTCATTCATATTCTGTTCAGGTTTAAACCTTCAACTTCCACACTTCCCAGCAAAAAAACAGCATAGTGGAATCTTCCCTGCTAGCCTAGTTTTCCATTATTGTATTTTTCAAAAGTTACTCTTTACCTCTACTGCAGAGACAACCAGAAAGGTTTGGGTTTGGTTTTTTTTTCTGTGAAAGATGATCATGACTTTTTCTCTTCAAAACATAAAGGCACTTTAAAACAGAAGATGTAAATTGATAGAACTGTCAGCTTCAAGCTGTCAGCTATATTTGCCCCGAGAAAGACTACCTGGGGCCAAGACTCAGGTGATTTCCCTTTAAAATACCCTTACATCTGAATGTGTCTTTGAAAACGTTTTGATAAGCAGAGCAGGGTGAGGATACAACACATAAATTTCCCCCCCGGGTTATGAGGATTTGTCTTGCCTCCTAATATCTCAAAGAAAGAAACTTTTCAGACCTAGTTTTAACCATTACAGAGCAAAGCAGCTCAGGTGAACACAGGGCAAGCTTGCCTGGCTGACTCTAAGGCACACTAGAACTTGTATTCCTTTTAAAACTGCTAGAACAAGTTTTGCCCTGGTGTTGCCATGCAGGCTGCAAGACAATTATAAGATACACCCATCACTCAGAGGAAGGCATCAAGGTCTGGAAAACCCCAAGAATCCATTCAATAAACTGGATTACTCAACAGCTTCTTATATTCCTCCGTCCTGTTTCTCCACAAGCAGAATGGGAGATCAGGTCAGCTTCCATCAGAGCTCTCAGAGGCCTGGATTCCTGGGGAAAATCCCTTCTCTATGAACTCTGATGCTGCCATGAGTCCAGACCTTTAGCTGGCATATAGCAGAACCTAATACTGGAAAACTACACAAGAGCATGGTGAGATAAGTGATTAGCAAATAACTGTGTATTGAAAGGTTTTAAATATATTTCCTCAAAGTGAGTTTATAACTGACTTTTGCTACATATATGCACAAAGCAAGTAACACTTCAAAAATTCATCAGAAATACGTCTTCATTAACTTTTTTTTTTTTTTGAGAAATATTTATCTCACACAAAAATCTATGTGATAGTAGTAAGATACACTGGTTGAAATGAATTTAAAAAATACCTGTTGATTAGATTACTATCTTTATCTATGTCAGTTAAGGATTATTATATCATCCATTTTATTACAGACATCTGGATTTAACAAAGCCATTGTTAGGGTATTACAAGTATTATTAAAAGTATTATTAAAATACTTTTCACCCTTCATAAAAAGATGTTTTAATAATACATCAGACTCAAGGATACAAAGAGTACACATGGAATAAAGCCCTTTGCATCCATGGAACTGTCCTGTGACCGACCACCTGTTCAGAACACTGATGCTGCACTAGAAAAAAAAAACCCAAACAATAAAGCTCATACCTTTTTCAATCCAAGCCTATTTTTAGCCTCTTTTCATAGAGCACAAAAAACCAGAGTGAACATTTTGTGTCAAAACTGATAGGTCAGAGTAGTGGTTGGTATCCAACTAAATGGCAAAGGAAATGATGCATAAAGAAGAAAATTGCAATACAGCCATGGATCACTTTTGACACTTTCAATTAAGGTTTTGTTTAGTTAAGCACTTCCAAGTTTTAATGAGCAGTTTTGCAAAAAATTAATTAAAAGATTTTCACTTTTCTTAAGTTGCCTGACTTCACAAAAAAATCCCCAAAACCCTAAACCATCATATTTGTATTTGATTGTTTTCATACATTTTACTTTCAGATAACTGCACTCCAGAGCAAACTCTGATCCTGAATTCTTTGCAAACTGAGCACTCTACATGGAGTTTGCTCTTCTTTTTATTAGGAACATTTGCATGTCAAGATTCTTAAATTTGCATTATTAACATAGTCATTTTTTAATAATTCTATTTCATGAAGGAAGGATTATTCCATCTATACAAATGCATCTAGTAAGAATTGAAAAATCAACTTCAAAACTGAAAATCTCTCCATAATTAAAGCATAACATAAGTAAACCCCTAGGGTGAACTTCAGCATGGTAGTTTTGTCTGGTAATGCTCTCCTTCCTGCTATTTACTGAGAATGTGTGTTGCTAAGATAGAGGGAAAAAAAATCAAGGTATTTGTTCAGACTCATTTTACAGCAGTGCTGTAAAAACACTGCACCTCTGAATGTGCTACTGTGAAAAACTTCTGTCTTTCCTTCCAAAATAATTTTCATTCCTGCTACTCTTGAATTTATCAATTACCTTCCCAGTGAAATCCCAGCTGGAGGAGGGAGTGGAAAGGTAAAACACATTTTTATTTCTATTTATTCTTGGATGCATCAGATAGGTAGAATCCTTTCCCAATCAAAGACTGTTTTGTTTGATGAGAGCCACCGGGAATGAGAATCAGCACAAATTACAGAGCTTGAGATAACTTTGCTTCAGAAAAGAAAAACAAATCAATCCAAAACCCCCTACAAACAGCAGGCGTGACAATCCAATATCACACTGCATACTCCAATTCATTTCCTTGCTTTGGTACCCACGAGTATTTGCAGTATTAGCCAAAACACCAGAAAAAGCTCTATAATTCAAAATGTGCAATTGCTGTATTTCAATAGCAGTTTTTGCATGAAAGGAAAAAAAAACACAAACAATTTGCAGACAACCACTCCTAGGGCATGTCACAATTTCAGTGTTTACAAGCATCATTTCTTTCAACAAAGCTTAATGTCCCTTTTGAAGTTGCTCAGGAAGTTTGTCCAGATTTCACTCCCTCACAGTACAGGAGATTTGAGACAGAACATAAATATTCTAACAGTTTTGCACTTCCTATTAAGCAGCAATAGGTTTCTACACCATCCAAAACAAAAGTAATAGAGTTATCTATTCTCACAAAAAACGAAGTATGGTTTAAAAACAAAGACTTGGCTTTTATTGATTATAATAAAAACTTCCGAATAGTTTAAATAGTGAGCTACGTTATCATACTTTCAAACTCAACTTCTCCTAATATTTGTCAAACACAGTCTGGAGAATGTGCTTGTTGAAAAAGCAGGAATGTGCAGTTTATGAGTTACATCCCATTGATAAAACTCAACTATAGAGAAGTGCTAAATTACTTTGCAAAATCACAGATGTTAATATCTAGTGGGCAATAAATTTGATTTCTCAAGAATCCCATCCCCTGACTAAAGTCCTGTGCATGCATTTATGTGGGCTAATACATAGTAATGTTGGACACTACTCTGGTCTATCCTCCAAATCAGAACTAAATACAAGAGCTAAGAGCCAAGGAGAAAAGGCCCTCTCTCTCCCCCTTTCACAGCTTGATGCTGGTGGCATCACAGCTATTAGGGACAAATAGGATGATTCACATTCCAGAGGCTCTGAGTAACTTTTGGGGAAAAGAGAGAACGGTATCAGGAATAAAAAAAAGAACTCAAAAGTTTCACTTTGGAAAACAAAAGGTTTTCACAGGAGATAGGGCCACTTTCTCTATTTTCATTCTCAGGAATAAATACTACAGAATTCATTCCTCCCCTAACTTTCAGCCTCCTGCTTCCAGCAAGGTTGATTCTGATAAAGACATTTATGCTTGTTTGGAAAGCAGTCAGATGCAGGAGAAATCATCTTTTAAGTCTACCAAATTTTTACAGCCGTATCCAAGAACTTGCACTGTTTGGTGCTCTCTGTCCAAAACAGTCTTCCAAATCCACCACCAATGTATTACCTTTGTGCTGTGAGAGGAGGATTTCATCCCTGTAATAATCCCTTCACTCAGCTTTGAAACATCATTAATGAAGGCAGCTATTACAACATCAACCTCAGAAATGCCATTAAAACATTTATTCATGCATAAAGGTTGACATTGCAATTCTCATTACCACAGTGTGCTGCCTTGCTAGTCAATTTTTCTTAGAAATATTTAAAAACTTACTTGCTTAACAGCTGCCTATAGAGAGTGTTCACGATCACTTTTTATTCACTTCTCAAATAAGTCCAAAATTCCAACTACACGGTATCATTTTGTGTCCTTTTTCCTCCATTTAAGACAGGTTCTTCCCAGACTGAAATATCACAGCCTATTTCCTGTTTCTGGGCCGTATATTTAAAACAGCTTACTCACCATCAGTGCCAACATGCTGACATACCACAATATTTTTTGCATGAAAAACACTGCTTTGTCCCTTACATTTATGCAACTAAGCAAGTTTAGGGTTTTGGTTTTTTTAAAGCAGAATTTTTCTTCCTTTTTATTTCTCACAGAATTCTATTTTAGAACTTACCCAGCACAGCAATTCTATTTTAGTTGATGCTACTCAGAGACCACCAGGCTAAGCAACGCCAAGCTTCAGGCAAGTGAAGAACAGCTAACACCAGCAGTGCAGGCTTAAAGGCTGAATGGAACACTGCTTTCTAACAGCCCTGTGTACACAAATACAGCCACACCTTAATTATCTCCACTCTTTAAATAGAATAGCTTAAACAGAACTCCATCTATTACCATAACTGCTTCTCACATCCATTTCTACTTGCCCAAATCCCCACAGTGACATTGAGCTCTGCTCTAAACTGGGCTGCTGTTCGTGTTTGAAGAGGGTTCCTGGGTGACCAGCCTCCTATTGGAAAGATCACTGGGGTGAGACATCAGCCACAACTCCCAAGCCAGCTGTGCCCACCTCCCAGTTATCCCAGGCTGTTGTGCCAGGGTTTCTGGCAGGGATTCAGCCACATTTCTTTCCCTAATCCCGAGCCACAGCAATCACACTGCTGAGGTGGCAGTGTTTCATCAATTCCAGAAGTGGTACAGAGCTCCAGGAAGAGCAGCCTGGCTGCTGACACTCAAGACAGAGTCCCTCCAAAATAGGTATGCAGCTCACTGCACTAAGGGAATCAAAACTTGCCATGGGAATCAGAGGTCTGACATCTCTGAGCTGTTTTCAGGTTCCCAACAGCTGCTCCATAACAGCTGAATTGCCATTCTGAAATCACTCAGTGGCAAGCAACCCCAGCAGTCCCCATCCCACACAAATTTTGTGGGAATTTGCATCTTGCTGTCAAACAGGACAGTAAGGCACTGCAACTGACTGGGAACAGGGGTCTCATTTTTCCCTTTCCTTGCCCTCTTGGAGAACCACAGCCCTTTGCTTTGAAAAATGAACAGTCCCACAGAAGTCATCACACAGCTCACATGCTCAGTGTCTACCTTTTTTGTGGGAGTTTCTTTTTTCTTTCGTTCGCACAAAAGAACCACATCTGGAGAAAAAAGAATCATGAAACTCGAGTGGGACAGAGAGTGGCTTGCTATTGCAAAAATGTTAAGAGAAAGTTAATCCACTCAAGCAACATTAAGTTGCATATGGATTCTGGGCTGATATAAGGGACAGATGGCAATTATCTGCCATTTGTTAATGACCTAAATTGTCACTATAAACAGACACGGCTCTCACACAAGTGTCAAGATTATTGTTCAATCTTACAAATAAAGTCTGAAGGAGTTGCCATGCTCAGAGGGGCTCCAACCACAGCAAAAACACTTAGGGAGAAAACCAATGTTCATCTGAAGTGTACCTAACTGGCCTCCAGTTGAATTGCCCCTATTCCCTGTGCAGCTTTCTCTCCATAAACAGACCCTCATTCCACTGGCAAAACTCTGCAATTGCAGTGATTTGGAGAAGGTCTACAGTACAAGGATAATACAATTATTCCTCAGACCAGGCACTGTGGTCCTTCTGCACGCTGTGCATGGGGTGCATTAAGTCCAAAATAAGAGGAAAGTGGGCAGTGTTACTGCTAAGAGGCTAAAATGCATTCAAGCAAACGGCACCTAGAGCAGAGCTCATCAATCAGCTCTTCTCAGAGAAAACTTGCATACCTAGTTCAGTTCTGCTCAGCAATTACTGGCTGATACAAAAAGCCAGGAAAGCACTGCCCAATTAGGAGGAAAACTCTCACTAACCTAAGTGTGGAAAATGAGCTATAGCTTTCTTAAAATAATCTTTTTCCTTTTTCAATAAGGAATACATTAAAGCAATACTTGACAGAGTTTTATTAAAAACATTCATTAGCTTTCTCTGAAACACAGACTTGGGCAAAGCTTATTCTCCCATTATTTTCCCATTTATTAGACCAGCCAAGTCTTCACTTGTTTCATACATTAGATAATGTCTAAACAGCTCCCTTGATCTGTACAGTTCAAGAGGTCTTTGAGATCTACCCTCTGGAACATAATCCCCTATTCTGCTGCAAAATTAGCACTTAACAACCCACAGCTTCACTCTGTTGATGTGATATGTGATTTTGACCAGCACTGCCCTCTGGTCCTAGTAAGATTTTCACTCCCCAGTGCACAGGGCAGCATAAACCCAGTGGCTGAACCAAGCAGGTGCCTTCACTTTGTCAGCATTCAACTGGCCCAGGAAAAGGCAAATTCCTCCACAGCTTTGCCCACCCTGCACACAGTGAGCTCCTGAGCTCCTCTGGCAGCGGTGCCTCCATTTACAGGAGCTGGAGAGCCTCACTGGACACAGGCAACACAGCAAACACCAGAAGAGATCCAGGACACAGATACATCCACAAAAATATTTGGCTCCAGTAGCTTTTTGATTAAGCAGTAATGCAAAAATACACTCGTGGAATGTGAATTAAGGCCTGCTGCAATTAAGGGGATCATCTCTTTAGACGGCAACTCGCAATTTTGCTCTTCTAGCTGTGCCCTGACAGACTGGCTGCACCACACAAAGCTGAATTAGGCAGCTCATCTAAAAGGAGAGAAAACGAACACTGGCCAGCAGGGTTGCTTCTGATGGAAATCCACCTCAATTAGACACAAGTATTTCAGATGCTAGCACCAGAACACACAGGTCTCACCTAACTGACTCCCAAGAGCTGTCCCACGTTTGATGGGGTGTGCAGGCTCCAAGTACAGCTTGGGTGCCTGGGTGTCCTAAGGAAAGTTTCTCGTGGAATGTGCAGCCTGCAGGAAGCTGGCTCCCACCCATGGATGGCAGATGGCACCATCAAAGCAGCACAGCTGTACTGTAAATAACTCCCACACTCAATGAATTACTGCCTCAGCAATGGAAACAGAGCCCAAAGAAGTGGAAAGGCAGCAGTGGTGGGGACTGCACTGCCTGATTCTCTCTGTTGCACGTTGCTGGTAAATCCACCAAGTGGTGGCTGTGCCTGGACTCAGAGGACTCACACAACCTGTCTTCCATGCTTCCAATAGCCCACAGAGAGCCTTCTGCACACCAGTCCCAAAATCCAGCCTGTGCATTCCGCAGGTACAGCTGCAATGCCCCATCCTACCCATCCTGTAGGAACAAGCCAGGCAGCCTTTTTACACGGAGGAGAAGATTCCCCCAGTCACACGTGGGCGATTTCCACACACTTTCGCCTGTAAAACAACAGTGATGTTGCCAGGCATTTGAGCTACACCTGGATAAAACCAGTAAAATCCAGCTACCAATGAACAGGCTAAAAGCAATTTACTAGTATAATAGAAAATAATGCAAGCTTTTATTTCACACCACAAAATACGTCAGTATGGAAGAGAAGCAAGGCTGTATCAGTACATTTCCAGAAATTATTAGGTCTGCTCTTTTCGTGGTAACTAAGTATTATTTAGCAATCGTTAAACTACAATGCAAATATCAGCATTTCAAAATGAAAATAAGCAAAAGACAAGGAGAAATGAAAAACTCAACCTTGCTTAAGGGACATCTTGTGCTAGATCAAGGCTAAATAAGGCACACAGTGCATTATTTCCAAAAATATCAGCCTTGAAGCCAGTAGGCAAATTTTATTCTGCCCACCAAGAGGATAGCTGGAATATGGAACAAACAGAACCACTAAACTCTAAGTTCATGCTCAGCTGAAGAAGCCTCTCCACAGAAGAGTTTGGAGTGGGGAAAAATGATCTGCTGAAGAATTAGTGACAACTGGGGGAATAATCATCTTTCCCAGAGGGTTCTGATTGGTTTAGACTGTTTTTTTCCAAAGAAGTCAGGCATTTTGACAGGTACACAAAGAAATCCAACCACACATCCTCAGTACACTGCATTAACCCAACCAAAACTCAGACCAGCAAAGCACAAGAGAGAAAAGCAAGAGCTTACCACAGATGGTCTGCTGCACCTTCTACTGAAAAAAAAAAACACCCAAAAGAGCCCCAAAAAATCTACAGAAAGATTCCATGTATTGCAATGCAGGCGGTCCTGCATCTCTCCCTCTTTATTTCTATTTATTGCCTAAACATGTCTTACTGTGGGTTTTCAATCCCAAAATGCTTTCAAATTTACAAACAGATAACAAAATTCCCTAACCACAGCACAAATCAATTATTACACTACTTGGCTGGAGTTAAAAATGCTTAAGAAATACATCTTCTCTTCCAAAAAATGCACCACATCTCTGTATTGTCTGCGTACCAAACAAATAAGCATTTGCTTTGTTTACATCTATATCAGGGAAAAAAGACTGTCCTAAGTTTTTTAAGTAGTATGGTTTTAAATGTGACTCCTGACTGGACAGCAAATACCACATTAAGTGGTTCACAGGCTTTATGAATATAGATTTTTATTTTTGTACATAAAATCTATTTCTTGCATGGAAAAGTTGTCCTCTTACTGTAAGAGTAAAACTTCAAATTTTATGTCTGTACACAACTCCAAATGCCATTTGAAAACTAGCTGCAGTGATAGTTAATGACCTTATATAATATCGTGACCTACCAAAGTGATGAAAACAGACTGTCATTTAATGATTTTTTTTTAATCTTTTCATTCATCCAACTCATTACGTGGAAATATTGCAGCTATTCAAGGAGATACTGTCAGTTTGTTTCATATGAAAAACATGACAGAACTGTATCTGGTGCATCTAAATAAACAGAATTGTTCCACCTTTTGTATTGGCAGAGGCAAGAAAAAAATTACGATTTCATCAAAGACACAATAATTTTAAACATTTACTTGGCCAAAATCTTGAAAAGGCATTCCTGTTGGCATGCCTTGGGGATACTGGATGCTAAAACATCTCCAATTATGAACTTACAAAGATTTCAACTTGATATATTTACTCACTCAAAGATTAATTATCCTCTCAACTCTAGGAATAACACACTTTCTTTAGTTAAACTCTAGTACACATATTCTCCCTAAGTGTGATATTATATGCCTCACAGAAATTAAATGCTGAATATTTTTAAGTAGCCTTTTCAAGAAATTAATGGGTCTGGTGGAGGTCACAGCTTAGAGGAATCATGATGTGCTCTAAGAAACACAATCATGAACTGAAAGAACTACATCAAGGTGCTAAAGAAATTTGGTTTTGGTTCCCAACACCAGTGGCCCAAGCAGGAAGCCCCACTGAAAGTCAGAAAAATCCTGAAAAACAAAACAGTTCTAGACATACAGATTTTGCTGAAGAGTTTTAGCACACATATTTGTCCTGGGTTGTAGTTTAGGATGTATTCTATCACCATCTCCATTAATGGCCCATCAATGCCTTGCCATGACTCACAGAGAACTCCCTCCGGGAGCTATCTCTCTTTAATGGGCCATCAAGGACCTCCTCTATGACTCATCATCCCATTGGGAGATGCTCCGCCCACGGGAAGGAGCCAAGCATTCTCACCTGGATATAAACTGGGATTTGGGACAATAGAAGCAGCCCTCACCCACTGGATTCCCAGAGAACTGGAGCTACCAGACCTTTCTATGGGATCACTGCTTCAGGAAGACCACCTCGTCTGGACTGCTTCCATCACCCTGCTCAGGTTGTATTCTGACTCTGTCAGTGGTTTTTTTCTTTTTGTATTGTTGCAGGTTTTTTTTCTTTCCTTTTCTTCTCAATAAATTGTATTTCTGACTTAGAGCCTCTCACTTGGTTTGTTTTCAAACCACAACAATATTGCTGCTGGGTGAGCATTTGAGTGTCCCTGTGCCTCTCACAAGGAGCTGCTGTCCCACAAGGCAGTCCTGTGGCTGTCCTGCATCAACAATACTTCAACAGTGGATTTACATACATCTTCCCCACACTTAATTTTTCAGCTTCAGAGAGAGCAGAAATGTCTTAAAATTAAAAGTTTAAAACGATCACACAGGTGGTTAACAATCCTTACACTCCAATAAACTAATTATTACACTAACTCTTTCTTTGGATTTCACCTGCAAGTTTGAAGACTTCTTTCCCAAGTGGACTGAAGAATGGATTATAGGGAGATGCATATACATAAAAATGCTCATATACATTCATCTAGCACCTTCACATAAATATTACACCAGTCAGCACATAAGTGGCTGGGTGATTTGTGGAGTGAGGCCAATTCTCCACACTAATTTCTGCAGCCTATTACCCACTCCTGTTTGTTATTATAATATCCATGGCTCCCCACAGCAAGCTGAATTTGCTGTTACAAAGAATATAAAGCATGTGCTAATGGCACGGAGTGCAAGGCAAGATGCAGGTCGTGAGAAGGTCACAAAAAAAGTAAAAACTGGGCAAAACAAACAGATCAGAATGTGCAATCTCTTTTTGGTCATAGGTTCCATAAAGAGCCATTTCCAAGAGCACAGGGTATGATAAGTTGCTATCTACATCATCCAATCCCCCTGGAGCATCTCATACCACAGAAGGGAACAATCAAACCCTAAGAACTGTAGCCTAGAAGTCCTCTAAGAGCAACGTGTCTATTTGCTTAGAGACACTTAGGCACATCCAATCAACTTGCCTTCCCCCAGTGCCCCTCTCAGCTTCTTAGATTGGCTGTGTGAAAAATCTCTGACTCTGGACATCAGGAGCTGTTTAAGACTGCCAGGTAAGTGCAGAAGCAGTGCCCAGACACATCTGGCTCAGAGGAATTAGGATCCAGGATCAAACAAGGTTTTCAGTGTCAGCTGGGGAATGTTCTGGGCACCCCATCTTCCAGAGACACTTCACACATCAGTTCCCTGGATAATCTTCTCCCAGAAAGAGAGGAAACACATGATTCTACCTCAGCAAGTGAGATTCAGTGTGTAAGAACAGCACAGGGAGAACCCAGAGCATGTGGGGAAGACCAAAAGCAAAACACAAGAAGGTGATTAAGAGAATGAGACATAAATCACGCTCCAAGAAGGAAAAGCGAGGGCACACAGGAAAAAAAATGTTTGTGGAGACCTCAGGCACTGACCTGAGGAGCATCTTTTGCAATTACAGCTCACTGCACCCAGCTCTGTGAAACAGGATGTGATACCTTCGTACCCCTTGTCACTGCCTGCAGTGGGGAAAAAAGCCAGTCACAATTCTGATGCCTCCAAAAATGACAGAAGTGAGGGCCCTCCAGCCACAGCAACTACAAGCAGAGAATTACTTTTGTTTAACCTTCTTTTTTTTTTCTTAAGTTATTATATTAAAAAAATAAAAAAGGAGAAGAAAAAAAGTCTTTGAAGACACCCTCCCCCCTCTAACAAGCATTCTGGCGATCAAGATCCCTGCTGCTCTGACTGGACAAACACTCATTAACAATCTGCTGGATTGCAGGAGACAAAAAAAACATTGCAGAAATGACTAACAGATCAATTTCATTTTGTTGGATTAAAAAAAAAAAAGTACATATGGATGCAAAGGCATGCCTCTCAAAAAGCCATTGTTCCTTCTGTAATTTCCTTCAAGGTTTTTTCTTCTATAAACTATTTACTTTTCAAGACTATTATGATCTACAAAAGTAATTGGACTGGAGCCATTCTAATGGCTAGCCAGACATTAGGTTCACCACAAGTGAATTTACTCATTCAGCTTCTTCATGGAAGGACAACAAAGCAGTAACTTAAATTTATTATCTTATTCTAACATTTAACTTACTCGGTACAATATAACTGATAACCTTACACTGACCCAAAACCCCCTATACCTCCTATACATTATACTTCAATTTCATGCCCAAAGGAATTTTTTAGGAGTTTTTTGTATTTACAGGCCAAGGGCAGAAAGCCCCACTGCTCCTGAGATTGCACCTCCCACACAGGAGCTCTCCAACCTCAGCCAGTTTTACCCCAGTAACATGGAACTAACACAAGTCTTCTGAAAATTTTATCCAGATCAGGTCTGTTAATTCTGTACATTCTGCATGAAACTCAATGATTCAACTATGGCAGTCTCTGCATTAGAACAGAAAGCACTAAGGACTAAATTTGATTTTAAAAAAACCCTTCTGTCATTTACTTTGAGTTTTAGAAATTAGTTCTCAATCTGAATTTATTTATTCTAAGGTTCAAACCTTTGCATCTTGCTATGCCTTCTATCTAACGAACATACAATTGCTCTTCACTCATTTAAACACAGGCAAAGGACAAGATAAGACCAGCTTTTAACCTGTTTTTTGGGGTTTTTTTAATTAAAAAATGGACTTCAAGTCTCCGACTTCAAGAGGCATTGCTACTCACAGTACCTAGGTCCTTGGTAACCTGGGACATCAACACAGCAAACAAAAACGTTTGACAAAAATCAACCTTGATATCATAGGTTCACCCTGCAGAAAAAAGCTTCACAAACAATACCTTGCATAGCAAATACGTGGCTGTTCATGTGCCACTGGCCTGACAGCATGGATTAGGAGAAAACAAGATTAGAGCAAAAGCATGACTTGGACTTTTTTTTTTTTTTTTTTTCCCTGCTAGCATTCCAAAGCCAATGCCAGTGTTGCAAAGAGAAAACAAACTGAATTCTCTACTGAGCAATATTTCCTCAGTAAAAACCCGTAACTGGATTTTGATCACTGAGTGTTTACACTGAGGGGAGAGGACACACAAGCCAGAAACCAAGAACCACCTCACCTGAAACAAATCTGCCTGCTGGCCTTTGCCAATAGCCACTCATTAATTTCAATCAAAGAATCAGCGTTAACAGCTGATCACTTCTCTTCCTAATAGAACAGTTTGCAACACCTGCAAAGGTATTAACCCAGTACCTTTAAAATGTCACTGATGTAATGATGCAGAACTAGCTGGAGCAAAAATTAAAATAAAAAGTAACCCAGTATGACTAGGTTGCTCTTCAGTTTGCAGGAGTGTGAGTATTGCCAGCAGCAATGAAACCCACCAAAATCTCTTCCCAGCTATTCAGAAATATCCCACTTCGACTGTAGCATCTCTAAGTGTGGGAAAATTAAAGTCAGAACCTAAGGAAGGAAATTAAAAAAGAAGGGTCATTTGCTGTTATTGTTGGTTTTAACCTGACCTGGGAAACAAACAATCCATTTCTGCTTCTTAGGTCTGACATTGGGTATCTCTTTATTTCTGCATGGTTTCATTACTAACAGATTTTCCTCCTATTTAATAAGGAACCAAATAGTGACAAGCTTTTGTATAACATCTGAGGTTTCCTAAATGCCATGTTTATAAATATAACCGCAGATACAAATTATTCTTGCCACCTGTCCCTTAAAATGCTAGGCTGCCCTTTAAATGTTTATTTTACCTGAAGTTCATCCATGTTGTGGAAGTTAATGAGCCTCCTGAAACTGCATCATAAATATCTCCCTCTCTGCAGCATTTCTTTTCCATAGCAAGTGTCTGGGGAACCTCTACAACGATCAGCCAAATGTGGTAAAAGCCCCAATCTTTTGTCGAATTTGTGCATCTTAAAAACAGAGTGAGACTCTTTGTAGCAGCTGTGTGCAAGGGCAGCTGGCACACAGATTAAGTGAGAAGTGACATTTCTCTCCCATGCTCTAAATACAATCAATAGTAAAAAAGTAGATGGATATTTTCATTCCAGCCCATCTGCCTGTGGGCAGGAGCTCAGGCTGGTACAGGGAGCTCTGAGGAGCACACCTTTAGAATTCCAGCCTGCTCATTCATCACCTGCGGCTGTAAATGAACCAGGTTTCAGGAATGCTCTGCAGCAGAGACAAAAATCCACATTAGGACTGTGTGTAAACCATCTCTAGGTCAACTAACTGCCTTCACTTTCCTCAGTTCTGGAACAAAACCATGGAGACAGGTTTTGCTCTTAGGTTTTATCTCTGCAGTCATATTCCTTACAGTGCTACCACAGGGGAATAATTACACTGGGATTTGGTTCAGTGGATAGGAATCTTGAGATTTTTATTTTTTTTTTTCTCTGAAGAGCCATCAAGGGAAACTAATTGTAAAGAATTGTTTTGATGACTTGCTTTTAATGGGAATAATGATTACAATTTTAGAACCTTTTTTGGGTTGTTGGTTTTTTTGGGGGTTTTGTGGGTTTTTTGGGTTTTTTTTCATTCCAGTTTTGCCAGACATCTTTTCTGTAGGCTGCTTCAGAATATGGATATAATGCTCACATCATGTGAGCAACCCCCTGGCATCAGAAACCTCCCAGAGGAGCACAGGACTAAGCTGCTGAAAGAAGCACTCATTAGCAACACTCCTTTTGCAAAGCAAGAGGAAAAGAGGAATAAAAGTTTAAGAAAAGCTCAGACATTTTGACATAACGTGTGAAATAAATATGAGCATAACTTTAATGGTCATTACACCTGTTATGCTGTACATCACAAAACCAAAGGTTACAAAGCACAGGTTCCCAGCTGTCTTTAACCAAGAGGAAGTTTCTGTTGCAGTTCCTTAAACCATAAAGTTCCTCCTTTAAAACTCCTGCAGCACTGGGAGTCCCACACCTCTAACCCCACCTACCAAAGTGCACAGCTCAGGCACTGAGCTGACAGCACAAAATAAAATAATAAAATCAGAAACTCAGTTTCTTCCCCTCTACAAAGTACAAAACGAAGCAAATAGATTTGCTAAAGTGCAAATAGAGAAGGGAAACAGGAGAGTTGCACAGCCACCAGTGACAGGCATCTCTATCAATTTAAAAAGGCCATTTGACAATAGTCCAAAGCTTCCATTGCAGTCCCTGTATGAATTAATTCTGTAAAATACAGAAATTAAAAGAGCAAGTGTGCATTTCTGTGAGACTGTGTGAAATAGGGGGAATAAATGCAGATAGCTTGACCTGTGAGATGTGATCACTGTCTATTTTTAAGAGCATTTACAGAAGGGCAATTGAGGATTCACTATTAAATAAGTCTAGATACACACACTAAATTTGACAGCCCTGCTTGTACAGTGGTAACTCGTGTACCTATCAGCCCAACCTAAACCAAAGACTCTTTATGATTTATTAGAAAAGAGAATAAGTTAAAAGTAGTCTGACTTGCCATCCACTGCTGGATCACCATTTGACTCTGAACTTGAACCATTTACCACAGACCACTGTGAAATATCATTACAGTGTTTTAGGTCTAACTAGTTTTGGTATGAAAGAGATCTCCATGCAGGGGTACATCCTGTAATCACAGCACAGCACACGCCTCTCCTCCACCTGCATTATATCCACGGAACTGCAAGGGAATTCCCACCAGGAAGATTACTGGGTACTTACCAATGGAAGTTTTCCTGCTAAAGCCCACACGGTGCTGCTGGGTTGTGAAAAATGAGGTTTAATTTTTTTGGTAAAAATTAGAAAGTTTAATAAAAGGCCAATAGGAGACAGTGATAATAAAGCAAAGGGTTAATGGTTAGCTTGGCATTCAGCTAAGAGCACACTTACTATCTTCGGAGACATTCCTTAAATACCTTTTCTATTACATCAGCCTGTTGCATTTTCATGGTCATTATGCATATTCATACTCTTCTAGGAATTGTTTAGCAGGGCCACTCTTTGGGTCTGCACTTTTACAGCATGCACGTTTCTTGGCTGTGGTTTTTAGTCCATTCTGTTTATCATTTTTAATTTGGGCCTTGATCTATGTATTTTTTAGACAGCAGATGCTGATAATTGGCATATTAGTAGCAGGGTCCCCATCATATGTTCACTGGATGTTATCCCAACTAAGCAGGCAGGTCAAGCACACTGTATCAGCTATCACTACTATACCTAATTTTGCTAATAGCAGAAATAAAAACTATACACAGCAAAGCTATTTTCACATTATACATAAAGCGTTTATCTTAATACTCTACAAAAAAAGCCAACATTATAATATGTATTTCTAAAATGGGTGAAGAATAGGTCCTGCACTGCTCCCCTTTCTTTCCCTTGAGTCACCTCCTGCAATTCAGTGAGGCTGGGCTGGATACAGATGGCTAAAATCTGCTCCCCAGCGTTTAAATTCTCTCTAATTGCTCACCTGAGGTTACCGGAGTTCCATCCTCAGTGAGGAATGCAGTTTCTACACTTATGCTTAGAGCCCAGACGTTTCAGAACAACAAGTAGAAAAGGAGTACATTCAAGCTACAAAAAATTCACTCTTCCTCATAACACTTTGGCTAAATGTTTCTTGGTCCTTGACATTATTGTAATCCTTGTTTTAATCTAGATCTGGTTAGAAACAGTTAACAACGAAGAAATTATATTTTTGAAAAATGCACTCTGCTCTTTTGTAAACTAAAAAAAAGTTTTACTGTGAGAGGCTCCATAAGTAAATCCTGAAGACCCTCTTAAACCCCCTCTGAAGTACATTTTGTAGGACCTGAGTAAAGGCACAATGCAGAAACAATCTGGTCTATCAGCCTCTGCTGTGAATAACACCGCTTGAGCGCTTCATCTTCTGCAGTTCTTGAGCATTTCCCAGAGGTCATCATCCCCAGGGTGTCCTTCTCACATAGCTCACATCACTTGCTAGGGATCTGCCTACACTGTTTCTCATGTTTGCATTCCATATAACATGTCAATCCAGAAAAGCAACAAAAGTGTGGAATGTATTAAAAAAGATTATACCAAGATGTATTTGGAGTAGGCACTTCACGTTACAAGCTGCTTTTTCTTAGTGACAGTTACTCTCAGCTGATTTTTCCACTTCTAACACTGCTGCCAAATCACTGACAAGGACTTGCAGGAAAGGATAACTAAACAGAGAGAGAAAAAGCAAGGCATATGCTGAAGTCATACCATATCTTATGTCATTTCTTGTGACTTCCCAGACTGAGGAAAGATTTCAATAACAAATAATTGTTTTACATTATTTTTAAAAAGCCAGTTTTGAAGCGACACCTGGTATACACAGAATCACAGAATGGGGTATGCTGGAAGGGATCACAGGGGAGGATCATCTGGTGCCACCTCCCTGCCCAAGCAGGGACAACCCAGAGCACAGGGCACAGGAGGTTCTGGAGTATCTCCAGTGAGGGAACCTCCACACCCTCTCTGGGCAGCCTGTTCCAGGGATGATCAGTGCACAGTGACAAAACTCTTCCTCATGTTCAGGTGGAACTTCCTGGGCATCAGTTTCTGCTCTTGCCTCTTGTCCTGTTGCTGGGCACCACCCAACAGAGCCTGGGCCATGCCCTGACCCCTCCCTGCAGACACTGACAGACACGGATGAGCTCTGTGCACACTGCTGCCACCAGCATTGCTCAGAAAATTTATTCTTAACCTCTTTAAAATGGGGGAGTGAGCCACAAAGCAAACCACATGTGTCATAAGGGCAATTAGTGACACAGATTAATGCTATTTATTCATTGTTTTCTAGGCCTGTCCAAAAAGCTCGTCAATAGCAACCTCATTTCATAAGCTACTCACACAGTTAAGGTCAGCAAAAGTGCCCAGCTCTATCTCAAAATGAAAATCATTAAATATTTTACTAGATCAAGGCAGGCCCAGATCAAAGCTAATTACTCAAGCATCTTTGTTTCAATCATCATGTAACAAGTCACTTTCTGCAGTGCTGCTGCCAGAGGTTACCCAGCCCATCCTGGGAGAAGAGCCATAGGTTTTGTTGAGGGTTTGTCTGAAGGTGTTCCAGTACATGGGTTTCAGGTTTTCTAACATTTTCAGGTTTTCTAACGTTTTCAGGTTTTCTAACGTTTTCCAGCATCTCACTTATCTCACCTGGGATATCAGTCACTGGAGTGCCACAATAACGTTTGGGGTTTTTTCCAAGAACTGTGACATCCTTTCCTCCCAGGCTAACAAATCCACAGCCCAAGAGGCAGCGGTGCCTTCCTTCACAGGGCCCCAAAGTTGTCAAAAACAGATCCCCAACGTGCAGGAGGAGAGCAAAGGCATTGCAACAGGGGCAGTGAGGAACACCTCTGAATGCAAAGCCTGCACCTGTAACCCCCAGAACCACACATTCAGAGCTTCCACCTTTCCTTTCCCAAGAATGAAGGGCAGCACATTATTAATATCAGCCTAAGGCAAATGGAATGACATCACCAGCATTCTCCTGCAGACCTGCCTGACTTCTAAATCATCCTACCTGTTACTTGTTTTGCTGTTATTTGTAAAGTTTAATGCACATTTAGATGAAATATGTATGAGAGCATCACACAGAAAAATCTCAAGCAGGCTGTGCCTCCTGCACAGGCATTCATCTTCCCTACAGCAAAGCTTTTAGGTGCATGGAGCTTTATCTTCCCTTCTGTAGTGAAATATCAAAAAAAAAAAAAAAAAAACCAAACCCAAAAAAACACCACCCAAAAAAAACCAAAACAAACAAATGAAAAACATCGAAAGGAAAAGCAAAGAGTTTTACTAGTTTTCTGGCTGATCTTTTTAGCAAATATATTTTCAACCTTTGTGTCAGAGTGCAGGTTATATAAAAACAGTATGTGAAGAAATGCAATTTTGAGAAACAAAGAACACTGAAAACCAAAGTCATAAAAAAGTCATTTTAAATAACAGTCTAACAATACCTAGGAGAGACTGCATCTTAACTTCATTTACTCTTCACTCCTAAGCTTTAAAGACATTTGAGACACAGTTCTGACAGAGAAATTCAGAGTATCGAGTGTGTATTCAAAAGCCACTGAAATAAGAATATCATTTTTATGTAAAATAAAGCATCATCAAAAAAGTCACACTGACGAATGAGTCACCCTCTTTTGCATGCCATCTTTAGCTATCAATGCCACAATTGGTTATATAAATAAAGGCATAACGTTGAGAAATTCATTTAAATTAGGATCTCTGAGCAAAATGTAGATAGGTACAGGTCAGATGCACATGACACAGGGATGGAACAGTGACCAGAAAAGCCTAGATAAAATTGTTTCTACCTTAGCTGTTCTCACAAGTTTGTATGAACTAGATCAGCAATGATCATTTTTACTGTCTGTTAGCCAAGCTATCAAATTTGTATAATGTATCACTGATTCCATGAAAAAGACCTGGCAGAAGAAATGCTTAGCTTTGGAAGTGTTTGTTCAGCTTGGTCAAGAGCAGAAGATCATCACGCTGATGGAAGGGGGAACGGAGGGAATGGGCATGGAAAACCACAGGTGGCATTAAACACTGAGACCACACCCAGCTCAGTAAATCTGTGGGGTGAAAACAGTTGAAGTTTCTGAAGAGAATGGAAAATATTATCATGCATGCTTGCCCTGCTCTTGCTGTTTATGGCTGTTGCTCAAGACTGGACATCTTTCATTTGATCCAGGACTGATTGTTAATAAAAAGCAGTGTAACAGGAAAACAGGCCGGAGAGATGCTACATAGAGCACCACACCACTGCATACCAAAGGAACAATCCACATGGAAAACATCTGATTCAAATTCGCTTTCACATCTAATGAAGCTTGGTGGCAACATGACAAAACTTCACTGGCCCCAGTCTGAGTGACAGATAAGATAGTATTCTGTGGGGTAAAGGAACTGTTTAAAGGCATTGTGCACATAGTCACACCAATAATAAAATAGCCTCTAATTTTGTCTGCATTCTTTCGTGTCCTCCTGCCCATCCACTTGCTTGTCTCATCTGCATATCGTGATTGCTTGTTGCAGTGCAAACCATTCAGGACAAGCACCCTGACTGATGTTTGCACAGGGCTCCACGCAGCAGGGAGCATTTGGTGCAAGCCTCTGGCCTCTACCAAAACAGAAATGGTGGGCAGTAAGACAGGGGAGCAGCTGAGGGTATTGGCATGTCAGTAATGTCAATTCTCTGAGAGCAGCACCAGACCTGCAGTGAGCAGCAGAAGGACCAGCAATGCAGGAGCCATTTCACCTCTGACACATGGCTACACGACTCACCTTTTAGTCCTTTCTTAAAATTCACTTTCTCCTAAAGGCAATTTATTCATGCCCTACAGCTTCACTTATTCTATATTAACAAATATCAGCTGCATAATAAAGGCCAAGTTCAGCTTTTATTTTTAACTGAATGCTCATCATCTCCAGCAACATCCCCATTTTCCTCCTGTTTGCTTCTCTCTTCCATATCTCCTGTTGTTCCCCTTTGGCTTCAGCCTACCTAAATACAGTAGATCCATCAAAAGGCCTCTCTTATTTCTGTAAAGGAAACTGAAGACCTGAGCCACTGTTAATTCATTTTAATTCATGTTAATGTAGAGAAGCAATGAAACTGGCACAGTAATAGGGCATCACTGTAACACATGAGCAGCTTTGCTGCCACTGGCCTCAAATGAGGATTCTTTTCCTTTTTGGTAGCCTTGTGTTCACAGCACTTCTAACTTCAATACTCTACAGATTGCTTTACTGCTCAAAGAGAAGCCCAGGTTTAGTTTTCCCTCAGATCTCACTCTGGTTCAGCATTTGTACATCCCAAGAAATAGGTACAAATATTAGCTAGGGAACAGCATTGTTTTGTCTCTGATCAGAAATGATAAAAGACAATTTACAGCAGAAACACTGTGGTGGTCTCCCTTAAAGCACATCACAGCTGTGTTTTCAGGGGTAAGGAAAAAGAAAATCTTCTTGCTGCATGTCTTGGTTTCTGGCATAATATACTAAAGATTCAAAGAAACACTGTCAACACTGTTGATGCCACATCTGTACTTGCTTTGTGGATATTCTTAGAAAATTAGAGATGTTGCAAATTTGTCTAATTTTTTATATACACCAGAGCAAAAATTAAGGACTACTTTAACCTCATCTGTCTTTGCAAAGCTACATCAATTCACACTGCCTAAATTTGACTTACAACTCAGTACTGTTCTCTAATATAGCTAGCTCTCCGATTTCTGAACAGATTTTCTTATGAACATTTTCAAAATTTCATGAAGTTTCTGGGCCTTATTATTCTTCACATCTCATCTGAGCTGTATCACTTAGATATTATCAGGCAGAATTAGATTCCAAGAGCTTTACATTAATGTAACATCACAAAATGTTCCCAGAATTGGTGTTACTGACCCTGCTCTCCAGGTAAAATCAAACAAGAGTTGCATAGCAGAGGGGAACTAGGCTCTCAATCTCAGTGCAACAAAAAAATACATCCTATTCATTTTGTCTTTCTAACTCTAGAGATGTGTGTACCAATAATCTTTTGCAGCAGATCCCTCAGAAAACCATTCTCCAATCCTCCAGTGTACAAAGCCTGAAAAATAACATGGCTAAAGAGAACTTGTCTGATTTGCCTCCCAAACACAATGTGCTCTTGTTTTCCTTCACTCCCACTCTAGTTCAACACAAAAACTTTTTCTTTCTAGCAGCAGTACATCTTTTTCTGTCATACAAGAAATTTTTAGCATACTTTTAAATAATTAAGTGAGCAGAAAGGGGAATATTACATGGCCTGTTCATTATTGCCAGTTTTTAACTTGCTCCTCCTGTTCTCAATATCCTCCATACACCTGCCTGGAGTAACTGCAAGAAACCACAGAAGGGGAAAACACGGCTCCTTTTCAGATCTCAAGTCTATCCTTGGCTATATGGTCATTTTGCAACACTTAAAAGAAAAAAAAAAAAAAAAAAAAAAAAGTGCAGTTTAAAAGATGTTGTCTGCTATTGGAAAGCAAGAAGCACCAAGGACCCCCATGGTCAAACTAAGGAATATTAATTTATGAAAACCTGGCTAATACAATGAGAAAACTTGTTTGCCACATGAAGGAAATGACGGACACAAAGCTTTCAAAGCAGTCTTATTAAAGCCCCAGAATGCCTCATACAATCGGAGGGAAAAGGACAGCAAGAGGCTCAAAACCAGATAAAGGTGAGTGGATTCTAGATAACACTGACAACCTGAAGGTTATCGGTATTTCCAAAAGAAAATTCCTCATCTCACTCCATTTAGTGCCACTCATGACCATCACCAGTAAGAAATAAACCAAACTACACACTAAGCTTTCATTCTCCCTCCCCTTTCACAAAGTTCACAAAGGCAGAGCTCAGGGGAGCTAAAGCAGTAATTGGACTGACTCCTAAGGCAGGAGGGATTTATTCCTTGGGAAGGATGCCCTGGGTGAGCAGAGTGCCAGCCTGGGGACGGCCCTGGCACTGGCACCTCTGTTTGTAGTGCTCTGCAGAAGCTGAGGTGCCAGTGCAGCTGGGGTGGGAGCTATGGGACCCATCTGTCCCTTCTGGTGGGCACTGCAGTGTTGGAATGAGTGCATGAATGAGACGGGACCACTGGGAGATGTTCCTCGAACTTTTATTGCAGCATCAGTCTCACACCACTCCAACCAGGACTTCCTTCTCTCTCCATTATCCCAAGAGATTGGCCTCTTATAATGACAGACTTAAAAGACTGCTTTTTTCAGCATTCCACTTCATCCAGAAGATGCTCTGTGACTTCCATTTTCAATTCCAAGTACCAACAGGCGAGAGCCGCTGAAGAGATACCACTTGGTTGTTTTACCCCAAGGCATGAAAAACTCTCCCACTATCTAACAATAGGGTTTGAGACAACTGAAAGATGGCAACAGGTCACATCCTGCCACAGCAGCAGCCAAAGATGTCTTTGTTACAGGGCATTTTAAAAACTTTCCAGTCAATAACATATTGCTAAAGCTTACAGACAATTGCTCTAGTCAATCACTAAAAGCTCACATACACCAGATTCAAACAGTGCTTGCTTCTTTGCTTTCTAGTAGCAATACACAATACCCTTATTAAGCTTAAAACCGTCTACTATCTTGCTAGGCATATATCTTTCTGCAGTCTTAAAGTCTATCCTAGCCAAACCTAAAACTCAAACTACTGTTTTGTGTCCTTGCTTGCTGTGCCATTGTAAGCTTTCCTACTTTCAAGCTTTGCAGCTGCCACTAATTCTAAGTTCCTTTGCTCTGTTTCTGGGGCCTGCTTTCACTGAAAGTCTTCTTGCCTTTAGTATTGCCCACGCTGCAGGACCCAGCCACACACTGCTGAAGCCAGCAGCACTCACCTTGATCAGGCTCTGACACAGTCTCTGCGCCAGCCCTGCTCCTGCTGTCCCCACCTGGCAGGGGGCTTTGCACAACTGAGGCACAATGACAATCTCAGACTCGCCTGGCAAACCTTGTGGCTGCTCTGCCACCAGCCCCAGTGGCCAAAGGTCACATTGAAATACATGCAGAAAGATAAAAAACCCTCTAGGCATTCACACATCACTTAGGCAGCACAAAGCACTTTTACAAACAGGAATTGTGCCCATTCGACAGAGTTGTGAATTTACAAACAGAATGCATTTGCCCTGTGTGTGGATATACTGAGAAAAGGGTGAGTTCTACAAAATCCTTTTGACAATACAGAAGTCAAGAATGAATTTGGAGCATAATGAAGCCACAAAAAAATTCCAAGATCACAGTAATTGCATTTACTTGAAACAGCTGCTGTCAAGCTCCTCAGCTTGAAATTAAAAACTGATAATAAGAAAGTACAATGAAACAATTTTCAGATAGGAAAATTCCCATGGTTTAGGGTAGTTTTGTTATTAGGGCAATTTGAAGACTCGTTGGCTGCCTAGAACCTGTTCTTGAGCAGCATTATTCCACATATTTTGTCATTTGAAAATATTGGAAGATAGCAACTTTCCTTAGCCTCCCATTTCATCAGCAGCATCTCCTGTAGCTCAGATATCTGTGCTGCAAGACCAAACAGTGCACATGGCCAAAGGACACGGATCTAACCATGCCTCAGCTCCCCATGTTTCTGTCTCCAGCTGACTGCTGCTGTGGGATGAAACATCAGACCTTAGAACAAGAACTCCAAAGTTGTTTTCAAACTCAGGGCTACCTCTGCAGGGTTTTTTGCATCCCCACAGTGAGTGTTTTATTCTGTCTGCATGTGGGCATTCAGTGCCTTCACTGACATGAAGCAATTAGGACACATTTTTACAACCAACGGGAGGTAATCTGCTTTAATTTTTTGAAAGGGAAGGATGGGGATAACAGGTGAGGAAAGGAGTGAATACTGACCTTGTCAAAACTTTTTTTTTTCCCCTCAAAGCAATGAAAAAACCCCATTCTTTCAGAAAAATACAAGGTTGAGCCAACAAATATAGCATTTGCATAATAAGTCCCAGCAGGCTACACACTACAGAGTAAATTACTATTGGGAAATACTCCATATAGATGATAATTTTTCTGGATACTCTCTACAGAACAACTCAAGAGTAGAGATGCATAAAAGTTGTCATTATTCATAGAAATTATGTATACATCTCTACAGATGAAAAGAAATGCAAGAAAATACACGACAAAAATGTGCATATTATTGAAAAATGTTTATAGGAATATAATCTAATACCTGTATAGTACAACAATCATCCAATATATGTATTAAAATTCTATGTAAATATTTCAAGATACATAATTACAGAGGTGTAGTATATATTAAATATAAAGGTGTGTAACATGACAAAAATTGATGTGAAATTGAAATGCAACAAACACTTGTTTCCTAGGCAAAAGCCCAGCAGGTAAAAGGTACAAACCCCCAAGAAGTCTTCAAAAAAAGCAGCAGTACATTTTTTTCACACCATCACATTAGATTAGCAATATGAAAAAACTGCAAGTAGAGAAAAGGTTGAATATGAAAACTAATAATCTTTGTCAAAACAATAAGGAGAGACTGCCAGGTTTATGGAATAGAGCTGCAGCTCCATGTATTAACTCAGATATTCTGCTGTCAGTGTCCAGCGATGCTCTAAACAAGGATTGACTTGTATTCCTCAGCCCTGTCCAAGACTGGCTGTATTTTACCTAACCCTGCTGTAAACCTTTGGCAAACATGCTTACAGCACCTCTTTTAGCAAGTCAAAACCTGAGATGGTCAGCTTTTCAGCAAGTCAAAAGGATTACAGAGTAATTCATCAGAATACCTAATAAATAAAAAAATAGATCAAAAAAATTTAACCACAAGTCCCTTCTTTAAGCCTCCAATGTGAATTTACAAATATTTTTCTGAACATGTATCACATATCATCAAAGCTCAAGCTCAAAGTACAGATTCAATCACCACATGATAAAACTGTTCAGGAGTCCAGATGGAGTTTTCTATTCCATTTTCTCCCTGAGCAGTATTTTGACAGTAGGTGCTCCCTAGCATGGCCAGTTTAATTCTCGTGACAATCCCATCCAACTCCAAAGACTGCTTAATGACTTCTGAAAAAATCTTTTATGCATGCAAATCTCAAGGATCAGGTTGAACACAGCTCCAAATTTACACTCCTCCTATCTGGGAAGACTCTCATCTCTGAAACTGGGGAAGGAAGAAAAAAAGGCCCTGTCACCCTTCCCACCGCCCCCTCAAAAATCCAACAAACCCAAGCTGACATTTTCAATTAATCCCTTCTTTCCTCAGAAGCTGAAAAACCACCAGTCATAATCCAATAGGGAGTTTACTATTAGTCTTCAAATGCAGACTACGGAAGCTTTTGGGAGCTCACTAATCTTTAGTTGAGAGTCAAATATTATTTGAGTGGAAAAAATAAGCTGATTTTCATCTTACTAATTACTTCCCAGAAATTTTGTCCAAAACCTAATGCCACTGGATGTGTGCTAAAAATTTTATAGATGCTGAATAGGGGGCTTTTTGTTGGGGTTTAGGGGTGGGGCTTTTTGGTGGTGTTTTGGTGGTTTGTTTTTTGTTTGTTTGTTTGTTTTTGGTTTTTTTTGTTTGTTTGTTTTTTTGTTTTCTTTGAACTGAAATTTAATGTCCCAGAACTGAAAAAATTTAAATAGTGATGTCTGGCAAGAAAAATATCACCTGTTTCGCACAAAGTTCCTTTTTTGCTGTAACTTCCAAGTCCACTGTGTACTATTTACAAATAAATACAGTAAGAAGAATCCAACATCCTGACTACTACACCTTTACAGATGTTGAAAACTAAAAAATGGTCTCATCATTTAAGTTTGGTTTTTTTTTTAAACTACAAATGTCAAAGTCTATAAAACGCAAAAGCACAGATTTTCAGGATTGTCTTTGTAAAACTTTTTTTTTTTTTTTTCCTCATAAATATCTTTATCTAGCACAAAACTCAAATAATTTGTATAATGTATGCTACTGGTTTTCACTCCCATTGAGATTTTGGTGTCATCAACCAATTCCTCTTTTCTAATACCCAGTGCAGGTCTGGGAGGACTATTTCTGATCCTGGACTATTTTTGACCCTAGTTGTGTTTTGAAACACGGCATAATTATGGCTTCCAATGAACTTGGTTGTGCCTTCACTCCATAACACACCATAAATAAAGTTAAAGAACACACAGAATTTCCAGCTCTTTATCTACACCACTGCTCCATTGCTTTCCACCCTTTTCCAGCCAATACAATGGTGAAAGAATGCAGCAGTGGGGAGCTAAAGGAAGCGAAGGATGGGAGGCATTCCCTCACTTCCAAGTCTGTAAAAGACCCTGTGACAGGTGTGAGACATGAATTTTGAAGAATAAAGGACTTTAGTTAAACTAGATATTGTTGAGGTAAACTTCCCTTTGTTAACAGAAGCCGGGTTTAAGGAACTGATAAATCAGGAAGCCTGTCAACTTAATCCATAGACTCCAAGAACACAATGTGATCAGATAGTCTTGAGAAAACAGGATCCAGGTGTCACCAACACTAAAAGGTTAAAAAGTCAAAGCGAGGAAGACCCATCTTACTTCATCATTTTGAGACCCCACCCCATAAGAAGGACCACCGACCCATTTCAAAGAACAAACTACACATGCTTAATTGCTTTTTGGCTAATTACCATACAAAGCGGGGAATGGGATGGACCAGAGTTATGAATTTGTATTTGGGGTATTCAACACTCTTGTACATAAAAGGACCCTGTGATCATCTGTAAATTGCGGTGTGTATTTGGGAGCTATCCCTCACGCTGCCCGGCGTCGTAATAAACATCCACTTTGTAACTTCAAACTGTTAGAGAGTCTGTCCATCATAGTTGGATGTCGGTATTAGATCAATATCTATATTTTTTTAATAAATCAGGTGAGACCTCTCCATCCTTCCTCGCAGCCACCCTGTGCTCACAGGAGATGCTTTCAGACAAAAGCATCTTGGAGTGGGCTGTGCTTTTTTCCCAGGCCAGCCTGGCCCTAGCCACATGGAGCTTCTGGAAACAGCAACAACCAATTTGCTCCAGCAGTCAAACACATTCCTTTGGCTTCCTCCTCGGGCCCCAAACTGTTCCCCTGGGAAATGACTGCACCCCTGGCTACAGCTGAGCCTTGCCTCCTTCTTTTCCAGGTGACACTGCCACAGGGGAGTGCCTGTAGGCAGACCCAAGCTGAAAAAGCAGACTGACCAATTCCAGCTTTAGTGTGTTAGGCACACATTTTCAGACTGCAGCAAAAGCCACGAGCTGTCAGTGCTCACTGTTCTGGATCGAGCTGCAAGGCTTAGCCAGGAATTGGGTTAGAGTTACATAAACCCTAATTCAGAAAGGATTTCAGCTCATCGTCTGCTTCAGCTAACACAATTACAGAAGCAGCTTTGTCAATACACTGAAAAGATTTATTCTTTGCAAATGTTCCTGTTGCATTTACAGTCAGAAGGGAATTAGGACAGAGACAAATGATGCCCACTGTGCGGGCAAAGTTTCCAAAGGAGACGAGCAATGGGGAGGAGTTTGGGTTCGTGCTGACACACCATGGATGGTGAGGAAGTGAATCCTCCCAAATCCACAATGGGGAAGAGAAAAAATATGTGCTCCTTCCCCAAGAGATGTCAGCAATTACTCTGCTTACTGAAACGAAGGGGTTATGAAATATGACTTTGTCAAGTTTTTAGTTAAAGCTGCTATGAAATTCCACAATAACTGGCCATTCACCTTAAATCACATAAGCATTTCAAGCAACTGATTGATTTAAAAACCATGAAAAACAAAGAACCCCTATGACATCCTCAGCTTGCATTGGTTTGCATGTCTCAGGAGCATGCAACTAAGCAAAAAGCACCAGAGGAAAAGCTCTGGACTATGACATAATGACCTGGTGCTGGCCAGCTCACCTTCTCTAACATCCACGTATCCACTGCCCCACAGAGAAGCTGTCTCATCACCACTAAGTGGGAGAAGGATCAATCTCAACTTCAGCATGTGTTACTGGACTTTGTAGGACAAAACTCAGCATCTCAAGTTCTCCATCTCTCACTTGTTTGAGGTGCTGTTCATTCCAGAAGCTGGATTCTGCCTGTCCTGAGTTACACAGCACAGACAAGAAAACAGGCAGGGGCTTTGGACAGACCTTTCAGAATCAGGTGAGATTTGGTATCAAGTCAAATAACTTTGATAATAATATATATATATTCAAATTCATGATTCTCTTCTGTCACAGAGAGCTGTTTAAAAGCTATTTTGAGTAGGAGAGGAGTACTTGTACTGTTTTATGGAAACACACAATTGACTCACACACACGGTTTGCTTGACAGAAGAGACGCCTGGAGCACAATTTTGTAATTAGGTTCTGGTAAAAGTAAAAAAATTATGCCTGAAATAACATTTATATCAATTCAAACTACAGAGGCTGAACCAAGCATCTCCAACCTTTGGCACATCTGAAACACACAGCACTGCTTTTTCTAGATACTTCCATGTGCTGCTGGTGCACTACACATTTTCCCACACCTGTGGAAGCCACAGGTATTATTAACTAACACAGGTCAGGACAGGAGCTGCTCACAGCAGTTTGCCTTCGAGTTTCACATCTGTTACATTCCAATAACTGACAGGCATGAAAAATAACCTGGCACGCCTCTCATTTGGGGGTGGGATGTGCTGCAGGAACACTCCTACAAAATGCATTAACACATTCATGATGGGGCTCCTGAGGATTCTTTCTCAAAATGTAAAAGACTTTTTTTTTTGTTTTTAATTGTGGGTGAATCAATATTCACGTCTTAGACTTCGTAATTATAAATAAACTCTCTCACTTTCCAGTACTGGTCATTACACAGCTCCTGATGACCACAAAGAGAGCAGCATGCAGCAAAATCCTATTTATTCATTACCTCTTTCCTGCTCATTTCCAACCAGAACCAGATTTAACAGACCTCTGAGCAGCCAGAAGACTTGAAGGGTCTGAGTGGCAGCATGAAAACAGAACTGAGAGAAGAGGCAGCAGCTAAGCAGAGGAATGGCACACCAGTGAGTCCCTTCAGGATATCACGTAAGAATTTAGCATTCTCTTGTGAAACAAGCCAAAATTATACAGGTGGGGGATTTCAGGCAGAAAGATCAAGGACTTTAAAATCTATGACAGACTTTAGGAGTCTGTGGCAGAACACACATGCACACCTGAATACAGTCCTTCTGTCATCTCTTGAACCAATCTTTGGGGTTCCGTTTTTGGATCTTTGAAATTCTTCAGAGGAAGGGAGAAGAAAATGGGAATTGCCTGGATTCCTCTGAGAAAAACAGAATGACATGTAAGGCAGCTGTGGGAGTATTAGCAAATCCTAAGTGTAAAGATAAACCAAGAAAAAGTACACATTATTTTGAGCCTTAGAAGAGTCTGGATTTAACTCAGAGGAAAGAAGGCAAAGGGTTCCTAATCACTGTAATGAAATGCTACACTAACTGAACTGCAAAGCCATGAAAATTGGTTTCTGTTCACACCAAATCACACTAAACGTGCATTTCACCACAGGATGAAGTTCAGGTGCTAATCTACAGAGCAATGCCATTTTTTGACATTATGTCCGTACATTATTTACTCAATTTTAAAACGTTTTCACTGCCTTGAAAGATAGCACAAAAGGAGAGCAACAGCTTGAAAAAATAATGTGCTCAAAACACGAGTAAAATATCTTCAGGGAGGAACAAAGCTTTGACTGCATTTTAATTTCAATATTCCTCTATGACCTGTGGTTTCAGCCACAGACAGATATTCCAGCTATAAGATGCAGCTTATTAGTGGCAAACTACCCCAGTGCTAAAAAGGATAATGAAAGAAATCTGTTAGTAATAAATTACCATGAGAGAAAAATTGGTAAGAAAAAAACCCCCACAAACCTTCAGATTATAAAGACAAGAAAGTAAACTCCTCTTTCAGAAATAAGAAAAGATGTTTCTCAGAATGCCACAATGTTAACAGAAGTTTTAGGACACCAGGATTTCTGGCGGAAGAAGCCTTACAAATAAGTGGGAGATTGATCACTGAACTATGGATGATGGAGTTCTGGGGCATGGCAGCCATTTAGTTAGGCACCAGAAGTCAGGTTTTCCCTTGATGTAGTGCAGCCTTTAGGATCAAGCTATTTGAATTTACTCTCAGAAATGTTAGCCTCAGTGCTTACTGGTGTCACAGCTAGTTTGAAATAGGGATCAGCAGTGCCCAGAGATAACACCGCTGCAGAATAAACACCTGCCAGCTAAACTGACAGCTCTTCAAAGAGGCCTCTGGACACCAATCCCACCAGAGCCAACAGCAGCTGAGTTAAGCTGGAGGTTCACAAATGGACCAACTGAAGAGTTTTACCTCTCTCAGTCTCAAGGCTCACTGTCAACAAGGTTCAAGGAAAGCAAATTACATACGACCAAATTCCTGCAGTTTGCAAGTAGTTTTTCACATAAACTCCGTAAGAATCTCCAAATCACGTCCTAAATTTAATTAATGCATGCATCTTGTCAGTCATACCAGCATACAAACACCGGTCAGGCCACAGGCACCACAGTATTATTGCTACAGTCATCACAGTCATCACAGCTTTCCTAAGCCAAACACAAATGTAAAGTGGTGTCACTTGGTTGATCCCAGTGGTGTGACATTACAGCCAAGCTAAGCAGTGACAAGTATGGATTTCCTGTATCATTCTCAAAATATACCAGCCTGTGAATCCACAGAGACGTGCACAACCCAAACTAATAAACTTTTTAGTGGCACTGGGTAAAATTGGTGTAAAACAGTCACATTCCCATGCAGTGAATCCAACTGTTCTGAACTTCCCTTTAGCATTTTTAATTAAATAAATAGTGACATCAAGTTTTTAAAAAAACAACAGTTTGAACTAAATGAACAAGTCTTCCATGTAATCCTAACATGGAAGTGACAGGATTAGGGCAGCATTCCCCAGCCTCTAACCCTCTTTGTAATCAGTTTCTTCACCACAGGTAAACCACACCCCACTTCTTCAATCAACTCTTTTCTGAGACACCACTCACTATCTACTCAAATATTTACTCAAAGCTATTAAGTTTTACAATGGTAAAAGGGTTAGAGGGCAGCAGAGAAGTCAACTGCAAGGTCTTGGGGCAAAATTCAATTACTCCAGGAATTACTACCGAAGTAAAATGAATGTACAAAGAAATAATTTCTTTAAGCCAAATAAATACCATTTCGTGTATCTTCTGAAACAAATCAAGCTTTTAAATTACATACTACCTCTACTGTTTCTTCATTATTCCCTCATATCATTTAGGTTATAAAAAAACCCATTAGATTGAGCCCAACATAACACTGCCAAGTCCACAACTAAACCTCTACAGATGCAAAGAGATGCAAATCCAGTCAGTGGAGTGATACTGGGCCTGGGACACTGTAAAAAGGTGCAAGAGAGGAAACAAAGGATTTCTGAATATGGAAACAAGAGACAACGAAGACCAGATATGGACTTTCACAAGAAAGATGTTTAAAAAACCTAAATTAGTTTTTTTGGGTTCTTCAAAGACAGACATTTAAAGGCAGAAAAAATAGATAATAATAATAACAATAATAATAACAACAACCACCACCAAAAAGAAAGCCTGAGCAGCCTGAAATCCACCCTTCCTCCCAGCCTTCAGCCCACCAAGAGGCAAAAGAAATTCCTCATCATGCATCAGGAATCCCAACCAACATGGTGCTGAAACAAGGAGCCCCTCAGGGACCAGCAGTGTTTTGTCACTCTGTTTATGAAGCCAAGTGCAATCTTGTTGCTGACTTTATTTAATCTGGCAACACAAAATAGCATGACTGGAAAAGTCCAGGGCCTTCCTTGTTATTCCTGCCCACCCATAACGACTGGGAATGACCTGGAACACCACCCAAAAAAAGGACTAAACAGGCCTGCCCTGGGAGGGAATGTGCAACTTCTTTATGCAACCAAAGCAAAAGCTGAATATTTAGGCTCATTCCATTATCCTGAGGCACTCTAGCACAGTGGTGCACATCCACCCCTTGATGAAAACAAATGCCTAAGCATGGTTCTTCTTTGGGGAGACAGAAAGTAGCTCATACAGCTGTTTAAACACACCCACAGGACACGATGGTTAACTTTCTTTTGCTCTCTCATCCTCTGCTCTACAGGTTTGTTGGTTCTGGTATACCAGGGCTCAAAAGAAATGCTGGATAATGTGGGCAAAACATGTAGCTGTTTTAGAAACCTGAGGTAATTTCCTTAATAACAGCTTACATTTATTTATAAAAGTACATAAGCAGAACAAAGTTCGAAATAGAAAAACAAATTCAGCTGTGCTATATTACTGGCTACTTTTTATGGCTCAGTTACAGCAGTCAAAAAATCTCCACTCTAAGGGTGTAACAACATCAACAACAAAAACCTTACACAGCAAAAACATTCTGTGCTTCTAATAGGTTGCTATGTAAATATTTTTTCCTTTTTTAATATTGAAGCAGCTTCACACACCCAAGCAGAAGACTGGTTGCTCAGACATTAGTTTAAGAAGCTTTCTCCATTTACACGATGGTAATAAGCTAAAACTCTCATTAAAAAATTCCCCCCAAACCTCTTTTAAGTTAGTATAAACAAATACAAGTCTAAACTGACAACTGGGAAAATAAAGCAGGTGAAGACATAAGTTACATCCCAGAAAAAAACAGAACTTCATCAGTTAGAGGAGTACTGTGGTTTGGTAAGAACCTATGAAGTTCACAAAAAAGAATTTCTCGGCACAGTGTAAAATGTGTATTTCAAGGTTAGGCTCTCCACAAAAAAAAATGGAAAATCAGATATCTCACCTTGGCATGAATCATTTCTTTGACTTAAGAGTACTTCAGCAATGCTCAGGTACACGCAGAAGATTTAGGAAGCAATAGCAAAACAAGCCCACTTCAGCACGATAATGGTTTCACAACACAGGATAGCTCAAAGGTGGAGGGATGTGACAGCAATTAAATGTATCAACCCCAGAGTGCAGAGACTCAGATTCAATTTGCAGCCCTTTTACAGACACCCTGAGGCACACATCTGCCCCCATCCATCTCTGCTCCCCATCAGAAAAACTGCAGTGAACAGCACGTTCCCATTCCAGGGGGAAGGCTGTGAGGATAAACACACTGCAAACATGGGAGGATCCAGACATGGCAAGAGTGGGAGCAAACATTTCCCTGACGCTGGCAGCAGAGTCAGCGCTGTTCCTGTGCACACACAGCTCCTTCCCTTCCCACACTCTAACAGCTGAGCAACACTCTGCCTCCAACAACAGGCACAATTCCACATTGTCCAAGTGTCCAGCATCGCGAATTCATCTGGGCAGTTCCAGTGCAGAGGAATAGAACCCAAACTCACAGACAATTACT